>NC_057353.1:27801250-28109062 GCF_016509475.1 Prionailurus bengalensis | reverse complement strand
TCTTATTGTGCACTGAGTCTTGTGTCATGCTCTTCTGTCTTTGTTTCCCTCTTTTTTTCCAGCTCCATTATTCTCCATAATTTTATTTTCTAAATTGCTCATTCAGTGTTCTGCTTTCTCTATCCTTGCTGTCATGGCATCTATTCGAGATTGCACCTTGGTTGCAGCATTTTTAATTTAGTCCTAACTAGATTTTACTTCTTTTATCTCCTCAGAAAGGAATTCTATGCTTTTTTCAACCCTAGCTAGTATTCTCATTATTGTGGTTCTGAATTCGAGTTGAGACATCTTGTTTATATCTGTGTTAAGCCCCTGCTGTCATTTCTTCCTGTTATTTATTTTGAAGTGAATCCCTTCATTTTGTCCTTTTGTAGGAAGAAAAGATTAATAAAATAATTATTAAAAATAAAAGAAATTAAAAACCAAACAAAAAATTAAATAAAGGAAGCTAGATCTTAGGTGAGTTCTGGTTTACTTGTTGAGAGAAACTTGATAGAATAGAGAAAAAATAGAAAGAAAAGGGGAAAAAAAGGTATGAAAAATTTTAAATTAAAAAATTTTATAATAAAATAGAATAAAATGAAATAAAAGAAAGTGAAATAAGTAAAATGAAATAGAATAAAAGAAGTTTAAAAAGAAGAAAAAAATAAATGTTTCTCTTTCTGTATCTAAGAAAGAGGAAAAAAAGAAAACAATTTAAGCAAAAACAGGAGCAAAGAAAATGAACAAATAAATGAACCAGCCAACAGAATGAGACCCAAATAAAGTTACATCCAATTTCCCCCAGAACTGAAAATATGAAGCCCTCTATAGTCCATACACTCTGTAGGTGGTCTTCTAGCAGATGTGCTTAGAGGGCACAGTTGGGCAGGGCTTGGTGTAACAGCTTCGTTCTCCACTAGGTGGAGCTTCTTAGCTTATTATTCTGGGGTGGATCAGTGTGGCACCCCTGCACATGCACGTGCACAGGAGGGTGGAGGTTGAAGTGGCTTCACCCAGCTCCCTAGTCTCTGCCATAGGAACTCCGCACTTTCACCAACCAAAGGAGGGCTGCAATCAAGCACCCCTCCTTTGTCTCAGGCCTCTGTCCATTCCCTGCCTCTACCCTGCCCATGTCTAAGCTGTCTGCGTGTCAGGCAGCACGTCTCTCCAGAGTTTTATCTCAGGTGGAGTTGTGTTTCAAAACCCCACACTTCAGAGACCCCTGTGGCTTGGACCCGTGCTAACTCTCTGGCAGAGGGGTCTCACTGAGCAATAGCTGTGTGCGCAGGCTTGCCCCAGAAAATGTTCACGTGATCATGCAGTGGCAGAAGTTCAGAGATTATGGCAAACCACAACACACAGTTGGCACCGGGTGTCATCGCAATCTGGTGTCTTTGTCCCGATGTCAGCAAAGGTGGCTGCTCTCCAGGGTCTGCTGGGACCTTTGCCTGTGGAGAGGTCTTATGGCCTCTACCAAATGCACTTCAAGTGGGAGAACTGTTTCCCCCAGTGTGGTACATGGATCCCTCAGACCCTGCTGCCTGCTTCTCAGGATTTGCCCTGCTTCGTTATTAAGCAACACCAGCACTGTGTTCCAGAACCTCGGACTCTGCGCTCCACTGTTTGGAGAATCCTGGTGGTATTGAAACCCTTTTCTTTCTTTCTGTCAGTGGTTTTGGAGAACAGATTTCTTGTTCAGAGCCTTGTGAGTGTTTTCGCTTATTCTTTCTCTCCAGTTATTTCCAGGGGAGTAGTTTTCTTGCATGATTCCGACGTGCTGCACTCTCCCATTTCTGTCCTCTCACCACAAAAACAACTCCCTACCCTCTATAGCTTTTCTCTCCCCCAGTTCACCTCTCTGCATGGCATAACCATGGCTCAAGTTATGAAGATCTGATCCTCAGATCAATTTCCTGGGTGTTCAAAATGGTTTGGTGCTGATCTGGCTGCCTTTTAGGGATGAGACAAGCTCAGGTTCTCCATGCTGCTTCACCATCTTAACTCCTCCAGCTTAATTCTTCTTTTTTAAAGTTTATTTATTTTGAGAGAAAGAGGGTGTGTGAGCCAGAGAGGCACAGAGAGAGAGGGAGAGAGAGAATCCTAAGCAGAGCCTGACATGGGGCTTGAGCTCATGAACCTGTGAGATCATGACCTCAGCCAAAATCAATAGTAGGATGCTTAACTGACTGAGCCACCCAGGTACCCCTATTAATTCTTTATAATAATATTTTTATAAACATAGAATAAGAAATTGACATAAAATTTAATCCTAACTATGCGAACAAAATGAAAACATTGTGATTTTTAAAAACATGTTTTGTATTTTATGTAGAATGGGTAGTTTTTTTCTTAAGAAATTAACTCTCAAATTCACTCCACCTTGTGTTTATGATAGCATTTCAGTAGGTAGGTCTCAAGAAACTTAAAATAGGAAGATTTTGGCATACGGGGTCAATTATTGCAGAAGAGTTGAATAATGCACTGACTCCTAGAGAAACACTATCAAAAAGATTTTTTAAATTTTTATTTCTTTATTTCTTCATTTTTAATTTATTTTAATGTTTACTATGTATTTGAGAGAGAGAGAGAGAGAGAGAGAGAGAGCATGAATGGGGTGGGGCAGAGAGACAGGGAGACACAGAATCTGAAGCAGGCTCCAGGCAGCACAGAGCCTGATGGGGGGCTTAAACTTGAAAGGGCGGGCCTACGCCAGCTGACTCCATCTTGTTCTGTGTCCTTCACCTAGACCACGCCTCCTCCCTTTGAGTGACCTCCCGCTCACCCATTCAAGCTTCCTGATCAAAACACGCCACTTCCCCAGCCAATCGGCTGCCCCTAGACCCCTATAAAACCTTTGTGCTTTTGAAACTCGCTCTCTTTCCCTGGTATCTCACCGCTGCGTCGGTGCAGGTAGGGGATTGAGCTCGAGCTAGCTCGAATAAAGGCTCTTTGCTTTTGCATCGGACTCGGCTCCCTAGTGGTCTTTGGGGATCACGAATTCTGGGCATAACAAACTCAAGAACTGTGAGATCATGACCTAAGCTGAAGTCAGATGCTTAACCGACTGAGCCACCCAGGCGCCCCTCAAAAAGATTTTTTTAACGGGAAGACACCCACCTCAAATTTTTCTGGCCTCTGATTATCCTTCAAGAATATTTTAAGATATATCCCCAAAATTATCCTTCTGTTATTCTTTAAGAAATAGCTTTATAAAAACGAATCTTGTTTATAAGTACCTTTATAACCAATTTTGTTAAAGAGACAAATATTGTTTCTTATGTTTAGATGTCCTAAACATAAAGTGTCTTCAAAACAAGCCATTATTCATTATATTTTTGTGAAGACAATTTAATGAGAAATATAAAATGAATTCTCTCTATTAGAAACTGGCTGACAGATTACCATCATTCTGAACAGACTTGCAACATTTTAGTGTAGTTTGTTTCACAGAATTTGGCCTTTTTCAGCCCTTATGGACGTTATTCAGCCCTTATGGACATAATGTGTGGGGGCTGGGTTATATTGAACACATCCTACTTAGCACAGAGGAGGCATTAGAGTTCTGGAGATGCCACTTAAGTTCCTGGATACTCAGATTCAAGTAAATTGACCTACTTGCAAGGAAGAGGGCCAATATAGGCTGTTATTTCTTTTAGCAGTAAAAGCTTGACTCCTTTCCCACCTAATTAGATGAATAACTGATTTTATGATCAGTTTGCAGCCTTCTCCCTACAGAGAGCAGTGCCTGAAGCGCACTAATACTCCCATCAGCAATTTTTATTTCAAGTCTGGAGTTTTAATTTGATGAAAGATGTGCCAAGATGAAGAATCCTGCATCAAGTTTTATATTGCAGAGAGGGCCTTTGTGTGTGTGTGTGTGTGTGTGCGTGTGTGTATGTGTGTGTTTTTAAACTAGAACCCTCATGTATTGCTTTTCACTGTGCGGATGTACATCAGAGTGTGCTGAGCTAGCCATCTAAGGTAAGCAATTCCCTCTGACATATAGAAAGCCTGTCTTTCCTGTTGACTCTGATATAGTGCAGTTCGTGTTCACAGCTGCTACATCAATGGTTTGCAAAATCAATGAAAGCACGTCAGTGCCAGAGTTAGCATGCACTTCTCCTGGTGGTTCTTGAGGTATATTACCTTCGAAATAAAGTCACCTTCCCAGAAGACACATCTCTTGGCTCCAGACATCCCAGAACCCAATGGTCCTGACCACCTGGTGATGCACAAACAAACTGTAGAGTCCCCCATCCTTTGTAGCCTTTGATAAATACTTTTAATAGTCAATTAACAGGGGTTAGTTCTCTTGCTCAACAAGTACGGAATGTTTAACATTTTTAGTAATGAAAGATTGATTCAGGATCTATTTTCAATTTTGAAAAACACTCAAGTAAGAGATTCCCCAAGAAAAAATGGGGAGACAATATAAATAAGAGGCCAACCACCCACAGTAAATTTACGAAGTTAATTGTGGGGGAAGGCTGGATCAGGCAGTTTCTATGAATATACTAGTCACAAGATGGTGATAACATGTGGGAAATGGCTTCCAGTTCAATTCTTGTTTTCTTTTAGATTTTTCGTAGCTTTCTGAGTTTTCAGTCAATACCGCTGACTAAACAGAGAGACAGTACATTTTATGAAAGTAACCTAAACCATGACCAACCAATTTTGTTTCAGTCAGAAGGATGTGCCAGCCAGCAGAATGACAAAGCCTGTCACAGTAGAGAGAGGATAAAGATAATCTCTTCCAGGACTTTCTGAACTGAAAAAAATAATAGATGCTTGATCTTTCTCTGAATCTGATATTATAAATTTCATCTCTGTTTACTACTGTTTTATATGAAAATCGTCGAGAAACGCAATAAAAGAGGTACCATGAAGGTCAGAGTTTGGTATTCACGTCCTTCTCACATGTTTTTTCAGTTGGATGTTTTGTTTTCCTGCAGTTTTCAGAACTGATTATAGAGCAGTGAAAGCAAGCTACTATGTTGCAACAGTTGAGAGTTTTAGAAACATTCTAAGAGAAACAAACTGGAAAGCTACAATATATTGAGGGTGTTATTGGTCACATTAGATATGCATCCAATGTGTGTGACACAGGGGGGCTTGCCAGTAGGTGACAGATATCTCAGTTTACTGGCTGGTCTGAATATTCTGGTTAAACTTGCACTGTAATATAGAATCTGTTGTGTATGGATGCCGTAAATGCAATGAATGTGAAACAAAGTGGGTACTGTTACAAAATTATTGCACACAGACAGACAGAAAGACACACATACGCATTCACAAGCAGTGTTTGGGTACGTTTTGATTTCATTTCCCTCCTAAGAATTTCCAGAGATCCTGACCTCATTACTTTTCACCTGAACTTTTGCAATAGCCTCTTCAATTACTTCCCAGCTCCTAGCCCACCTTCCACGGCATGCAAAAATTACTATCACTAGAAGAGATTTAATCCCGTTACTTAAAGTCTTCAAACCAAAATCTACATTCATAACTGTGGTATATTTAAGCCAGGCAAGGACATTTTGCTGCTTCTACTAAGTTAATAATTTATTATTCTTTCCAACCAATACTCTTAATATGTGTTTATGGATTATTTATGTATAAGGAGGCTGAGCATCCATGTGAAAAGGGGGAGAAGAAAGCACTTAGCCTCCTTGCAATTATCACCCTCAGTTCAGCTCTGGTTCCAAACTTGTAAACCTTATTCTGTCAAAAGAAAGTCCAATTATCAAACAGACCAACATTTTGTAAGAGGGAATTAGAAGGCAGCATGGCTGCCTGGGTGAGAATCTCCCCTTTCACATATACTACCTGCATGAGTTTTGCTAAACTCACATGTAATAATTTCACTCCTATGTGCTTGCCCAGGAAAATGAAAACATATGTTTTCAAAACAAAAGGGCTTCTATAAAAATATTAATAGCCATCTTATTTATAATTGCACCAAACTGGAAAATAAAGTCCCAATGTTTCCCAGCAGGAAAATGAATAGACACATTGCCATGCATTCACACAATGGAATATTACTCAGTAATAAAAAGAACAAAGCAACATGGATAAATCTCAAAAAGGGGACATTAAATGAAAGAAACTAGGTGCTATATATATATATATATGCTGTATACATTCTTTTATATCAAACCAAATACAGTCAGAACTACTTTATAGTGAAAGGACAGATAGTGTGTGTGAGCAAGAACTAACTAGAAGGGGCATAATGGAACTTCCTTGAAGATGGAGATATTCTTAATCTTGTGGTGGGAGTAGATTTCACAGGCATAAACAGTTGTCAAATCTATCCAAGTGAACACATAAGGTGCAGGTGCTTCATTTTATGTTAATTGTATCTCAGAAAAAAGGCAGTTATGAGCCATTTATTGTTGCTTGAAGGTATTCCTTTGGGGTATCATCCCTTGTCCCAAGGAGCTAATCAGTTTTCTCTGCTAACACATTCAGAATTTTTTTTTTTCTGAGACGAATCTCAGTAAATATGCTTTTCTGTAACACTTTTAAGGGACTATATGTCAGACTCTGGGCTAAACTCTTCCTCACCCAGACATACATTCATTTAATACTCAAAATCCTATGAGTTAGGCTCTATATTCCCAATTCACATGAGTTAAAATGAGGGTAGAGCAATGATGTAGATTAGCAAAAATTACACAGGTATAATTTCCAATAAATTACTAGCACCCAGTGAGTTTTCACAGCTCCATGTAAATGAACGCATCGAGCAACTACCCAGTTAGTGCAGCCCTAATGTGGCCCCCATAGCTGAGGACACCAACTAACTCATCCCAGCCTGCCATTCTAGTTTCATCTCTGACATCGCTCACTACAAAACCTGTATTCATTTCAGCCACAAAGAACTGATACTTCCTGGGCATATCTTTGCAATTCATCCTGTGTTGCATACAGAGCATGACTGCCTGGGGGTAATTTCCCCTTTCACATTCACTACCTGTGTGAGTTTTGCTAACCTACATCATTGCTCTACCCTCATTTTAACTCATGTGAATTGGGAATATAGAACCTAACCCATAGGATTTTGAGTATTAAATGAATGTGTGTCTGGATGGGGAGGGGTGTAGCACAGAGTGCGACATATAGTCCCTTAAAAGTGTTAGTTATTAAGGGGTGTCTGGGTGGCTCAGTAGGTTGAGCATTGGACTTTGGCTCAGGTCGTGATCTCACGGTTCATGAGTTCAGGCCCTGCGTCGGGCTCTGTGCTGACAGCTCAGAGCTTGGAGCCTGCTTTACATTCTGTGTCTCCCTCTCTCTGTTCCCCTCCCCTGTTCACACTCTGTCTCTCTCTCTCTCTACCTCTTAAAAGTAAATCAACATTAAAATTTTTTTATTAAAGTGTTAGCTATTACTATTTCAGTAATATTATTTGTGCTTTCATACATTTGTTCTTATTTTAGAGTTTATTATTTATTATTTTCCATCTCATTTACTTTATTCTAAACGATTATCTTCTTAGCTTGGTTTCTTATAAAAGGGAACTTACACTTTTTTTTTTAAACAAAAGTGAAGTTTGCATGGAACATGGAATCATGCAAATGGAATCATATTCACGGAAAGTGTTTTGAGATATTCTTGATTAACTTTTTTAATTCACAGGACAAGGTTAAGATTACTATGAAAGCTGATATTCGGTTTCCTGGAGTTCTGTTCACATTACGCCTTCATGCTAAGATTGTCATTTCTTGAAATACTCATTTCTTGTATTTATTTTAGTATTACTGTTAATGGCACAACTGAGAGAATGAAATGCCAGGTGAATATTTGCTTTGTCACTCTGGCGGCTGAATCAACAGTCTGTCTGCTCACAATTTTTCCAAGATCTCAGTCTATAGATTTTCTCCTCTGTCTGCTTTCTCCCCTCCCTCTCTCTCATGCAGAACTTTGTCTGTTTATTTTGAAAATATTTATTTTGCAATATAATGGACAAATATCTTAGTGATAACCATTTCATATGGAAGCTTAGAGGAAATTTTGGGTTGCCTATTGCTTTTTGTTCCTTTCTGTGTGTGTAACCATTTTATTGTGATACAATTTATATACCATTCCTTTGAAGTACACGAGTGAATGGCTTTTAGTATATTTATAGACCTATGCATCCATCTCCACAATAGTTTTAGAAAATTGTCATCACACGCCCTAGAAACCCTGTTCCCATTAAATATCACTCTTCACTTTTCACCAATATCCTACCCCCAGCCCGAGACCACCACTAACCTACCTTTGGTCTCTAGCTCTGCCTATTTTGGACCCTTCATATAAATAGTAATCATATCATAGAAGTGTTCTTTAAGTTGAATATGGTCTCTTGCACTTAACATAATGTTTTCAAAGTTCTTTTCATATTGTCGCATGTATCAGTACTTTTTATGGCTGAATATCCCATCACATGTAGATGCCACATTTTATTGATCCATTCCTCAGTTAATGGGTGTTTGAGTACTTTCTAGTTTTTGGCTATTCTCACTAAGGCTGCTATGACATTTGTGTACACAAATTTTGGAGTGGACATACGTTTTCATTTCTCTTGAATATATAAGTAGGAGTGAAATTGCTGAGTCATATGGTAATTCCCTCTGCTCAAATTCCCTACCTCTAGAATACATGGTCATCCTTCAAAACCCATCCTTATTGTCACTTCTCCCTTCTCCCAACAAGAGTTAGTAAATCATTGCATTTACCTGCTTTCATAACACTTTACACATAAATGTATCGAGGGTTTTCTTATTGCTGCTATAATTGTTAGTTAATAAATCTGTCTCCTCACCCATTGTGAGTCTCTGTGGGAGAAAATAAATTTTGTTCATCTTTTTTTTTCCCCCAGTAACTAGCTCATAGTTTTCAATGAATGGTCAAATAATTAACTGAGCATAAATGAATAATTTGTGCCTTAGTCCAGTTTAATAGTTTTTCTCCTCTGTCTTCGTTTTACAAACAAAGAAATTGGAGGTGAGAGAGAGTGATAGGATATTCATAAATGGTTCAAAAGCAGTTCATAAGAAGTTAACCTGAATTTTATTTATTTATTTAAAAAAATTTTTTTAACGTTTATTTATTTTTGAGACAGAGAGAGACAGAGCATGAATGGGGGAGGGTCAGAGAGAGGGAGACACAGAATCTGAAACAGGGTCCAGGCTCCGAGCTGTCAGCACAGAGCCTGACATGGGGCTCGAACTCACGGACCGCGAGATCATGACCTGAGCCGAAGTTGGCCGCTTAACTGACTGAGCCACCCAGGCGCCCCTATTTATTTATTTTTAAAGTTTATTGATTTTTGAGAGACAGAGGGAATAAGAGGGGGAGGGCAGACAGAGAAAGGGAGAGAGAGAATCCCAAGAAGGCTCTGCACTGGGAGCATGGAGCCTGCTGCGGGTCTTGAACTCACCACCCAAGCCATGAGATCATGACCTGAGCCGAAACCAAGAGTCAGACACTTAACCGACTGAGCCACCCCAGTGCCCCTAAACCTGAATTTTAAGCCAGTTGTGGATTCTAATATCTGTACTTTTTTTTTTTACTATGTTATTTGCTGCACGATAAATCTTTTGTGAATGAGTAGTTGAGTAAATATGCTACTATAAAGATTATTTTTGTTTTAAACAGATCCCTTGGCAATATACAGTTTTAAGTCTCTCTGTTGTGCATCTTCAGTATTATGCTATGTTGGCCTCGGGATATATTTAGGAAGGAGAATTTTGCATGACACCCTTCAAATCACACTTGAAGGAATTTAGGAGCAATGTTTGTCCCAAAACACACTGCCTCTTAATGCTAAGCTGCATGGCATTTGTATGGACTAGCACATTAGGCTCATACAAAAAATTCCATAGCATTCTAGGCTTTAACGTACAGTGAGTTTTAAAGTGCTTCATATATTTATTATTATCACAAAAGCACATTGGATCTCCTGATTTGAGTGGGTTACAACAGTCTATTTGAAAATGCACGCTAATGATAGCTTTGTTGTGTGTAGAAATTCATGTGGAACACCCTCACTGTTGAACTGCAAAGCACTCCCAAGTTATAAACATCAAACTAGAGCAAACACTTTTTTAAAAGTGACAATGAAGTCACTGACAACTTTAAACAAGACACATTTATTATCTCACAGTTCTGGAGGTCACAAGTCTGAAATGGACGTCCACGGGCTAACACCAAGGTGTTGGCAGAGCTGTGTTCCTTCTGGAGGTTCTAGGGGTTAATCAATTCTTTTGCCTTTTTCAGATGCTATAGGCCAACTACGTTTCTTGGCCGGTATTCCCTTCTACTATTTTCCAAGTCGGAATCACAACACTTTCAAATCTCTCTTTGCTTTAGTTGCTTTCTTCCTTTACTTCGTAAAATCTCCAATGATTACATTGACATTGTTGGTGTGCCTATCATAGTAGGATAGGAGCAAATATTAGCAATTTCTGTCTTCTTATGATATTAGGTTGGCCATCAGATGCACAGAAGAAAACTGATTAAATACTCTGATGATTGGATACACTGTTGCAAGACACGTCAGAATATTAGCTTTGGTGAAATTCTTTTATGAGCTTATTCTCTTAGGACTGTAAACTTCAGAGTCAAATAATGGGTGGCTTTTCCTCACCCATGAATCCAGAGCTATCATTTGTAAAGATGCCTTATTAACCAGCTGTTTTTACAGAACGTGGCTTGATGATACTAAATAGTTGGCTCCCTTCCTTTTCACCTCTTGATATTAATATTTCAGGCATATTTATGAAGGTGTTCTTGAACAGCTGGTGGTCTGAAACATCTCTAACTCAAATTTCAAATTTGTTTTGAAGTCTGCATATATATTTTAATATTGGAGGTGGAACAAGAAGAAAGCCAGAGAGAAAGGAGACAGTTACAGGACATCTATAAAACACAGGGAACTCCAGGGTCTCTAGGAACTTGGAGAAATTGAAAAATAGTTCAGTCTCTAGAATATTGTATAATTCAAGAAGGATTTCAAGCATGTGAGGATATTAAAGAAGTGTTATAATGCACATTTAAAAAATAAGGACCTTTGTAAAAAAGATAATTTTATCTCCTAACACATTTCAATCATGAAGAGAAGGATTATAGGCCTTCTCTGCTCATTGGAAAGGATAGTGATGACAATGAGTGATGTTTGCCCTGGGTGGGGAAACAAGGGACTGGAGTCATATGGATCACACATTTGCTCCCCCTTTATTTAATACTTTGTTTGGATCCTTCTGAATGAACATAATAAAAAATATTAGGCTTTGTTGAAAACATGTAGAAAATGTATTCTCAACATTATTTCTATTTTATTAGTGCCACTAAAAAAATAAAGAGTGGGTTCTTCTGTTCTTCCAAGGAAGTTGACAAGTATTTTGCCAAAAATGCATTCTATTAAATGCATTCGTAAAGATCATGGGAGAGGTATATTACCTCTTCTTATTATCATTGCTAAAATTATTTTATTAGGGCTACAGAAAATAATAAAACCAGCTTTTTCCTGATATGATTTTGTAAGGGCAAAGGACAACATGTTTCATTTTTAAAATATAACAATAAAAACCAAAAGCACAAACTGAAAAGGAAGAAAAACAGGCAAAACATTCTGGGGGGGGGGGGAGGGAGCAGGCACCAGAATACATTTCATGATAGTTGAAAATCATGAAAAAGAGGATATCAAGTACAGCTCTGGGATAATACAAAAAAAAATACATGAGGGGCACCTGAGCAGTAGCAAGCATATCATAGGCAGTCAAAACAAGTATAAAAATCCATTTTATACTAAAGGATTAAAATCAGAAAATCTTTGTTATCTTCTGTACCAGTTCTGTGCCTCTGGTAACCAACTCCAACATAGAATCAGAAGTGTATGAGACTTATTGGTGGGCAGGAGTACATCTCAAACTAAAGGGAAAGGAGTAGAGTAGGTATGGAAAGCCTTCAGACCATCATGCAAGTCTATTGTCTTAGGAAGGAAAGAAGTTAAGAAGAATTGGGTAGGAAAAGCCTCAGACTACAACACAGCTCTGACAAAGTCTTGGCCAAGACACTCAATGGGGAGCCCCAGAGCCTAGATTAATCATTAATGGCATCTCTTATGGGCTGGAATGGCCCATCTGTAGTTCCCACTCTGGGTTCAGCCATTGGCTAAAAACAGCCCATGCCTAGAGTAGCTTATTATGGCAGATACTTGCGATAGGCTGTCTTTGAAGGGACATCTGAATGGCATTCCTACAGGGCTGCCATACCCTCTTCCTCTAAGATGCAAAAATTACAAGGTCGATGGGACAGAGCTTTTTATCTTCTTTGTTCATTGATATATTGCCAGCACCTCAAATAATAAGTGGCATATAGTGGGTGCTTCATAAATATTCACTGAATTAATTAATTACAGACCATATTGTATAGCATAAACATGATTGAGCTGCATTTAGTTACTGCATTATAGAGATAACATATGTGTCTTCTGTCCTTGAGAAACGAACTCACCATTTCTTAGGAAACTAGTTATACCATTAAAGCATCACTGTAATATTGTTTAAAGCCTATAACAGACTTATGAAGGACTTCTTGAAGAATGAGAGAGAAAGAGAAGTCAGGAGAAGCTTCACACTGCAAGTGACTTCATCTGATTTTTTTAAATTATTTATTATTATCATTTTAAAAATATATTTATTTTAATTCAAGTTAGTTAATGTACAGCGTAGTACGGGCTTCAGGAGTGGAAGTCAGTGATTCATCACTTACATGCAACACCCAGTGCTCATACCAGTCTTTAATAGTTTCATGAGATTTATTTTAAAGAGAGAGAGAGTGTGTGTGAGCAGGGGAGAGGGGCAGAGGGAGACAAAGACTTCCACACTCGGGGCGTAGTCCAATGCAGAACTTGATCCCACTGCTCTGGGATCATGACCCGAGCCCAAATCAAGAGTCAGGGCACTCAAATGACTGAGCCACCCAGATGCCCCAGTTTCATGAGATTTAGATACATGGATTTTTTTTTCTGAAGTGAAGGAAAAAGACTCAGTCTAAAACACTGCAAATGACCAGAAGCCCAGCCAACCAAGTTAATGGATCTCACAGTCTAGAACCAAGAGAAATCCTGAAGTTATTTGCTACAATGTGTGTTTATTTCAGTAAAGGAAGTCTTTTGGACACTTACAAGATTCCATTCCTCCTACAGCTTCAGTTCAGTTAAACCTACATTTGCTGGAAGCACCCCTGGTCAAGGGAAAAGATTTATGCATCTTACTTCTATGGGGAGAAAATAAATTAGGGAAAATTAAGAAGCAGAAGTTTATTCTGTCCATCCATCCATACATTTTTTTTTGTCTCCTCAACTATTAAATGCCATGTTGGAAGGTGTATTTTCATGTTTCAAATAAAAAATTCTACTATGGTGTTAATGTGGTTATGGGACCTCTTCCTGATTCTCTCTGTGCCATCTGTCCCTACCCTCGCTTATTCTCGGTTGTCAGGTATTTAGTAGTGATATTGGGAGGCAAAAAGTGAGGCTTCTATCTGGCCCAGCTGCTCGGGGTCAGAGTCACTGCAAGATTTAAGTTTTTCTATTCAATTTTAACCGGGTTACTAGCATTTTTGCATTCATTTCATGGGTTTGTTCACTCATCCATTTGCTCAAGAAATATTCTGTATATAACTTCTGGACTGGGAGAAAGATTGCTAGAGGATCATAAAAGAAGTAATTTTTTTAAATGCTGGTACTGAAAATTTTGTGATCATAAAGCAAGATATTTTGGAATTAGAGTGGTTACAAGTATGGAAAATGACCAGGGCGAGGCCGTGGAAGGGAACATCTGTAGGGGAGTAGAGGTCTGCCATTGGCTGTGAGGCCTTTGAGGAACTAGAAGCCAGGGAGTTGGATGGGTGTCACCTGGGGGCTGAATTCTGCTAGGATTACAGTAGAGCATGGAGTCAACACAAAGTCTACATCAGGTGCAGAAGTAGGAGTCAGCTATGGATGAGGAGTGTTCAGTGAGGTCTGTAGATGAGACCAAGAAAGAGGGGGAAATGATGGTATGTCCAGATGAGATATTCCTCAAAAACGATTGCTTTCAAGAGTTGGGAGCGATGATCAAGAAACAGTGGTCGAGATTGAGAAGGACCTAGATCACCCCTCCTGATTTCGAGGACTGGAAGAGAGAGCACCACCATGTGAGGAGACTGCAAAGGAAGCACATCCTTGGTGCAGGGCCAGGTATCAGAGTAAGACTAAGAAGTACGAAAACTGAAGTAACCCAGCTTCGGTTGTGAGAAGTCCAAAGTTATTTAGCCAGTGGAGATAGTAGAAAAAACTCGATTTTAATTTAGTCTTATTCTTTTTTTTTCTTTTTAATTTTTTTTTAACTTAGTCTTATTCTTATTCACAGGCTGCACCTCCTCTGCCTTCACTGAAGTCTGAGAGTTGGAAATGGTCAGGATACATTACATATTGTGGCCACAGTTACATTTGAGAGCAGAACTCATTTTGCCTCCCTTCTTATCCATGAACACTGGAATAAAAAATCAGAGTAGGCCAAATAGAAATAGGAAAGCAGGCCTAATGGGAACAATAATATACTCATTTCTCCTTTCTCTTACTATGGTTTTATACACCTGAGATGGATACCTGTATTTTCTCTCTCTCTCTCTCTCTCTCTCTCTCTCTCTCTCGCTCTCTCTCTGGCAGGGGATGGGGTAGTGGGTATAGGAGAATACGAAAATTCATACGAAAAACATAAACTTGGTTCCTGCTATCCTAGTTTGTGAAGCAATTTCTCTCTGCATTGGTCATGCAAGGAACTTCTTGAAAACCATTTGCCAAGTTGTTTTAGAGATTAAAATGAGTGTTTTTCTTATCATTCACCAGAATATGGGAAAGCTAGTAGTTCTCAGGTTATGTTTGAGGAAAAGTGTAAAATAGTCTTCCTCCGATCAGTCTTTTTTTCACACTTTTCTGTCTTTGGATGCCACTGCCCTTTCCAAGAACCCCATATCTTGTGGCTGCCCTTGGATGCCTAATTCCACTGCAGTGATCCACCCAATACTTCTCATTAGAACACTGACCTCGTTCTTTCCATTCAGTCAGAATCGTACCTACACAGTGACCCATTTTTTTGATTATGTGCCTGTATTATCCTCAGAGGGTTTTTAGCTGAGACATTTAAATTCAAATGAAGGAATTTTCCAGCAATCAAAGTGTTAGGGAAACAGGATAATATTCCTTAAGTTAGAACATGCAGACAATTGCTTACCACATACTGCAGCCTCCAGTAGGATTTGTCGTTACATAGGATTTGTCCTTTATAGAGTGAAGCCAAAGCCCCTAAACTTCATGATTACAGAATTATTGACAAAAGCCCAGAAATCAAGGAATCACACAAAATACTTGCTGAAATCTGCTAGACAAAATGTGCCGTTCTCTATCCATGCTATTTGGCTAGGGCATTACTCACCAGAGTAAACCTTGGATGTAAGATCCAGTCAACAGCATATCTCAGACACAAGAGGCAGAGTTCTTGTCGCTATGGAGACAACAGAAAGAGAAGACCACGTCACTGTCCTTGAAGACTTCTGGTACAACAGAAATGAGTAAGAATATAAAACCTTGCTCGTACCCTCAACACCAAGTCCATATGAATGTAGTGAAAAGTGTACTACGTGAAGGCATAGCTGAGCCAAAGGTGATTTTTCAGGACATGTAGCTGGCTACTTACTGTCGTGTCTGTATTAATTTTCTTCTAAAATCCACCCTCTTTAACTAAATGTGGTGGCATTTATTCCCTCTGAAGTAGTTTGGATATTGAATAAAAAGTTATAATAACTATAGTTCAATTCGTGTGTTGGTATTAAAGAACAGAAACATCATTCACATATACATTCATTTCCACATCCATTCATCCATACTTTATTAATTATATTTTCAACTAATTTTTATTCAGGGATCAGCATGGGTCAGCCTTTGATAACAATGGTAAATAATATGTAGTTCTTCCCCTTAAAAGATACCCAAATCTAATTTATCAATGAGTGAAGGCACTAACTACAATTGTAAGAACAGAGACTGTAGAGTCTAGTATGCTAGTAGTATAAACTTGACCAGTTAAGTTAGATGCTTTATAATTAAGTTTATTGTAGGTGATACGGGTATTTCTGAGAATAAAAAAATATACACACACGCAAAAACACACACATTCACCTGCGGAAAAATTTATTATTTTTACTTATTTATTATTATCTTACTGATAACATTAGGAACTCCAGAAAGCTGACTGTCAGAGAAAACCAGAGCTGGATAGTAGTTAAAGGGATGGAAGCAGATTTTAATCAGAAACTATTGCAGTAGAGGAAGAGAGACCTCAGTATACAACTGGGCTCAATCCAGAGCCCTGAATGGACTAGTGGAGATTTCTAATCAAGGAGTAGAGTGGATGGAAAATTACTAAAAGTAGGCATTACGGGTAAAGGTGGGATTCTGGGTAAACTGACTTAACAGGATTCTTGCTGAAGGCTGCCAGGTGATTAGATGCCATCTGGGGGATGATGGAGATGATTTGATCAGATATCAATGGCGATCAGATATCAAGGGTGAGAATTCTGGCTAAGTCAACTTGGGAGGATTCTTTCTAAGACCAGGCAATGCAAAGACGAACAGGGAAGTCCAACAGTAGGGATCTAGAAGATGGCTCAGAATATGAAATTTGGTCAAGAAGAGACAGTCTTTGTCATGACACAGCTCCAAATGGTGCCCATAACTGTGCAACTTAACCTAGGTGGAAGAATGAGAAAAAATCAGGACACTTGCCGGTATAGAAGAATTGATGGGGTTTTCAGAGGCTTAGATTTTAGTACTGACCTTTATGTTAATAGTAAGCAAATCCACCTGTTTAAACCTCTCTGGCACTTAGTTTCTTTATTTGTAAAATGCAAGGATAGGACTCAGCGGTATTGAAAGAAATCTAAGATGACAATAGAACAGCTCCCAAGTAGTCTGTCGTGGCAGGGTGATATCAAAAGGCCATAGCAGATCTCTATGTATATATTGTACTCTTTACAGGGGAAGCTCTCATTTCTCCTTCATGGATCTGCATTTCATGTGTTCTTAGCCTGGTTACACCCATCATTCAGTCAACGAGGTCACTCAATGAACACTGAGAGTCCACTCTGTCCCAGACCTATGGCTAGGGACTGTGCTCCCGGATCTCACATTAGCTGGCACTCACTCATTCTCCTGAGAATCATCTTTCCTTCTGGTCAGATTAACATGTTTCTCTGGTTAGAAGAAGCCCTCCAAAGACAGTTCAGTGTATAAACAGGGAAGTGAATGCCTGTTTCCACAGGGCATTTGGCTTACAAATAGTTTTGATAAAAAGAGATTGATAGTGTAATTACCCAGTCTTTATGCTCAGAGCACCTTGAAGAAGGAGTCTGAGATGGTTTTGGAGATGAGAACTCCCCTTCCTTTCAATGAACTGTGTTAAGTACAGGAACACCACAAATGCTTATATGCAAGAGGATATGGTACAAAGAACTCTTTCTGAAAACAGTCTTTGAGGTGAATGACTGAACCATCCAACTGTGTGTCTCCGTGGAATGCCCCGTGCTATGAATTGAACTGCGCCCCTCCAAATTCATGTGTTGACGTTCTAACCCCCAAACCTCACACTGTGACTTTAGTGGAAAACAGAATCATTGCAGATATAATCAGTTGTGATGAGGTCATAACAGTGGGCCCTAATCTAACATGACGGGTATCCTCCTTATAAGGGAGAAGTGTGGACACAGAGAAATATACGCAGGGACAATACCATATGAAGATGCAGGAAGAGATCTACAAGCCAAAAAAACAAAACGAAACAAAACAAATAAACAAAACCCAACCACCCCAAATTTCTGGCAAACCACAAGAAGGTAAGAGAAAAGCAAGGGACAGATTTCCCCCCACAATTTGCAGAAGGAACAAACTCTAGCAAAACTTGAGCTTGTACTTCTAGCCTCCAGAACTGTGAGACAATAAATTCTTGTTGTTTAGGCCACCCATTCTGTGGTGCTTTTTATTGCAGCCCCAGAAAAAAAAATATCCATCAATGGGGCAGAAAACATTGCACTGACATTTCTCTGAGAATTGTTATGTGCAAGAGGCTTAGGGCAAGTTGGGACACATTTAGGACATTTATTACCTTACTCCCAGGGGTGGAAGCGTACTATAAAAGAAACATCAACTTAAATGTACATCTAGAAAATAAAAAGATATAATACAGGTTTTCCTCTTAAAACATATTTTGACAAAATCTTTTTAAAAAGGTATTGAAAAAAACAGATTTATATGACTTTCCGGGAGAGAAAGACACAGAGGAAATATAGAGGAAATAAAAGATACAAAGAATGAGCAAGTGCTCTCAAATGCCGCAGTTCATTCGGGAAAAGTATAGCTGCATAGAATGTTCAGTAGAGAAAGAGAATGGTATACCCACACACACACACACACACACACACACACACACACACACGCACACACACACACACACATTTTCTCATGTTATGATCTCTACAATTTTCTAGAAAATCAGAATCACGTTTAATTTGAAGTTGTGTTTATTTGTTTACCACTGTACAGATCAGGGATTCTCACAAATAGTTTGAAAAAACAATCTTAGGGATATGGGGGAGTTTGGGTGGATTGGAAGTTTACTTTTACAATTCCAAATTACAGAGCTGTGGATGACTTACTCTCCTGGTCACACTGATGCAATAACTTTCCAGCTCCTGGGGACTCTTCAGTCTCTTCCCCTTGTCCTTTCGCTTTCTTGAGTGGGCTACTAAATGAACTGGAAAAGAGAGATGAAATATGTTGCGTTTCTTTTAAGCTTTTCAGTTATTTTCATATTTGTAAGTAAAATATGAATAGGTCTTTTGCTTTTCCGCTATTTGCCATTTTCTTTGACTAGCCTGAGGCATCCCTTTGGTCTGAGGCGATGAGGTGAGCACAAGGGTGGGAATAAATTGCCACAATGAGGTTGAAAAACATTCAACACAGGTTTTGCAATATTTGACAATAGACTTGAAGGCTTTTTCATATAAGGAAAAGGTCTTCTCTCTCCTCTTAGCGCAGAGCTCTGTACCTTCTCACACTGATGTGTTAAGAATGAGTAACAGACATAAAAAAATATTGATTTCCTCAGAACTGCTGGGGTTTTAAAGTAAGGCCTGGGGCCAGGAATGTGGACAGGCCATGCTTGCTGGGGTCAGGCCTTCAGTTCCTCACCACCACAAGAGAACCAGGAGCTGACAGAAGCCGCCGGCTGTCTCCCAGATGAGCAGCAACCGGGGGAACAAAACATCACCATGGAAACCAAAGGAATCAGAGGACAACAGGAGGATGCAAGATTTCCTTTACTTATGAGGTCATGTGAGCCACAACCTCCACCAGGAGAAAGAGATGTAAACTCTGAGTGGCTGCATATTTTGTTTAAAAGCATTACATTATTGCATCAGGCTGTACTGCACTAATTAAGGGCGATCTTCTTCCTTTACTACCCAAGGTTCAGGGGCCTTTGAGGAAGATAAGATTAGTCTCAAGGAATGAAGGCAGATTCTCTTTGCACATCCATGTTACAGTGTGAGTATAGTTGCTATTCAGATTAATTTTATTAACTTTTGCTTGGTTTTCTGACTGATGTACAAGATAAGGTGAATTAAGAAATCCACACTGATGACCAATGTGGAGGGGATCTGAACAGGAACATTCTGTGCCCTCCCACTGACCAGCTCTCTTCACTTCTTAAGGGAACTGAGAATCTATGGGTGGTTTTGCAATTAAGAGGGGCTGTGGGTCTCTGCAGAAATATTTCTTCTCAGGTTTAATATAATTATGAGCACTAATATTTCAACCCTGTTGGTTACTGGGTAGAGTGAGGACAATGAGGTTACTCAAAGAAACTTGATGATAATGTAGGTAATATTGTTTCTCAAATAATAACCTAGGGAGAGTTTCTTTTTATTCTAACCTGTTATAGACATGGTGCTTCTATAAAATACAATAAAAATGAGTCGCTGAGGTCCGGAGAATTTCAGCGTGCTCCTGAAGATCATGAGTATCGGTGGTGGCAGTGGTGAATGGCAAAGCTGGAACATTAATTAAGACGATCATCTCCTACTATTATTGGGCATGCACTTTTCCTTTTCTCTATATTCATAGCTACTGCATCAAAGACACTTTGCTATGAATATCTCTTCTAACCTCAGGAAAACGGTGAGTGGTTGAGGGATATCGGTTAAACAATGGAAGTCAGGGCTTTGCCCTAGAAACTGTACAATCACTAATTTAAATAATACAGTTCTGTCCACTCAGAGCTAATAATCAGAGCTAATGACCGGGGAGTAAACTTTGCATTTAGACCATGATACGCTACACAAAACTTCTCAAACAAAGACAGCCAAATAAAACACTGAGTATCCTTGTTTTATAAATGACAATGCTGCATTAGGAACGCTCATGAGTGTGGGTAACACTCCCCAAGAAGCATTGGGGGTGGAATAATAGGATTCCTAATTACATTACTTTCAAGTTTCTAAAAGGTAAAAACATCAATGCTTCTGTAATAAGGACTGAAGGTATAAAGAAAATGTTTAAAAGGAAATGTTAATGGAAATAAAAACAGGTGGTATGTAAATTCCTAACAATAATCTCTAATTTGATGTATAATTTTCTGGTGAACAGGAAAACACAACAGTTAGCAGAGAACATGCTGCACTTGATAGCTTAACTGCATTTGGCTCCATTAGCCATTAAAAGAAAATATTTGCTTCTATTTTACCTTTACTTTTAACAAAGCCTTTTTTTTTTTGCTATGCTTTGAATTAGTCTTAATAGGACATCTATTTCACACTGGATAACTCCAAACTGCTTATTTAGGTGTTTCTATGGTTCAGTAACTAAGCATGGATGAATATGTAATTAGCTCTTAAACTCTACCCTAATAGGCAATATACGATCGCTGTTCTATAGAACTTCATTTAACATGTCCCTAAGCATTTTTAGAATGTTAAATAGACAGTATTACCTGGTATTTGCTTCAATGCAGTGAATTTATTCCCCAGTAGACACATAATCTATACAAAAGTTTGAGAAGAACTATTCAGTGTAGTGATATAAATATAAAATCTGTCACAGGGACTAGAATACACAGAACATTTAGGAAATTGAGAGGAAGTAGCTATGTCCCTGGACAGTCCTTACAGAATTCAGTTTCATTTGAAGGCACAAACTAAAGTACCAAAATATAAAATGTCGATTGTTTTAGAAGTAAAATAACAGACATTTAAGTAGGTGTTGGGCAACATGACTGGAGAAAGATGAACAACCGAAATTCAGTTAGAAAATGTTTTATGGTTTATCAAAAATTCTATCTGGAAATGACAAGAATGTCCCTGAAATTGTTACAACAAGGAACATTCTTTTTCCTCCTCCTAAAAGTTGCCTTATGAGCTATGAGATGCTAAGAAAGCTTTCTGCAACATGTTATGATTACAAGAAAGATCAAGGGCAGGAGGGAGATATAAAAATAAAGTTGTTTTCTGAAATAGTAAGAAAATAACAAGAATGCTAAAAATTTTCCACTGAGTCCTCAATTGCATTTAGAAATAAAACAATGACTTTATGATTCTATTAATAAACATTTTATTGGGTTCAGGGAGAATTTTTCATGATTATTGCATACAGATCAGTAATTCCTGTAAACCTGTAGACTCTGCTTTTGGCATCTTTGAATAAGGTAAGTGGATTCAACAGCATTTTAAAAAAAATCTCTGCTTAGCCCTAGTTAATAGACTCAGGAATTACATAGAAAGTCAGTTGTCAATGAAAGATTACTTCAAAATGCATTCAGTTGGACATGTAAGTGAAAGAATTTAGAATAAATTTTTTAAAATTTCTGTTTGACTCCAGGCATATTCCAAGTTAACTTATCTGTGTATAAAAGTCTGTTTTTATTTTATGTATATATAAAAATATATTTCTTTCTAATTCTGAGGAAAACCTTCAGTCACCTTATGTTTTTAGAATTTTACTTTGTGATTGTTTTGTTGACTACGTATCACCTGTTTTCTTGATTATTAAAGTGAAGCATGCTCTTGGCATGAAATGGGAAAAAATGAAAATGTGTATGCTGACTTCCTGTCTAACTCCTTGCTGGGGGTAGGTCCAAGAGTTTTGAGTGAAGGCAGAGGGGGTTGGAGGGATTTAATAACAAGAATTATTGGAGATGGCAAAGGCATAAAAGTTAATAAATATAAATAAAAATAATTAAGTTGGAATATTCAGAAGAAACTCCAAAGTTTTCTAGACTTTATTGAGAGATAAAACAAGGAAAGAAGGATAAAATATTCAGTGGCATCTTCACTCCAGAAGTAATTTCCAACTACAGTGGAACTGTGCATGCTCCAGTCTATTTCTCTCCCTGCTAATGACATATCAATTAATCTTCACAAAATGCAGCCAGTAATTAGAGGTGGAGCCACAACAGTCTAATCAGCTCCACCATGAAGGGATGTTCAGGAAAATACCTCTGGATACTGGTAACATATCGCTTCTCCTCTAAACTCTAAAATACAGCATTGTCTTGACTTCAGCAACAATATGAAGAAGAACCATGGTCAGGGTCAGAACTGCCTTATATAGTTGGTATGGATGTTGAACATTCTTGGCACTTTCCATGAAGATCGCTTCTGTGCCTTTAATCACCTATGAGGTCTGCATCTTTTAGAGCAGAGGTTCAGCAGGGTAAATGAGCAGAAAAATCAATCAACTCCTCACTGGGAAGCAACATAAGCAACATTGTTAATGGGTATTATGTTTTGGTTCTTTTTTTCTATTAGCAATAATCGCGCCTCAGATAAACCTCATTGGCTATGATTCTGCCACTGCACAAAGCTTGGTTCTTCTTTTCTATGCAATTTAAAAATTATGTCGCTGAGATTATACTGTATCATGTAATTCTGTTTATTACTTTTCTGCATATATATGCATACATATATATTTATACATGTATATATTTTTCATATCATTAATCATTCTTCACAAAAATGATTTTAATGGTTGCATTTTGCTTGCTAAGATTTTTTTCAGGTTAATGCATTTTTTAAATTTCTAAATATTCTATTTCTTTGTGTCATCTTCAACTTCTTTCATAAGTGTTTTATAATTTTCAGAGTACAAATCTTTTACCTCTTTGGTTAAGTTTATTCCTTGGTATCTTATGGGTTTTGGTGCAATTGTAAGTGGGATCAATTCTTTGATATATTTTTATGCTGCTTCACTATTGGTGTACAGAAATGCGACAGATTTCCGTATTGATTTTGTATTCTGCAACTTTACTGAATTTGTGTATCAATTCTAGCAATTTTTTGGTGGAGTCTTTTGGGTTTTCTACATAAAGTATCATGTCATCTGCAAGTAGTGAAAGTTTGACTTCTTCCTTGTCAATTTGGATGTGTTTTATGTCTTTTTGTTGCCTGATTGACGAATTCCATACTGTCAATATTCTTAGCTTCCCAAACTATTGTCCTCTTCGTAGAAATGTAGACCATTTCCTTGTTCTACTATTACAACAATGTGGCAGTGAAAACTCTTACATGTTTTTATATATGTCTTCTATATTCTTCTATATATGTCTATCTGTCCACGATAGGTATTTCAACATATGATTATCGGGGTAAAGAGTGCACTTTTCTTGGGTAGGTACTGCCTGGTTCATGATCAAGAAGTCATTCCAAAAAGAAATGTCTGCTTCCTTTATCCTCATTGTCTTTCTCTTCCAAGTTTCTCTTTTACCAACATACATCCTTCTCTCAAAATCCCTCAGTTTGGTATCTCTTCCTGCTTCCTTGGAAACTCCATTCCTCTCCACGTGAATTAAAGATTCATCCTCTTGGTCCATTTCAGTACTGTGGACACTACAGGGGCACTGTAAGAGGAGCACCTCAAGAAGGTCTCCTCAGTGGGCGCTTGGGTGTCTCAGACAGTCAAGCGTCCAACTCTTGATTTCAGCTCAGGTCGTTATCTTGCAGTTTGTAGGATTGAGCCCTACCTTGGGTTCTGCACTGATGGCTTGGAGCCTGCTGGGGGTTTTCTCTCTCCTTCTCTCTCTGCCCACCCCTGCTCACTCACTCACATTCTCTTTCTCTCTTTCAAAATAAATATATAAATTAAAAAAAAAAAAGGTCTCCTAGGCTTGATCACAAGCTCTGTACAATGCTGTGGGCTTTCTAGAAGATCTGAAGGTTTGGTTCTAGTTCAAACTGGAATTCCTTTCAAATCAGCCATGGCTAACTTTCTTACCAAATCTCCAGGATGTTGGTATATTTCACCAAGACTGTATCATGTTTGCTCAAAAATGGTACACTCTGCATTTGTATTAGGGAGGGAAGATTCTATCAGTATGACCTTGTCTTTGATCCTTTTAGAAAAATAAATCCCATCATAATTATACTAAACCCAATCTCAGTTTGTAACACAGGAGAAACTACACTGGGTAAGCATGATGCTACCCTGTAGGAATTGTACCAACTCTGATGGTATCCTTTTGTTCCGAATGTGAAGGGGCTTGGCAGATTGCATATTAATCACACCATGCATGCACATTCACACTTAACTCTCACAAGATGCCAAGTGGTTGCTATCATCATTCCCTTCTAGTAGATAAGGGTATGTACTCAATCTTAAGTGGTTACATAATTTAAGATCACAAAAGTAATTCAAAACAGCAGGACTTTGCCTAACTTTTGAGGACCATGACATTAGTCCCTAGGCAATCACCACCACCACCACCATCATCATCAGTATCATCATATAACATTTAAATAGTTTTCACTATGTGTTAGACTCAGTCTAAATCCTTCACCAAATTGGTGACCCAATGGAATAGGCGATCTTATTACCGTCTTTTGACACAACTCTTTGAGGTAGGCAGTATAATTGTTACTATTTTATAAGTGAAAAAAACTGGAAACAGAGAGGTCATAAAATTGGACAAATGTCGTACAGCTCAAATGTCATAGAGCCAGCTTGACTAACCTTTGCCTTTACTAATTTGGAGTTTATGATCTAGATGTGACCATCACAGATGACAATGAAGAGAAAACAGTTCCTTGTGATATAGTATACCAATACTGAAAAATTCTTTAAATAAGCATTGTTTTACCTGACTTATGAGGTTGCTATAAAATTTTATAATAATGTTTGCAATTTTTTCATCATAAAAATAGTACATGTTCATTAGCAAATCATATGTTTCTTAACAAAGTAAGGAATAAACTCGCTTCTATTATCATACCAGGACCTCTTGTTTAGCATGCTGCTGTATTTTCCAGGTTTTAAAAATACAAATATATAAACAAAATTGGGGTCATTACTAATTTTTCCATTTTGAGTCCTTATATCTCAACAGTATGCTTTCTATGCTATTTGAATATTTACTTATTTATTTACTTTTATTTTTTTTGTTCTTTTTAATTAAAAAATATTTTGAGAGAGACAGAGAGAGGGAGACAGAATGAGAGCTGAGAAGGAGCAGAGAGAGAGGGAGAGAGAGAATCCCAAGCTCCACACTGTCAGCACAGAGCCCCATGCGGGGCTTGATCCCACGAACCATGAGATCAGCACTTGAGCTGAAATCAAGAGTCAGACACTTAGCCAACTGAGCTACCCAAGTACCCCTATTTACTTTTAGTTTTGAAAGAGAGAGTGTGAGTGTGGTAGAGGGGCAGAGAGAGATAAAAGGGGAATCTTAAGCAGACTTCACCCTCAGTGCAGAGCCCAGTGCAGGGCTTGATCCCATGACTCTGGGATCATGACCTGAACAGAAATCAAGAGTTGAAGCTCAACCTACTGAGCCACGCAGGTGTCCCTATATTATTTGAATACTTATAAAGTTAGTTCTAGGAACCGTGGCTCTGGGAAGTGAGGGGACTTCCCTCTACTTATATGTGTCAATATCAAGGGAAAACACATGGCTTCTTATACTGATTTTCTCCCAGTTTGGGACATATATTTACGTGGGTGTTTTTTCCTCTTAAGTCGTGGATTCTAACTGCCATTTAGTACTTTCACATAATTTTGTCTAGTGCTTTCTTCGTGTCAATTCTTGAGCATCCACTGAAAAATTACCAGGGTTCCCTGAGGGTATTTTGTTCTGCATCATCTCTGCTGGTGATCATTAACCAAAATGTGTGAATTGGTTTCAAAAGCACCATTTTTAAAAGCTTTTTTCGGTCTATTGAGCTCACAGGGAGTTAATCAAAGCAACTCCAGCCAGAGCTGGTGATTACCATTTGTCCTTCCACAACCCTTGCTTTGGCCCTAAAGTGGACCACATCCTTATCATCCTTGGCTAGTAAATGTAAACCAAATGATGTGTTTCACCACCTGAAATGAACTGAATCTTTTTTTTTTTTTAAGTATTTTTTTTCAACGTTTATTTATTTTTGGGACAGAGAGAGACAGAGCATGAACGGGGGAGGGGCAGAGAGAGAGGGAGACACAGAATCGGAAGCAGGCTCCAGGCTCTGAGCCATCACCCCAGAGCCCGATGCGGGGCTCGAACTCACGGACCGCGAGATCGTGACCTGGCTGAAGTCGGACGCTTAACTGACTGCGCCACCCAGGCACCCCGAAATGAACTGAATCTTAATCAGAAAGTGAAGTGATAGGATCACCATATTTTTTCCTGAACTGAAATAAAATTCACATGTAACATATAAGCTTTCTATCTACATTTTACTTCAGAAACTCTCTATGAATCCTGTATAAAACGTATTATTCTATGTGTTTTACTAATAGATGCTAACACTTTTAGAGTGCTTATAATATACTGAAAATGCCCTAAACACTGCACATGTGTTATTTTATGTAAGCTCATAACACATTCATGAGATGTTATGGGCTGAGTGTGTTCCTCCAAAATTCATATGTCGAAGCCCTAACCCCCAATTTCATGGTATCCCAATTTGATGGGACTTTAGGTGGTATTAGGTTTAGATGAGATGATGAGGGGGCAGTCTTCATGGTAGGGTTAGTGCCCTTAGATAAAGAGGTCAGAAAGATTGCTTCCAATCTTCTGTCTTTCTCTTTGCCATTTAAAGCCACAGCCAGAAGATGACTGTAAGCCAGAGAGAGAACCCTCACCTTGAATATGACCATGCTGACGGTCTGATCTTGGATTTCCCAGCCTTGAGACTGTTTGAAATTAATCTTTCTTTTTTTTTTTTAAATTTTTTTTCAACGTTTATTTATTTTTGGGACAGAGAGAGACAGAGCATGAACGGGGGAGGGGCAGAGAGAGAGGGAGACACAGAATCGGAAACAGGCTCCAGGCTCTGAGCCATCAGCCCAGAGCCTGACGCGGGGCTCGAACTCACGGACCGCGAGATCGTGACCTGGCTGAAGTCGGACGCTTAACCGACTGCGCCACCCAGGTGCCCCGAAATTAATCTTTCTAATTTAAGGCACTCGGTCTGTGGTTATTTTGTTATAGTGCACCAAGCAGACTCAGACATAAGTATGTATTGTATGATTACAGATGAAAAAGAAACTTGGGGAGGTAAAGTAACTCACAAAGTCATTTTTCTAGAGAGCTGGAATAAACCATGACCACTAAATCTAGTGTCCAACACCTAATCACCATGCGATATTGCCTCCTCCCTCCCAGAGAGCCAAGCATGGAAAGAAAACCAGCCTTTCTGTGAAATATTGACAGAAATTCACAGAATTTCTTGATGTTGTTGATACACGCAAGCCAACCTAGTCCTGGAATTCAGGAGACCCATTTTACTGATGTTGTACTGAGCCCAGCATCACAAATGATCACAATAACTTCCAGGATGGTAATAGTTAACAAGTTTTATCCATATTACCCACTTTACTACAATTTATTCTTTTGATAATTATCATATTTCATTTTAAAGTAATGCTTTTTTTTCATAGAAACCAAATGAATGACTTCAGCCTTTCATTCACTCAGTGCCAAATACACTAGGATGGAAGTAACGGAGTTTTGTCTCTAGATACTCATTCTTTTTCATTCATTTATTATACACACTCTTATTTAGTGCCTCCGTGTCAGGCACTCTTCAAAGCATTGGGAAACAATGGTGAGCAAAACAGATAAAGGTACCTGTCTTCACAGAACGTATATTCTGGTGAGGAAAGAGAGACTGATAATAAACAAAAAATCAAGTAAATCAATACTTAAGATAATTTCTTGCAGTAGGAACTGTTATGGAAAAAGTAAAACAGAGACAAATGAATGAGGGGCTTCAGTCAGAGAACATTTCTTAGGGATGCCAACATTTGCACTGATGCTTGAATTATGAGTGAGAAATTATAAGGAAAGGCATTCCAGGCAAAAAGAACAGAGAATGCAAAGTCCTAGAGTCAGAATGAACTTCCATATTCCAGGGAATAAGGGGAGATTTGTTTTTAGAGCCAATGTCCCATTTTCTTTAGGATCAATTTGATTTATTTCAGACCCTAGACATAAACCAGTTTGCATGGCTGGATTAAATAACCTAGTGAACTCTGACCCACGTTGCTTAGGCATTAAGGTTGTCAAGTACCCATTTGGGTTTTGTTTATGTCTTCCTTCCTGTTGAATGTTGTCCTATTTGAAATCTTTCCAGCATTTACTCTAAAAAGGAAGCATAGGTCATTTAAATGAGAGAGCAAGCAGACAGGAGATGCTGTAAATCAGAGCATTACTGGTCATGATTGGATTTTGAACATATTCCAAGAATACTTTTTGCATTCCTCTCCAACCTCTTTTGATCTGATTGATTTATGCTAGAAATTATGATCTCATGTTACAGTCTTCTCTTGGTTTGCTGCTGGGATACTGGTGCTTTACAATGGCAGTGATAATGAACATAGTGAAATCATTAAATTCCTACAGCCATTAGCAGAAGAATTTGGGGTGGGGGACTTTATTTTTCTATGCAAGAAGTTCCATTTGAGTCACTAATTCGAGTAATGGAAACCCACATGCCACTAATGACTCAGACCACTTCACTAGGGCGTGCCTTAGTATACATGTTGGGCAAGGCCATCAAGGCAGATGACAACACATTTGTTGAGCAGAAGAAAAATTTACAGTTAAGGGTCTTAAGATAAAAAGCATGTGTGTGGAAGAAATATCTCTTTCCTTTACCAGAAATTCCCTTATTTATCAATATTTTGTCTAATTAATAACCTAAAAATATAAACAGAATCATATAAGCTGGTTTCTAAAGTCTAATTTCAGAAATAAGAAAGAAAATATACAGGGAAAGTGATATATATCGTTATATTACTATGTATCATGATGCCAAAATAATAATTCTCTGACAACAAAGGTGAGTCTTAATTTAGTAGGATCATCAGATGACCAGGCCATGAGAAAACCTTGAAAATTGTGTCATTTTTTAAAGGAAAATTATTTGTCAAATAATTTTGAATATTTAATGATATATTGAGAAGTATTTATTTTCAAAAGGTTGTAGGCCATGTTAGCTATTGTGATTTGCTTTTTTTCTATTCCAAAAGAAGTCCTATAGTCACCTGTTATTAGCTAATATCACAGGAATGTTAATGAGAACACCTTATTTAGGGGAGACAAATATGTTTCCTCAGAGGCTTTGAAAAAAAAGCTTAATGCTACATTTACCCATTAAATTAAATTCTGCCACATAGGCAGTTTTTAATAAAAGTTTTAATTTTGTTTCCCAGTAAATCTAGCTCTGCACAGACATTTACCATTTAAAAATTAACTTGCAAGTAGCTGCTGCAGTGTATCTGTCAGAGGCAGAAGAGGTGTCTAATCATAAAAGTCTGCAGTGATAAATAAAGAACAATTATCTCATGGCATTTGGTGATTTGGAAACCCATAGATTTAGACATAAATGGGGACTCACATGCCTCTCTCATGCTTATCTTTATGGGAGGACAGGGCATAGCAAGTGGGGATTTATGGTCCTCAGATAAGCATGAAGACAGTTCTACAGATTCTATTCTTCTTGCCCTGTTGGCACATATTCTCAACGTGCCCTGTTGGCGCATATTCTCAGGATACCACCTGAAATGCCTGGAATTCCAACATAATTCATTTCACAGGTGTTTGTTGGCATTTCAGAAAGCCAGGGCCACTCATCACATTGCCTTACTGAAGAACCAGGATGAGCTGATCTTCACAAACATCAGAACCATCATTTTTTTAAAAACAGAATTTATGTGAAACATGAAAGCAATGGTGCTTATACTAGAGTTGCTGATAGCAATATACTGAGAATCTTGATTGGAAGGAAAACATGGAAGATCTTCCTTTATGTGGTAAATTTGAGAAAAAAAATCATTCTGTTCAATAATTACCCAGAAGCCAGTAATACCTAGAATGAAAAAGAATCTATTTTTTGCTCTTTCCAAGTATGATTAATATTCAAAAAATGTCAACTATACATGCATATAATCAGATAAGACAAATACTGAGAGAATTACATTGGAAATTATTTTGTATTATCTGAAAGACAAGAAAGAGTTTCAATTCTAAGCATAACCAGAACAATTATTTGATAGTTATATGTAAATCTATTAATGAATTATGTAAATATGAGATAATATATTACTGAATCTTAGCAAGTCATTTTTATTCAGAACACTTTTGAAGCTTTTGTACATAATGAAGTGTGTTGAGAATATTTCAGCTTAGTTAATAGCTATCTTTAAAAAAAGACATATTAAACATTTTTTAAGTCATAGGCTGGGAAATGTTTGCAAAGTGAATTCAAATAATTAGAATTACTTAAATCCATCTAGGATTTTTAAATCACTTAGAAGTTTACTAAACAATTATAAGGATAAGAAAATGGGATTCAAAAATCAGAATCTGGTTGAGTGTGAGTTTTAAACCTGGCTAAATAAGAAAGATGATTTATTAGAAGCTTAATTTATACTTTGGAGGCCTAAAAAGGGAATATTTTAGATTTGTTAAGTCAAGATTTGTTCTAGATACACCAAGTTCACAATGCCTGCAATTCCAGAAACACTGATGGCTTGTATCATCACTTAGACTTCTCAGACAAAGCATTGCAAGAAATAGAAATGAGCAAAACAGCATTACATCAAATTTTGTTGCTTTACTGAACTGTCTGCATAAGGGACCCTCGTTACAAACTATTGAAAATATTTTTAGTCAAAACTGTGATTGGAAGTATTACTTATTGCTTTCGCAGGTTGAAATTTAACATATCTATTCATTCATTCAGTAATTCAATGAGTAGAATGCCCACCAAGTATCACACCCATTCAAGGCACTGGCCATTTAGAAGTGAACAAAAAAGGAAGAAACAGTCCCTACTGTGAATAAAATTATCAATTAAGTACAAAATCATAAATATAAAAATAGATGTGCCACACTGGCTAAAATCAATTTTTTAAATAAACATCAGCTGTGTTAATGGCCAAAAGTCTTCAGGAAATGACATCTGCTCTGAGAGGGATAACATATCGGTATATTTTTAGGTGTAGCATAGCTGACCTGCAATATTTTGGAACTCTCACTTCTTAGGGAAAATCAATTCCTAAACTGAAAATCTGACTCAAAATATCTCACTTATATTTCACTTGAGTGAAAAAAAAACTACACGTAGATGAACAGGTAGGTAAATTGATAAACAACAGAGAAAAAACAAACACAATGTTCTATATCCAGGTTCCTCTAATATTTTCCAGGAGCAGTTCAATTAGTCCATCGTTAATAATCAGGAAGGATATTTAAGTATGATACGTGCCAAAACTAACATCACTTTTGACACAATTGCTTTGGCAACCACATAGATGAAGTAAATAACTCTACCCAGCAAGTTAAATCACTTAGTTATACAGAGGTTCACTTCAAAGCTAGTGATCCTCATGGTTTCTAAGGATACATTCATATGCACACCTTATAGGAACTATAATACAGGTAGGTGTTTGATAACTCTTGTACTCAAAAGCTTCTGCTTCTTTAATATACTGACATGAAAACCTTGGGAGTTTCTAACAAATACTTTGTGACCATTAAAGTAGATTCATTGCTACCTCTGAGCAAAGTACTATCCTAGGTTTTAGATGTCCCTGTGGGGCCACTTTTTATTCTGAGATAATATTGGTAGCAACAGCAGTGGCCAATATTTATTATTTTGAGATAGCAATAATGCTAATGGTAATAACAGCAATGATAGTAATAGCTGACTTACTCCATGCTAGGCACTGTGCTGAGGGCTTACATACATTATCTCACTTGATCATCTAAACAACTTAAAACTTTTAATAGTGGAAAGTGAAATGCAAGGAAGGAGTGTTATGAAGACAGTAAGGGGGTGATGTTCTGGATTTGGCTCAAATTTAACCAATTCCAAAGTCTGTATCTATAATTCCAGTTCGAAATAAAACCTCAACACTTTTAACTACACTTGGAAAATTTAAGGGTATACCAATCCTGTTTTACCATGACCTAGATAATGTCGATATTTAGGTTCCTGCCAGCAATCTTTATTTTGAGGAGTTTTCCCTAGAGCTCCTCCCGAAGTTCAGCTGGATCAGTGGGTATTTATAAAGGATCACCTAAGAATAGTAGTCATGTAATTTTAGGATTATTCAAGCTTCATTTCAGCATGCAGTGAGAAATATAGAAAGCTACATGATTTGGCTATTCAGTTGGCTTTACAGAACCAAAAATTCATCTTATCTCTTTTAACGTTAGCTACCAAGTTCCTTTAAACTTTTGAGGATTATAAACATGCATGAAATTATTTGAATCGAACAAGAAGAATAAATGAGGTAGATAAGATGAAGGAAAAAGATGATAGTAAAACTAAGAATACAATTACGCTGCAGCCAAACATACACGTAATCCTGCGATATGTCTGTGAAGTTGACTGAAAACTTCCTTTAAGGCCAGCGAAAGGAAGGTAATATAGTTGCGTATAAGATTTAGAGTCTACAAAAGATGAAAAACTAAGTAGTATTCAAGAAGACCACAGTGTTTTCAGATTCTGAATTATGAGAGAAATTTCTCTCCTGGGATCTAATAAAGACAAACTGTTCTTCATAGCATCTGACACTAGATTATGAATTTCATGGAGTTGTTTTTCCATTGCCCTGTATCACTGAGTCAAACCAGTGCCGTTTAAATGTGGATTTCTCTGGTAATCAATGAAATGCATCATATAAAAATTATTCCAGAAATAACATTTCTCCTGGACTGGCTTCGGATAAGGTTTGGATCGCAAGAGTTTAAGGTTGCAGTCTTTGGCAAGAATCTGTAACGCCGGCATTTTACAAACCGATTGAGAGAAATTTTGTTTGCTTTGATATAAGATAAAGATTTATTTTTTTAATGAAAAAAAAAAACATGATCCTAACCATGTTTACTTAAGATGTTTGTTTAAATAGATGGCTATCCCACCTTTTGGTGGAACTAGGTCAAGAGCAGTGAAGGAACAGAAAGGGCTATAGAAAGTGCGAGGAGGACCGAGCACTGGGTGTGGTATGTAAGTCATGAACCACAGGCATCTACCCCTCAAACCAAGAGCACACTTTACACACTGTATGTTAGCCAATTTGACAATCAATTATATTAAAATAAAGTGTGAGGAGGACCAGGACTGAAAACCTGGATGAATATCAGTAATAGGAGACTTTGGACAAGTTCATATACTTCTGTGCACATGTTTCCTTCCTGAAAGTTGGAGGTAGTGGTAATTATTTCATATGGTTCTCATGAAGAGCGATGGGATATGGTAGGGATCGAAACATGTATACTAGTACAGTAGTCTTCTTCAGAGCATATTTTTTAAATTAGAATTCGTCCTTGTCACTCATACTTCACTACCATGCCTTTGGTGTTATTGTATCTGTTAAATCAAATCAAACTTAGATGTATGCTAACACAAATAAATAACCATTTATATACACATCCACGTCAATGCCATGCTTAAGGCTATGTACGTTGGAAAGCAGAGTCATTATCCAGTGGGCTCGATTAGCGGAAGCAGATGTGCTAACTCATGCGTGTGTGTAGATAGGCAGATAGAGAGAGATGATGAAATTATCCTAATACTCTTAGATAAGAGAAACAGGGGTGGGGGAAGTACCCGTATGTGTTTGGATGACTCTGGGTGCCTAGCTGCTAGTGGATCACGCCCTGGATGGAGCCTGGTCATACCTCCTGCCTCTCGGAGAAACTCTACAACTGGTACACCTGCACATTAAACATGGTGCTAACACACTAGATGAGAAGTGACTGAAGGAGATGCCTGGGTAGATGGTGCTGTCCTGGTTATGGACTGCTGCTTAACAAGGAGGGATAGATAGTTAAGGGCGATGCTCGGAACTGGCACCGTACGATTCCCACAGTACTCTCTACTGGTTAAAAGTGAAGCTAGAAAGAGTTTGCAAAGAGGAGAATAGCTGCGCTGATGAAGCTGAGCACAAGAGAATTTGAATTGAAGACGGATTTCGGCATCAAAGGTGAAGGTTAAAAGGCAGTGTTCATTTTGAAATCCGTAATTTGCTGCTTCCGGCAGTCAGTCACCCTATTGACGAGCTTGTGCTCCAGGGCAAGTGACTAGAAAGAGCTGTCACGCGTTGGCTGGTGGCCACCTCTGCTGAGTATACTGTGAAGGGAAAAAAAATACCTTCCTCCCACTGTGCCTAGTCATGGTGGGCTGACCTCTGATGAGTGAGCCCTGGAGCCAGCAGGATTGGAAGCCTCATTGGAAGCACGTCTGTGATAACGACAGAAGAAAAGAGCCAAATCGCTAAATCATGACAACCTTGTTTTCCTTTTCTATAGCTTCTGTAATAAATTATTATAAAGTTAGTGGTATGGACTGCACAAATTTATTATCGTACAGTTTTGTAGGTCAGAAACTAAACAAAGTTCTCACTCGGTGAAAATCAAAGTGTGGGTAGGGTTGAATTTCCTTCTGGAGAAGAATCTATTTCCTTGTCTTTTCTAGCTTCTGGAAGCGCCTGCACATTTGGGCTCATGGCCTCCTTCCTCTGTATTTAAAGCCAGAGGGGCACCTGGGTGGCTCAGTTGGTTAAGCGGCAGTTAAGCAGTAACTTCGGCTCAGGTCATGATCTCACAGTTCGTGAGTTCAAGCCCCGCATTGGGCTTTGTGCTGACAGCTCAGAGCCCCAAGTCTGCTTCAGATTCTGTGTCTCCCTCTCTCTCGGTTCCTCCCCTGCCCATGTTCTGTCCTCTCTCTCTCTCTTTCTCTCTCTCAAATAAATAAACATTAAAAAAATGTTAAAGCCAGAAACATTGCATATTTTGGATCCTTCTTCCTTTCTCACATCTCCATTTGACTCTGATCTCAGCTGGGAAAGACTCTCTGCTTTGAAGGACTCATATGATTAGGTTGGGTCCACGTTAATAATGTGCCCATCTCAAGGTCCTTAACCTTAATTATATTTATTAGGGTACTCTTTTCTTTGTAAGGTAATCTCTTCATGGGTTCCAGAGATTAGGATTTAGACATTTTGGGGAACTCTTCTGCCTACCACAAACCCATCAGAAATGAAGAAACTTTATCTTAGATTCCTTTCCTCCTGTTCCTCCACTCCATCTCCCATTCTGGCCTGGATTTGGGGGGTGCTAAGTTCTACCCTTTCCAGTGGCCACAGCAGTAGCAAATTTTCTGTATGGCTAACGTGGTGGCCAGTGGTTGCTAGCAATGCCATTAAGGCAAATGTGAAGGGGAGCTCATACGTCCCTGGTGGCTTGAAAAGATGACTAGAACTGATTGTCAGGGACGTGTGAGCACTCTGAAGAACTGGGAGCTAGTTGAAAAGAATCTGGGACAGAAACTGCACTTTCTGGCATGAGCCTTTGGAGAGTCAGAAACAAAATAATTGGGGAGATTAAATATGAACTAATTTTCTTTCCTTAAAAGCTGGTGAAAGCTGGGGCATACCAGTTAGAGTTGAATGAATACATATATTGTTTCTCACGGCCACTGCTGTTTGTGCTCACTCAAAAGCCTGATTTGCTACTTATAATAATAAATACTGGAGTGACATGGAAACACACAAACACAGAGGTATAGCGAAAGCCATTTTTAAAATGAAACCTCTATAGATATGCAAGATTTAGCTTCCTTGCTCATTCCCCAGGCAGGAGCCTGCAATAGTCTATTAATAGCATCCCCTGACATATCACACTCTGCAGATGTTCCCTCACTGCTGAATTTTTTCCCACACCCAAACCTGTTATCAATTATCTATATTTTCATTTGGGGAGGCCACAGCCAGGAGGAGCATTAACTCTGGTGCTGTCAGAGCATTTCTTCTTAGCATTAGCAAGGTGGCAGTAACTTTGCATAAAATATTTTTTAAAATTCAATGAGCGGTTTCCTTATGAATTTATTAAAACTCCTTATCTATCACGAAACAAGGAGTACCGGTATTGTACAGCCATATATCTTGCACCTGTGAAGTCTGAAAATCAGGACAGAGGAAGTAGTAACACTGGGCCAAATCAAAGTGCAAGAGGGAGGAGGGCAAAGGGTATGAGGAAAAGAGAATGATGTGTGTGTGTTCCACACACAGGGAGAAAGCACTGATTAACAGTAGGTTCTCAGAGTGCGTGGGTGGCTCAGTCAGTTAAGCATCTGACTCTTGGTTTTGGCTCAGGTCCTGATCTCATGGTTCCTGAGTTCAAGCTCAGGGTTGGGCTCTATGCTGATGGTGCAGAACCTGCTTGGGATTCCCTCTCTCTGTGCCTCTCATCCGCACTCTCTGTCTGTCTTTGTCTCTGTTTCTCTCTCTGTCAAAACAATAAATAAAAACTTAAAGAAAAGTAGGTTCTCAACTCTCTAAGAGAGCTCATTTTCTAAAGTGTCTTGGGGAGCACTATTTTGGGCACCAGGAGAAACACAGCAACTTCAAAGAAGTCTTACTGACATGAAAAGAAACAAAACAACCTAAAAGTATGGAATGATCTTCTTTTCTTTTAATTTTGGCAGGGATGTTGCTTGTACTGAATTGATATAACCTTTTTGGGCATAGACATATGTTAGAGAGAAAAGGAAAAGTCACGATTAAATACTTCATCTGTTCAATGAACCTTCCCTAAATGTGCATTAGATCCATTTTTTAAGAGAAAATAATTCAATATATGTTTTGCATTTCAAATGTTATGCCTGACTTAAATGATAAAGCAGCCTGTATTCTCTTTTCTGGCTGAGCTTGAGTGTGACTCATGACTACCCATTTGCATCCAACAGCTAGAATTTTGGTCTCAGTCATCTTTTGTAAAAGAATTCTTGGCAACAAAAGAGAAGGATACTGACTAATGAAAGCTCACGAATGTATTTCAACAGGTTGCTCTTTGGCATGAAAATAAATAGGCAAAGTTGAAAAACTTATGCTTATTTTATGGTGGGAGTTCACCCAGATCCCAGGAGACTTTATCCTTCCATTTTAGTAGACCTGGAACAAAGAAACGGTTGAAATTTCTTTGCCTTTGGCTGAGCTGCCTCTTCAAAGAGATGGGCCTCTGTGGGCCTTAGGGACCCATTCATCAAACTTCGCAAAACATGGGGTATTAGTCACTGGGTCCTGATCCAGCTGCTCATTTTTTAAAACATTTGTTAGTGCTGACGGTGCCCAACATGAGGCTAGAACTCACAACCCTAAGATCAAGAGTCACATGCTGTACCAATGCTTATTTTTATTTCATCTTCTGTTTTGTATTTTCCCCATGTTGGAGCTCCTTGCTAAAGAAGACAAATCACTTTCAATCATGTGACGTCTTTCCAGAAGGAAGGTGGAAAGTTTAAGTTCATATCAGTACCTATGGGATTTTAATTCCTAGAGGTTAGCCATTTGAAAAGAATAGACTAGGTATGTTAAACCTTGTGGCTTGCTCTAAAGAGGATAATTAAGGTTTGGAGTCAATAAATCAGAGTTTTAGTTTTGGCTCAGCTGTTTATTAATCTGTGTAACTTTGGACAATAAAAGAAAATGTGGTATACACATACAGCCTTTAAAAAGAAGGAAATACTGCCATATTTCAACAACATGGATGGGCCTGGAGGACATTGGGCTAAGTGAAATAAGCCAGTCATAGGGGGACAAATGTTGCATGATTCCACTTATATGAAGTATCTAAAATAGTCAAACTCATAAGCAAAAAAGAGAAATGGTGGTTGCCAGGGGGTGGGGGGAGGAGGAGAGGAGAAGTTGCTATTCAATGTATATACATTTTAGGTACCCAAGGTAAAAAAGTTCTAGAGATCTGCTCTACGGCACTGTCTCTATAGTTAACAATACTGTGTCGTACACTTAAAAATGGAAGATGGTAGGTTTCACGTTAATGGTTCTTCTCAAAATGAAAAATTTAAAAAGACTAAATTTTATGTATTGTCTGCTCCATGCAGCTTCTCATGGGGTATCTTATTTCATCCTCACGACTACCCTTTGAAGCATATTTTGGTATCATCCCTATACTATAGATGAAGGAAATGAGCTCACACAGGTTAAACCAATTGCTTAAATTCACACCATGACTGACAGAGACAGATCTCAGTGCGGGAGCGTTTCTTTCCGATAGGCTATCCTCATTCTGTCTCGTACATTATGTTCCCTGAGTCAGTTTCTACTGTTATATAAGTGAGGTTAACAATGCCTAACTTGCACAACTGAGAAAGTTAAAAATCATGTGTGTGGTACCTGGTACAGAGGTTGAATAAATTTAACCAATCACCGAAAAAATAGTTGTTGACTACCTCTGCGTACCACGCATGGTCCTAGGTGCTAAGGGACATACTGGCAAACAAACACACCATGGCATGGGATGTCACGGAGCTTCCTGGTTTGGTATTATCCCATTTTATTACCAGTGATTTCAATGGGGGTTGGGTGGGAATGGGGGTGGGATGGGGAATGTATTTGTTTGCTATGGCTGCCATAAAAATAGTACCACAAACTAGATAGCTTAACCAGCAGAGATTTATCATCTCACAGTTCTGGAGGCTGTAAATCTGAGATCAAGGTGTCAGAAAAGTTGGTCCCTTCTGAGGGCTGTGGTGCAGAATCTGTTCCATGTTTCTCTATGCTAGCTTCTGGTGGTTTTCTAGCACTCTTCAGTATTCCTTTGCATGTAGAAGCATCATCCAATCTCTACCTTCATTTTAACATGGCATCTCCTCATATGTGTGTTGAAGTTCAAATTGCCCCCTTTTGCAAGGACCACTCACAATAGTGGATTAGGAGTCCATCTTTATAAGATTCTGTTTCCAAATACATTCACATTCTAAGGTGTTGGGAGTTGAGACTTCAACATATACATTTGTTGGGGGGGCGGGTGGCAGGAACACAATTCAATCCATAACAGGGAGTTTCTCAACATAAATAAATTTTGATTTCCCTTACTATGGTACAAAAAAATTGCAGCCAGGCCTTTGTCTAGCAGTTAGGACACAGGAATTTGTTCATAAAAGTGAGGACACTGTGGGTGTGCTACCCGTCTACAAGCTCCAGGAAGGCCACAATGGCCTCTGAAACACAGAACTAAGTAGGTTCACGATGTTTCCCAAACACAATCAGCTTTCTCTCACTCTCATTGGTTTCTCTGAGCTGTTTTGTTCTGCATGAGTCTCAAATGGTGAAGCTGCCCCCAGCAGTGAGTGTGGTGACGGCGATGGTGGCGGTGGTAGTGACTTCTGATTCCTTGAAGGTCACCGAACACCAGAATCAACCACTGAGTGTGCACAGAGAAAGGAGGATAACGGATGGTCTGGAGTAAGCTGTGGAGTCACTTAATGTGCATTTGTTGACAGTTTCCCTAAAACAAAGTTTTCTAGCAGTAAAGCTAGGAAACATATTGTGTTGTTTTTGTCCAAGGCCAAATATTCTTCCACGAAATACCATGAAAACAGCAGTCCTAGCCATTTGTCCATTGTGTCTGATACTTAGGAGAGGCATTAAGTGAGTTCCCAAAACTGGCTTTAATATTTACAGACTGCCAGCTTTTCATGGATGTGCTCTTGTTTGCTCCCCGTAGCAACCCTGTGAGGGAGAAAATGGAAGTTTCCAAAATTTGGTAAATCACTGGACATTGCTCCAAAATTTGTGGAGCTAGTATTTTTTGTTTGTTTATTTATTTATTTTGAGTGTGTGTGTGTGTGTGTGTGTGTGAGCATGTGTGAGTGGAGGAGGGGCAGAGAGAGAGGGAGAATCCCAAGCAGGCTCTGCATTGTCAGCGCAGAGCCCCACACAGGGCTTGATCTCGGGAACTGTGAGATCATGACCTGAGCAGAAACCAAGAAGAGTGGGCACTTAACCGACTGAGCCACCCAGGCACCCCAGAGCTAGTATTTATATCCAGGTTTATCTGACTCCAATTTCAAGGCATTCCCACAATATCAAGCAGAAGCAACTGGGCATTCTGTAGTATGACTGGGAACACTGATTTCAAATACTTTGTCTCCTTAGGCATTCCCAGGATTCCACATGTAGTATCTCAACAGGCAGCAAGGAGACGCTTACAGAAACCTAGGCACACATCACCTGGTGCTCTCCACCAAAAGTTGTTTTGGGGCCCCAAAACACTTTTACCATGATTGGGAAATTTGAGACCAGAAAACGTCTCCAGGCTTCTCACCTTCATGGTGCTCGGTCAGTGCCTAAGAGGCAGGCCACCCCAGTCCTGTGTCCATCCTCCTTCCAGCCCATTACTCCTCGACCCTTCCTTTTCCAGCCCTTCCCTCCATTGTCTCTCTTGCTCTCTCTGGATATTATGTTTTGCCTTTAAAAAAAATTCCTCTAAATTCTTCACCTCTTCTAGTATCTTTCCTCACTTCTCAGTCAAAGCAAAACATACTTATTTTCCTGAATAACAGATTTCATTTCCTATGCCTAAGTAAAGACCATACTTAGTGTGTGCAACTTCCAAGACCCACATCGTTGTCTCAAACCCTTATCCCTATGACCTCTTACAAAACACCTTCCTGCTATGATGCTCACTCCTTCCAGATTTGTTACCGTCCTCCTTTCTCCGTTGTCTACCTATAGACATTGGCCTCTAACTCATGGTTATCCCTGACCAGCACAAGGACAGCTTCCCTCCTGAGAGATTTCTCTATGCATAATGACAACCTAACATTGAACTTCCTTAACTCTATAAAACTTAACTTTTACTTCATGTTATTTCCTGACTAGTAAAGTTATACCTGAACTTTTATTATCATCTAAGCATTTCTCTATGTGTGCAATTTAAAATTCTTACATTCCACACACTGATCTCAACTTCTTATGCTTTCCAAACTCATGGAGATTTTTCCAACCTTTATGTCCCCTCCCCCACTTCACCCACCCGGTATATAATCTCCATTTTTAAACTCATTTAATGCGCTACTTAGACAGGCATGGTCCAGCACTTAAACACATTATCCTGAATCTCAACACTTTGATCCTTTTCTACTCTGTAAATCTTCTGAAATCTTTTGTCCAATTACTTACTACTGTTTGAGAAGATTACAGAATCATATGAGTTTATGCCACTTCAGTTTGTGACTTCTCATTTAAGTTGGGTCCTTCACACCCGGTTAATCTTTTTATTGTCTCTAGGCAGCTTCTTTTCTCATTGTTAATCTCTTTTTGCCACTATTGCCTCCTTGAAACTCTCTCTGTCTCTCTCTCTGTCTCTCTTTTTACCATTGTTAACACCACGAGTTCCCACTGTTAATTTTATATCCGTGATCATCCCTATTCATTCCTTAGGAAAATGAGTTCCTCACGGTTTAGTCCTAGTGCACTTCTTACCTAATTCTACAAAATCTTTCTGAATGATCTCAGTCCCTATCATCCATGCACAATAACTTCCAAATATATATTCTAATCTTAATCTGTCCTGAAATATTCTAGAACTTAATACAAAGTTGTCAATGGACAATTCTACTGGAAACTTTCTTAGGTACCTAAAATTCATGCAAAACCTAAGTAAAACTCTTCCTTCCACATCTGTTCTTCTAGATTTTTTTTTCCAGTTAGAGAAACATGATTTATGTGGTCTAAAACCTAGAAATCATGTCTGACACTTCTTTCTCCATCCCCTCTCTCAAGTCCAAGTGCTTTTACTTAACAAATATCTCTGATTTGTCTTTTCCTATCCATAACTATTGTCTCTACCCTAGCTCTGACTTTCAGCATCTCTTGCCCAGGTAGGAAAGATCAGTAATTACGAACAACAAACTTAGTGTTTAAAAGATCTGAGCTTTGAATTCTGGGCCCATTACTTTTTGGCTGTGTGATTGTGACCAAGTTAATAAGTCTCATTTTATTTATTTGTAAAGTAGGGATAATAATATATATATAATTTAAAGTTTATCTATTTATTTTGAGAGAGAGAGAGAGAGAGAGAGAGAGAGAGAGAGAGAATGGGCAGGGAAGGGGAAGAGAAAAAGAGAGAGAGATAAAGAGAGAGATCCCAAGCAGGCTTTGTGCTATAAGTGCAGAGCCTGATGCAGGGCTAAAACTCACAAACCGTAGGATCATGACCTGAGCTGAAACCAAGAGTCAGACGCTTAACGGACTGAGCCACCCAGAAGCCTTGGGATAATAATATTAATAATGATGGTGATAATGATTATATCTATTTGATTCTCATTATATAACTTAAACCTAGGTCTTCCTGACACTTCATACTCTGTTTTGCCATCTGGTACTTGGAGTTTCTTCCAAAACATAGTACTACCACCCCAAACAGCACGAATTTGGATGACATGATCTGTGTCTACTGTGTCTAATGCTAATCTCGGTCTCACTCCAACATCTGCCAATTCATTCTTATTTTTAGAGAAAGCAGTGGACTTATAGGGACGATCTTAAAAATATTAAAAGAAAAAATATTCTCTGAGAGTCTTGATGATATTCTTGGTACTTAACAGCAAATCACAAATACTTTGATTATAATGCCCAACATTTTTAGAGTGCTCAATATATGTTTCATATTGGGCACTTTATCTTTTTAAACATTTTTTAACATTTTATTTTATTTTGGGGAGGAAACAAAGAGAGACAGAGCATGAGCAAGGGAGGGGCAGAGAGAAAGGAAGACAGAGAATCCAAAGCAGGCTCCAGGCTCTGAGCCCAATGTGGGGCTCAACACCATGATCACGAGATCATGACTTGAGCAGAAGTCGGATGCTCAACTGACTGAGCCATCCAGGCACCCCCACATTGGGCTCTTAGACACAGTATGTCACATGATCTTCAGGACGGTTGCATTTGGTTGTGCATGCCATCCACTCTACAAGGGCATCACGCCTAAAGGCACTATTTTCATCATAAACATCCCATCACATTTATGACAATTTTTCATCAGATGACTATGCAGTGGCTTATTTGAACAAAACCAAAATATGACACATTTCTGAGATGAATGTAGAGCGAAGGGAGAAAGAGTGGATGCCATTTTCTAATGTGCACAAATTCACTGTACGGGTTTGCATCTCTACCATTGTCTTCATCATCACCTTCATCTTTATCATTTCTTTTTCAGTTAGCTGCTTTTCCCGTATAAGACAACCGATGCCAGTGAAGTTAAATGACACGCACAGCATTTCACAGATGTGGCAAGTGGAAGAATTGTGATTTGAGTTCAAGTCCATATAAATTTCAGGCATGACCCCACGCTGCACATCTCCTATGGCAACCAGTGTAGTGCTCAGCATGGATACTTGTTCCAATGATACCAAATGGTAAGAGTCAAGATGCTGAGCAAAAACAAAAATTTCAAAAATGTTGAAAACTATCAGACAGGTGAATAAGGAGAACTTGGGTAATAGGCTTTCTGGGATTCTGATTTCATTTCTTTTCCCTGTGACTACCTATCTCTAAGGCAATGTTGACTTTAGATAATATAACATGTAGAAACCTTCGCTTGAAGGGAAATTAAATTTCAGAAAATCTCAAGCATATTGACTCAGTGAGGGAATCTGGGCACTGGTCATCTTCTAAACCTTATCAGAGCTGAGACAGAGGACGGTCATCCATTTTCCAGGACAGCGATGTCTCTGAAACATTAAAATGATACCCTTTCAAGGAATGATGTGAGCAGGTTGTGTTTACAAACTTGATCGCATGAATCACACAGCTGAGCACATCCAATCAAAGAAAAAGGAAACAAATGTCCTGAAAGGTCACACACAAACATGAAATGACCCTGACCACAGGACTCTGTGACCTCAGGCAATAATGAATGCTGGCCAAGCAGAGCACGATGTTCTCCCCGCTTGACTTGTTGTCTCTTTGAGATGTGAGATTTAAACATAATAGTTCAAAGCACTGAAAAAAGTCGTCCTTGCAATGTTTTAACTTTTGAATCAAAATCTGGTATGATTTATCACCCCAGCCTTTCACTTTATTTAGAATTTTAGATAAATATTTTAATAAAGCAGGAAAGGATAATGACCCTGACATGTCTATTACTTCAAGGTATTAATAGAGAACTATGATGATCAGAAAATATGGCCCAGGCACAATTCTGAAGAGGATGGTGTTTTTCTTGGTGCCTTCCAGCCATATGATTCTGGACCATTTCCACATATTGACAGTATCCCTTACTATTCCTCTCAGATACTCACAGAGGAAAGTGCTCTGGTTGTGACATTGTTTGATTTTCATTTGATATTATTTAGCTAACCTGACTGTGTGGTGACTGTTTCTTGGGTGGTGTTAACATACAGCTAGGCAGCTAATTTAGAGAGGGATAGAGAAGTTCCCTGGCTTTGGGCAAAAAGAGAGTGGTAAAAGCCAGTGACTCATAGTCGGACTGAGAATCCAAGTACCTTATAAATTTTTGTTTCTTTTATTTAATTAAATGTAGGTTTCCCTTCCCCCAAATAATCTTGGGCATATGAGAGGAGAGCTGAGACTCTACCATTCAGTCAATGGTATTTCAAGCCCAATTTAGGAATCAGTGGTATAAATTGCTCTGGTATATAGTCTGATAATATCTATCAAGGTTTAAAGTACACATGCCAATCACAATGAGTACAGAAAAAAGCCAATGAGATTAAATGAGTGATTGGCTATAATATATAATGTTCTACTGATGGAGAAAAGGACAAGCCAGGATAGAGATAATGCAAGTCCATGAAGTAGAGAATTCAACAAATTCTCTCAAACAGGGAAAGGGGTTTTCAAAGAGCCAATTGATTAAAACTTTTCTGAAATGAAAAGACTAGATCAATCAACTGAAAGGGGCCTTGGTATACAAAGACAAATCAATTCAGAATTACAGAAACTGAGACATATTCTAGCTAAGTTATTGAACTGAAAGGATGAAGAAAGAAGTCTTTGGTCATGTGGTCAACATATCACCCATGATAGAAGAATATCAAGGCAACTTTATTTGTTTTCCAGAGCAACCCTCAGTGGAGCAATGTCTACAAAGTACTGAGGGATGAAAAAGGTAATACATGTTTATTGTATTCATCCCAGTCATTTTTAAGAATAAATGCCACAGAGAGGCTTTCTCAAAGAAAAATCATCATATGGTACCCATAAATCCCTCTGGAGAAGGAGAACAAACAAACTTGAAATCCAGCCAAACATGAACATATCAAAAGACAGAATTTAACATATAGCAGCTATGGTAGAATGACTTTAAGTATTCAAGTCCTTTAGTAAGTATTTAACCCACTAAAACATATATAAAAAAAAAAGACTAACTACTGAAAGAAATTCTGATAGCAGATCAGAATGTAAAGGGCGTTCATTCATCCAAAGTGAAGATCATACAAGTATCAAGGACGGAAATGTGAGTGGGAGTTGAGATGGGCTGAAATGTAACGATGCTAAGAAGTTCCTCTCTCATCAGAGAAAGACAATCAAAGATGTCAGAACTGGAAAAGTACTTTTCAATGCCATAATTGGTCTAATATCAGTTAATTTGAAAAGTATTTTTTTCTGAAATTTAGATATTGTAGAATCACATGTATTTTGTAATAAAATATATTCATCTGAAAAGACTGATAATTTCTTCTGTTGTTTTTATTTTGTTAAATTCAAATAAAATTTAATTATTTTTAATGTTTAAAGTATGTATCTTAGATGATCCCATTGTTTTAGAGTAATTTCTATATTTTCTATGGATCTATGTATTTATATACCTGTTACTCCACATTTGTGCACATGTGTGTATAAACATATATTTGTGTATGCACGTGTGTATGTGTATACACACACAGACACTTATATATACATAAATACATGCATACACAGACATACATACAAAGACAGAGAGACAGAGAGAGACAGCTGTTGGCAGTAACAACCACAAACCATTAACCCTGAAAAATGCCTGTGGCACTAGCCCAGTCACCTGCCCTCCACGAGAAATGTGTGCTCCAAGATCTTTTTGGCCAGATACACAGGTTTCCACTGCACAGGGCTAAAATAGTAGCAATGTCATTGTCAGGTCCTCTATCTTTCTGTGTTAGAAAACCTTTGACCTTATACCTGGAAGGCCTTTAATCTTCATTTGTCTTTACCAAAGCCCCCTTAACTTTCCCCAGAAGCTCTTTATGGCTAAGACATTTGACCAAATACCCATAAACTTTAATGATAATGAAGTCTCATGTTCCTGGTCTCTCCGGCCACCCCTGATTGGTTTAAGGATGAACATCTACTCAAGCTGGGACAATGAGCCTGTCTACAGAAAGTTGGATATTTTACCACGCTCTTGCAGTTTCAGCGGCTAGAACTTTGAATGTAATGCCACATATTGTGAAGGCTCATTTTCCACCATGGCATCTGACAGGTTGACAAAAGTGGAGTTCAGGGAGAAAGAAAGAAGCAGATATTGTAGTGGAATAGACACAGAGGTAACTCGGCATCTCAGTGTGCCCTTGCCTCTCAATCTCAGGACTGTGCACCTCTGTTCTCTTAACGATAAATCCTTCTTTCAAGTCAGCCTGAGACAGTTTCTTCCACTAAATAATTCAAATTAGCATATGAATTACATTCTTAAGAAAGAAAAACATGTAAGAATCTTTTTATGGCCTTTAAACAAATGTACTGAGATCTATAATCAAAACATCAGCCAATTCAATTCCTGCTATATTTCAAAACAGAAGTGTTAAAGACCACTTAATTTTCAACAAATATGCATTGAGTTTACTATGACCCAAGTACTATTTTATGTACTTGAACAAAAAAGACAAAAATCATTTGCTCTTAAGGAACTTACATTTTGGTGGAACCATATAGTTTTCCAGTCTCTGGATAAAGTTGAAAAGTAAAATATTTGGAAAATAAATGGGTTCATTTAGGAGTAACCAATTCAGTGTTCCCTAAAATATAGAGAACGTTTGCATCAAGAAATGAAAACATCTGTCAACATAATAAGAGAAATACTACATATTTTGGAGTTGTAAGATGAACTTGATGTAATAGAACAGTAAAAAAAAAATATTTCAGACACCTGTATTTTAATGTGGTTACTTAATGAAGGAAATCATGCTTCCAGCTTTCAGCTTTTGATAATCCATAAGGTAAAAAGAAGCTGTTTGGAAAACTGCATTTTGAGGTAACAAAGCAAAAAATCTGTTCAGGAAATATCTGTTGTATGAATGAATGGCTAGTTTTTGGTCTCAAACAGCTAACACCAAAAGTAAGGGAGATATTAGCATACTTTCAACTATTCAAACCCTGTCAAAAAATGTAGATTTACTTGCTAATTCTCTATTCAGCTGTGTCTAATACAGAATTCGTAATACCAGTTTAAGTTTTCTCAGTGAGGTATCTTCTTCTTTAGAATTTCTAGCATATTATGTTTTTATTCTGCTTGTTTTTTATTTATGCTCTTTTTAATTTCATATTCATGGATGCTACTCTCAATTGGTCTCTTTGAAGAACATTTACATATTTAAAGTCATTTCCAAATTTGATTTGATATCAGTGTTTCTCCTGAATTTTAGTTTTGTTACTGGTATTTTAGAGGGTTTTCAGGTGCTCAGGGCTCTGAGAAAATGGCCCATTCTTGAATTGGAAGCTCAGGTTCCTAAAGTAAGGTGATATGAGATATGATACAGCTATAATCACTGAGTGAGAGGATACCCAAGCCCATGTTCTGCTTTGAGACTGTATCTTCTTACCTCCTTCACTATGTAACTTCCCCAAACTGTATCTAGTGCTCAGTTACATTAAGCAATTCTGGCTCCTGACTCTTGCCATTTTCCTAAATAATTAAAACTCCAGTTTGCTTCAACATGCTTTCAGATCTGGAGTCCAACAGGTTTATGGCTTCAGCCCCATTTCAATTTGTTTCTGGCCAACAGACATGTTTATCTTGCACTTTTAACATGGCTATTTTTTTTTTAATGTTTCATCATTTATCATTTATCCCTCTGGAGTGGAGGGAGCATCAGAGGGTGAACTTAACAATAATATCTTGGTTGGAAGTTCCAAAATAAAGTTCTAAATTATTTTTTCCAGACTCCAATCCAGGAGGAATACTTTGGGCAGTGGGACCATTTCCCTTGAAGTGACATCATATGATTGAACTGAAATTTAAAACAAAACAAAACAAAAAAAAAACAAGAACAAAACCAAACATGCTCTGAAATGTCCTCTCCCTTGCAATAATGTAGCACAGGCCATCTGTATGATTAGGCAATTTCTAAGTAGTTGATCTGGTAGATCGCCATAGGGTCAGGCCCCTCAACAAGAGATCCTGGCTGCATCAAGAGAATAATCATTTATTCATGCACTGCTGGAAGTGGCAGAATGTAGAAATCAGGAATTTCTTTATCTTATAAACTGATTTCAAAAAACAAGACGAAACTTGCTCAGTAGCAAACTATTAGTTAGAGGTAGAACTGAAATTAAATTTCAGGTTCTTTGGCTAACAGGTCACTGCTCTTCATATCATACCATGCGGTTTTATTTATTTCTTTTTCTTATAGAAATACAATGAATGTTGAGCATTTAGTGAGATGACCTGAAAAATGCCATACTATCCTCCTGGGTTTAAACTGATTCATACCATACCAACTTGCTGGTATTAATGCAAATGTGTTTTTGCTGAGTGTACTTTTATTACACAGAAAACTAAAGACAGTGTCAATGTTTGTTATTGTGTTCAGTTAATTTCAATTCAAATATTCATTAGGTAGGCGCCTGGTGGCCCAGTCGGTTAAGCATCTGACTTTTGATTTCGGCTCAGGTCATGGTCCCACTATAAGGTAGATGCTGTACTAGGGTATCTGGCACATAAAGTGAACAAATGCAGACGTATTTCCTGAATTCATGGAATTGACACTCTAGTAGAGGAAATAGGAAAAAAAATTACAAGATAAGTGAAAATCAAAATGATTGCAAGTATTGTGAAGGAATGATACCAGGTCCTATGTGGAATTAATCAGAGGATTTGACTAAAATCAGGGATCCAGGGAAGGATTCTCTGGAGATATAGAAGCAAAGGTCATACAGAAGCAGATTCTTTGAGGACAGGAAGGAAGAACATTCCCATCAGAGAATAGGATGTGCAAGGCCCTACGGAAAGAAGGTCCATGGGTCCCTCAGTGAATTAAAATAATCCAATAAGGGGCACTTGGGGGGCTCAGTCGGTTGAGCATCTGACTTTGGCTCAGGTCAGGATCTCATGGTTTGTGGGTTCAAGTCCCACGTTAGGCTTGCTGCTGTCAGCACAGAGCCTTCTTTGGATCCTCTGTCCCTCTCTGTCTGCCCCTTCCCCATGCTCTCTCTCTTTCTCTCAAAATAAACAAGCATATATATTCAAATTCATCTCTTGAAGATTAGTGTCATCTGTAGTTAATAGTTTCTATTTCTTCTCCTTCTCCTTCTTCTTCTCCTTTTTGTATCCTCCACTACCCCTTCTCATTCTTCTTTAGCTTGCTTATGCATCCTTATTTCACCCACAATCTACAAATCAAACACATCAGGTAACGTCTATTTTTTACTTTTTTTGGTGGGGGTGGGGGGGAACAACCCACTTCCAGTGTTCTGCTCCATTTCATGCTGGTTGTGCTTTTGTGTTCCTGTAGTCTGGCACGAGAAAAGCATCACCAACACAGATGCTCCAGAATAAGAAGACTTAACCTAACCCAAACCCAGCCAACATTGCAAACACACAGAGACAAAGCATAATAGAGCGAGTAGGGGGAGTGGAGAGAGAGAGAAGAGAAAAGAAAAAAAAAAGACAAGGTGGATGAAATTTCCACAAATTCTGGAAAGATGGACAGTTTGTACTGTCTTTTGATGAGGAGCCATCTAATTCATTGTTTTATGGAGGGTAATTACATTACATGGATTTTTTTTTACCTGTATTAAAAGACAGTGTGTGCATGTATGTGTGCATGTGTGTGTGTGCGTGCATGCACACTGGTTACCCAAAGAAGTGTAGTGGAAAGCTTCATTTTATTTCATTTTTGTTACACTTAGAATAGCATAATTCAATAAATAATTGTTGCCTCTTTAAAATAAAACCCACATAGAATTAGGACTTGCATCATTACACATGTTACTTCTTTTCCAATGAAACCGTATTTCATAATGTTTTTCTACATTTCTCTGAGAAGCTAGATGTCTATACAAAGTCATGGCAATGTTAAAGTGCATATTACATATGATGTAACAAATGAGGCAATTAATTTGGATTTGTTTCCACAGAATAAGCTATTTGATATTTCTGTACTCTTTATGGCAGATTAGTTTTGATCATGGTAGATTATTATATTCTTTCTGAGTCATTAAAACCTATTACCGACGTGTACCAAACTGTGTTTTGAAGCATTGTCATTATGTTTAAAACATATAATTTGTAGATAAAAGTAAAAGCATGAAGCTTGTCAAATATTCTTTTATTTCATATCGCAAAAGAGTAAGAAAATTCCTCACTTCAATGTTGAATTACCCTAAGTAGAGAAATCAGTGGAAAAAAATGATTTAAAAAAAAGGAGGTTTTAGCTCAATATTTGCAAGGAAACTGTGGTAACGTACGAGTGCTTTTCATCTCTGATTATTCTCTCCTTACAGACCATACAGGAAGAATCTGCTTCCCAGGTCCCTTTGCAACTACGCAGAGTCATGTGGCTAGTTCTAGCCAGTGAGATGCAAGTCAAATCCACGCATCTGATTTCGGGCTGAGACTTTTTAAGAACAAGTATGTCACGTCCATAATCTCTCTTCCTCTTTGTCAGTGACCATGGAGGCAGTTTACTGAAATGGTAGTACTCAGCAAATAAGCATGGACTTATGGAGACAACACGGAGCATGGAGCATGGTGACTGTATGGAGAAAAGCAAAGACATCTGACTGACATCAGACTTCGTGCATGTGAGAAGTATATTTTATTGTTTAAGACTCTTTCACTATAACTAGTTACTAAAACAGGCATGTCTTGATATACAAAATCTGTGTATAAACTTAACTTTATTAACGTGTGCCTGCGTGGCTCAGTCGGTTAAGCATCCGACTGTGGCTCAGGTCATGACCTCGCGGTTTGTGGGTTGGAGCCTTGCATTGGGCTCCGTGCGGACAGCTCGGAGCCTAGAGCCTGCTTCAGATTCTGTGACCGCCCTCTCTCCCTGCCCCTCCCCCAATTGCCCTTGGTCTCTTTCTCTCTCAAAAATAAACACTGAAAAAATTAAAAAAATTAACTTTATTAAGTGAAAATGTATTTTATTAGGACAGAGATGCTCACTGTTTAAAGGTACCCCAAAGTAAATGTTCCTTTAATTAAACAATTTTTTAAGTATAAACAAACACCGCTTAATTTACATGATTTTTTAACTGATTAATTAGATCATAAAGTTATATGATTAAAAAAAAAAAACTAAGAGAGGGGCACCTGGGTGGCTCAGTCAATTAAACATCTGACTCTTGACTTCAGCTAAGGTCATGATCTTATGGTTTGTGAGTTAGAGCCACCATCAGGCTCTGCACTGACAGCGTGGAGCCTATTTGGGATTCTGTCTCCCTCTCTCAGCCCCTCCCCCACTTGCTCTCTAGCTCTCTCTCAAAAGGAATAAAAATTAACTTCAAAAAAACTTAAGAGGTTATGAGTGTGAATTTTAGTTTTTATTATTCAATAAAGATGGTGTGCAAGGCAAATAACTTACATGTAGTCAGATATAAGCCTTTAAATTAGGTCACACATGTGAGAGTGATTTCTAAGCCGAAAAGCATTATAAAATACAGAGAAACACAAGCATCATTGTCATTACCATTAAAATCTTGCTTTCTTAAGAGTCTCAGGGCTGGCCATGCACTTAGGAGGGAGTCTACATATATTACTCTGTGAGATGATATAATACGCTTATAATTCAGTCAATCAACTGAAGTTCTTTGTACTACCTGGTACTGAGCAACCTATTTAACTGATTTTCATGTTAATTGACGGTTCATTACCTTGACTGATACAGTAAGTTGTTTTGATTTCATGTAGACAGTCTTAGACAGTTACAATTAATTATCTAAGAAGCTCATGCTCGAAACGTGGAGTCAGGGACTCCAAAGTTACGAGAGAGACTCGCAGTGACTCTGCCCTGAGGTGTGGGTTGTGTGTGTGTGCTCACGCGCATTCATGTGCACGCATGTGTGTTCACAGTCTTTCATACAGCATTTTTTGAACATCCTGATATTATTCTAAAGTGGCTACTGTGACAGCAACTTTAAGACTTTAAGCAATTTACCAAATTTTGCATAAGTAAAATGAGCTAAATCTAGGGCATTGATTCTGACCCTCTGAGTTCAAGGCTGGGACACCATCCATCAGACCATCGCTTCCTTGAGAGAAAAAGAACCAGAAAAGCTCAATATTGTAAGCCATTTTTTTAAAGTTACATTTTGTTCTCTGGCTTATCTGGTATTATCATGCTGAGTGTTGTGAGAAACCTAAATTTATATTCTCTATACTGCAATCCAATAGTTCCAATCCTATTTATGTAAAAACGTATTTTACTTTCCTATTTTTCTAAATTTCTATCCTCATTTTCAAGCAGATGGAAAGGAAAATTAATTATGATCATTCACTAATAAACGTTACTATAATGGGATGTTAACAGGAGGATCAGAGCTCCTTGTATTTCTTCCCTGTCTATTCCTGTCTTCTTAATGTTATCCTTGTCCCAAAATGCTTGCTGTTGAAGAACTGTGTTTATCTCCACAATCCACTTTTAAAATTTGTAATAAATTCCTCAAATCTTAAAGAAGCAGCCTAGAAACATGGATTTTAGACGTGAGACATTGATTTGAATGTAACCATTAAATAGATGAGTGAACTTGGGCATGTTTCTTAATGAGGCTGATCTCAGTTTCCTCAATTCTGGCCACCATGCTGTCCCATCAAATAACCCAGGAAAACACCCTGTTACTATCTTTTATCTGGATCTCAGTTCAAAGTCATTGTCCACTGCCACTCTGGAGAAACCTCAACAGAAGCACTGAATTATCTAAGCTCCATTTAAAATACTAACAACATCCTTAATTTTAGAAAAGTGCCCAAGCCACATGTTATTTTCTAATTCATTAATTCCTGGTCACACTGAACATTGAAATGTAAAATGAAGTCTTCCCTGATTGGACTCTCTCCTTTGCTGTGATGAAATAGGCTTCTTTAAATTTCTGGAGTATTATCTACCAACTTCATTCTTTGCCCTGACCTTCCTCAGTTTCTCAGATCTGAGTGTTAAGAAACCTCCATCCTCCTCCCGTTAGTCTCGAGGTGAGGAATGTATGGAATATTCCGGATCTGCCACATAGATGGGCTTAGAATTAAGTCAACTTGCCCATACTCCAAAATCTCTTTGTTGCCAAAAACATGTGGGATTCAAGGATAGGCCTTGGTACCAATGTCGCCTCCACATCTCCCCTCTTCATTGTATTAGCTGTTGTACTAGTAATGCAGTTAGCTGTATTAGTTAGCTTCATTGTATTTGTATTAGTAAGTCATCCCTAAATGTAGTGGCTTAACTCAACTGTTTTTTAGCTTCTAATTCTGTAGATCAACAACTGGGGTTGGATTAACTGAATGGTGATCTTCTGCGCTCATCTGGCATCACCCATCTATCTGCATTCACCTGGCAGTATTGGCCTCATTTACATTTACAGTCTTGCTGCTTCCTGGCTGTGAGCTGGCTTAACATTGAATGGATACCTCAATTCTCTTCCTTTCATTCTCCAGCAGGCCAGCTTCTGGGTGATTTTAGGGCTCCAAATACAGCAAGATAGCACGATCCAATGCACAAAAAAATTTTAAAGGCTCTCCTCATGTCACAATCCCAATAGAGTGAGCCACACAGCCGGCTCAGATTCAAGATTTGGATACACATGCTCTACCTCCTGACGGAAGAATCTGCAATGTCATAATGTAAGAATGTAGATGTAGGGATAGAGTTTATTCCTCTTCTCACATTCTTCCACAGCCAGTCCTCTGGTCACACTGGTCCTCGATGTTAATATTATCCCCACTTGCAAAATATACTCATTTCTATCTAAGACCCTTACAAGACTCATCCAGTCAAGGCACTAGGTTCAAAAGTCCATAATCCGGTTTTGTAACTTTCTACATATCCAAACGCAGTTTCTTAGGTAGGCATATAGAAGGTAATGTTACAGCCTAAATGCTTGATGATCACCCTCTGTCGAGTGAAGAAGAATGTACCAAGTCTACTTTATTACAGGCTAAAGGTTGTGCCTTATCCACCATTACAGAGTCGTTCACGCAGAATCATTTTAGTCAGACCAATTGCCTGCCAAGTAGGATGACTGAGACTGACTGATCTGAGCAGAAATTATGGTCTATAATGTTTTTTTTCTGCTTCATGTGCAGAAACAGCCTCCAGCTGGATCTGGTTGAGCCAGACTAAATTGCATTTGATTCATTGACTTTGCTGCAATTGGTCTGTATAACAGTATGGCAGGGACCCAGCACTGCAATCCTTTTATTCACATGACATTAAAATGGTATGTAGTAAGTTAGATGGACTGAATCTTTTGGTATCATTTTTTTTATTTGCTCAAGTAAAAATTATAGGATTTTGAAATCTTAGAAACACTGTTTTGTGTACATGCATGCATGCACATGCACAAGTGATTTTAACACTTTCTACACATGTTGACTCATAGCATCATCTTTAGAGAATGTTTTCTCTAAAGATTGTTTTGCTCATTAGTTTATAATAGTAATAAATTAAATGGTATTATTATTACATACCATATATTATACTACATGGTTTCAAATCATCAGTTCTTTCAATCTCATAGAAAATCACGTCAAAGTCAGTACTGTTATCATCATCCTCATTAACAGCTGATAGCACGGGATTTGGGGAGCTTAAGTAACCTACCCAATGTCATAGAACTACGAAGTAGTAGCTGAGGTTTGGGCTGAAGCAGTTGAAACCCAGGATTAGTACTGCTGCCCATCCCACCTCACTGGCTCCTCCCTCCCTCTTAAGCCACCTTTTCCTTCTTAATTCAACTGGCATTTCTTGAATATTTATCTTTTCTTTAAACTTAAATTCAAAGAAGCATACATTTCAAGGCTCTTGAGAAATTTACAGACAAGTAAGAAAAATAATTACGTGAATCACATGTAACAAATGTTATCAAAACATGGCGAATCCTCTGATAGATTAGAATAGTAAGGTGTTAGAGGATTAGAACAATAAATATCCGTGAGGTTATGTTTAATGTTAGTTCTGTTCGCCACTTTAATCTTAGACTGAGAACTACTTTGAACCTGTCAAGCATTCAAAACATACTTGTTGATTGAATCACCGGAAGCAGTCTCATGTGAAAAGTACTTGACTGAATTACTGAAAACAGCCTCACAGACTTGACCCACGCCTGTAGTAAATTCTCAACAGTGTCAAGTACTTAACTTAATTATGAAACACTTTACTATGGATTTTACCATGTGCCAAGTACTCTTCTAAGCATTTTGCTAATGTAAACATAAATAATCCTCATAGCGATCATTAGCCCCATTTTCCAGATGAGAGCAAGGATCTGCAGAAGACCGAGCACTTTGCTGCAGCTAAAATGAGGCAGAGCCAGAGCTCAAACACCTGCAGTCTGGCTCCCAGGATCCATGTTCCCAAGTACTACCCTACACTGCCTTCTTACGGGTGCTGGGGTTTCGAGGCCACCTTCTGCAGCTGCTTGACATTCAAAACCACATTTCTCTTCTTTTTTCTTTTTGTCTTGATGTATATAAAGAATTTTCAACTCCATTTCATTAAAGATAGATAAATGGAATTCATGCCTTTTGGAAAATTATTTATATAAATAAGAGAGTAGGTTTTATTCAGGTTTTGACAGACTTCTGTCCAGCTGTGTGTGTCAATAAATACCCAGGACTCGTGTGTGCCCAAAATTTGCATTTTTTTTATTCCTACTTGGCTAACACTTATCTACCTTTGTAATTTTTTTTTTAGCTTATCCATTTATATTTTCATCCATAACTTCATACACATCAGAACAGTGTCAGGCTTTAGGCACAGGAAATGTAGTGGTCCTGGGGCACCTGGGTGGCTCAGTTGGTTAAGGGGTCACTTTGTGTCAGGTCATGATCTCACTGGTTCATGAGTTCGAGCCCTGTGTCAGGCTCTTTGCTGCCAGTTCGGAGCTTGAAGGCTGCTGCAGATTCTATGTCTCCCTCTCTCTGCCCCTCCCTTGCAATGTGTCTCTCTCGATCTCAAAAATAAATAAACATTAAAAAAAGTTAAAAAAAATAAATATAGTGGTCCACAGCTTGTAGCTTACTGTCCTAGCATTGAATCAAGCGCCTTGTGACTGCATACCTACTAGTTCTTAACAAAACAGTTGGGAGTCAGGGAGAACTGTGTTTAAATGTAAGATGTTTGAATTTTAAGTATGCAAACTTGGGTAAGTTATTTAACCTGTAGATGTCAGTTTCTTTATCCACACAACAAGAAACAAAAATAACCACTGTATAAAGTTTCATGAGAAAATGTATACTATACCTGGCTAAGTAAATGGTGGCTATTAAAATGGTTCTAATCATGGAGACTTATCCTTCTTCTGGACTCACATTTCTACATGCCATGTTTTAGTGAATCATCCCTAGCTTTGCTCCTAAGAAGAGATTCCAACCTTCCTCTGTCTTGGGCTTTCTAATAGGACTTTCTGGAGCAAGCTTCTCATTTCTTGTCCACTTCAGCCCTCATGATAAAAATGCTATGCCACTAGCCCATCTCATTGATGCCCACCAAAAGAGGTAAAATATTCTCAGCTTGAGTTTCATAGATTTTTGTATTCTAATACCCTCATCTACCTCAAAACATTTTTTTTCTCTTTCTGACATATTCCTTTTCCCTAGTATGGAAAAACACATGGCTATTTACCTTAAAATACATAGTATTTGTTTTCTATCATCTAGGGATCTTCCATCTTGACCTTTGCAAATATTTCTTTCAAATTCTGACTTAAAATCAGCCTCCTATTATTAGGTTTTCTTCAACATTTCCTGCTCATTTTTATTGATTTTGTGTTCAATGAGATTTGATTTAAAAAAAAATCTGGAATGATACAGAATATGGATTCGTTATTTTCTATTGATCTTACACTATTATGGAGCTGGTTAAACATTTTATACATAGCTTTTGGTTCGTCATCTTGTCTTGAGAATAAAGTCAACAGAGTAGAGAGTGAAGAAGGAAAAACAGACATGAAGTGGTGGAAGCAAGGACAATAGGGCCCAAAAGGGCAAGCATGAGCCCACATAGGTCTCTTACTATCACCAAGCCTGTAACTTGGTTGATGGAGTGACCTGAAGAAGAGCTTCCCCCCTTCATCACAGATGTAATATGCACCTGGGCAGGGTTTAGAGAAGCATAAAGAGATCCAGTGGGAGCTAGAGAAGCTATGGGCCTGGCTGCTACTCTTCACCAACATGATGAGCCAGATCAGTGGCAATGAGCATGAGTGGCAACAGAGCCTAGTGTCAGCATTGACCTTCTGAGCATATCTTCACTCTGTGTCATTCAGAGAGATCTATCTCATATTTCTTCCCCAGACATCTTTTTTACCAATTGTGTTTCTTCCAAGTCCTTGATCATCCAACCAAGTCATTAGCTACTGCCTATGAATTAGTGTAGATCTATACTTCTGGTCATCTCTCCTGTTAGGCATAAGGAACAGCTAGGTACAATGCTTGAAGTTCTGACCACTGGGTGGATTTTCCTTTACCACTATTCGTCTGGGATGTCCCAGAGAGGGGCTGCAGTGTTGTAGCCATATACCTTCAAGTAGTGCAAAGTCATCTGTAAATCAGGACCATTTTTTCTTCCTCAAGAAACCGTCCATGAGGTGCAGGCTGAGAAGGAGGAAGTAATGTAATAGGAAAATGGGCCATGGAAATTTGGGCCATTTGCTTATGCAATTTACTGTGTCTTCAGAAACTAATCGAGCTCAATCTCACATGTACTATTTCTGTTTGATGATGAATGCTACTGTCTCTTTCAAGGGTATGAATCAATGAATTCATTCATTCAGACAACACTCAGATGCACAGTTTAAGCTGTATAGTAATATGGTGGCGTATGGTTAGGTGTTTGTTTCCCACCAAAGCTCTGTAGCAAGCCAGAAGAGTTTTTCGAAAGAATAATTATTTGAAAAACAAGGTATAATTTTGCCTCAAAATCCTAAATATCTGCTCTGTGAATCACTTCTAAGAACTGCCAGAAGTTCCACACAGCCTTCCTGTCTGATAAAGAGACTTCAAACCCTGTTGTATCTTATAGATCACATAGGCCAAACGATAGGACAACTTGCTTGGCATTCTGCATGGGATGCAAAGACCTTGCAACAAGGTCCTTGCAACAAGGTCTCTTATTCTGGACCTCCATCAAAACTAAAAGTTTTTTGAGTTACTATGTAAATGGGTGAGAGTAGCCTATCCAAATGAGGCATCTTTTGCATTCAATATCAAAGATATTTAGTACTTTTTCTTTAGTGGTAGGAGGGGTCAGATGCAGCAATTTGTTCTTCATTTTGGAAGGGATATTTTGACATGCCATGGGCCATTGTTTGGATTCTTAGAAATTTCATTAGGTGGCCATCCTCTGAATTTTTGTGGAGTTTGTTTCCTACACACTGGCACAGATGTTTCTAAATAATGCCTAGAGTAGTTACTACTATCTTCACATCCTTCCCAGTCACCTAAATATTATAAATAAAATGAACTATCATGATATCCCACTGAATGAAGAAATAATCAAGGTCCCTGCAGGTTAGATTATGACATAAAGGTGGAGAATTAATATAACCCTCACGTAAGATAATGGGGATGTACTGTTGTTTCAGAGAGCCAAAAATAAACTGCTTCTTTTTGTGTCTACTAACAGGTATGGAGCAAAAAGAATTTGCCAGATCAATGGCCCTATACCATATGCCAGGGGATATGTCGATCTGCTCTAGTAACAAAACCACATTTGAAGGAGCAACTGCAATTGGAGTCACCATCTGGTTAAGTTTGTAGAAACCCACTGTCATTCTCCAAGATCCATCTGTCTTCCACAGAGGCCAAAGAGGCAAGTTAAATGGGATGTGACAGGAATCACTATCCCTGCATCTTTCAAGTCTTTAATGGCGGTACTAATGTCTAAAATTCCTCTAGGAATGCAATATTGTTTTTGGTTTACTATCTAGGCAGTTCTAGTGGCTTCCACTTGGCTTTCCCTAACATAATAGCTTGCGCTCTGTAGGTTAGGAAACCAAAGTGGGAATTCTTACTACTTCTGAGCATGTCAATTACAGTCATGCATTCTGGAGTCTGGGAGATTACCCACAGGGTGAGTTTGGAGACTCGCTGGTTCACTGTGAGATAGACCGAAACTCAATTTATTTCAGACCTCCATTAACCTCTACTATAATTGGTGCACCACAGTGAAATTTTTGGTCTTCAGGAGTTGGTTTAAGTTTAGAGCCAATGTTTAGTAATCCCTCTGATTATTTCCTCTTCTGCAATGCACAATCACCCTGGTAAAAGGCTGAAAACCTCTTTAAAAGAAGGCTAGAAGATTTACATTATATACTTTCATCATGGAATAAGGTTTTTCCTAAGGGTAACATTTAAGGGGCTTTGGGTCTGTGAACCAGTTCACGTCTGAGAACTTGTTGAAGGGCATGATTCCTCAATTATAATAATTTAAGTCAGGCATCTGTTCACTAGGCCTAGTTTTTTGGTGTATACAAATCAAGCAAGACTGTGGTATGCTACAGATCTATTTCAGCTCTAGAGACATCTTGTCAACTGGCCAATTAGACCATTTTGACTCTTGATTTTGACTCAGTTGCCTTTAAACTGTGCAATTTTGTGATTTGGTGAAACAGTTTACATACAGCTTTTACTTCTGTTTCTGATTTGGGGCCTGAAGATAGTAGGAAAGGCAGTAAAATAATAAACCACAGACATAAAGTGGGGTGGCAAGGACAAACTGAAAGCCATAAGGATAGGCTGTCACATACATCCATTTCTCACCACCTCCAACCAAGTTTCTAACTTCAATGATGCCAGTAACCAGCCAGAGAAGCTGGTGCCCAGGATTCAGAGAGCGTAAGGACATCTGGCAGAAGTTTGAGGGTCTGCTTTCCTAGCTGCTGCCCCAGTTGCTGTAAACACTAACCACGGATTTACTGACACCGAAGGAGATTCAACAGAGCTAAAGCAGCTGTAGGACTAGCTGCTGTCGCACAATAGAATGAGCCAGCAGATCAGGGACCAATGTATGTGAGCTACAACAGCATTTATTGCCCTGCACTGAATGTGAAAAAAATATGGCTTCTGACTCACTCTGCCTTCCAAATGTCATGCAAAATGTTCCTTATCATCCATGCTAATAAAGAAATATGCAAGTGTCAGAGAAAAACTGTACCAGACAATGTTGAACAGGCAAGGAAGACTTTGTGGAAGGCTATTACAATGGGAGAGACATATCAGAAGTCTGAGCTCATCTCTAGTGAAGCAAATGGCAGGAATTCTTAAGAGCTGGTTTGGGAGGATCTCAGGGCATCCGTGTTTACTAATTGGCTGTACCAAAAGGAAAACTAAACTTTCTCTTATCTTCATAATAGGAGGTTTTTCTTCTTACAACTTGGAGCAAGACGCCCACTGAAGTTAGGCTCCTCCCCTCCCACAAAGTCTGGGGCTGCATGCGATCTCCTTCCCTGATGATTACTCTTTAAAAGGAGAGCTCCCTGGTCCTTGAGAAAGATAGTTTTAGGTTGCAAAAGTGGCAAGAAGCTTTTCAAAACATTTTCATCTCAAAAAGGCAGAGAAAGAATTTACAAGTTTTCTAAAATAAATATTCTAAGACAAGAGAGGTCAGGAGCCTAGCATCAGGAAAATGTCTGGTTATGGTGTAATAAAGCTGGGGGGGGGGAATATTAAGGCTATCTTGGTCTCCAGGAAGGGAATGCTAGGAAATGTCGTTTTAGCTTGGCTAAGTTGATACCATACAAATCCAGCAGTTCTCTTTTCTGAACTCCTACTGTTCCAATGTCTCATTTAGTACTTATTTGTTCTGTTAAGAACGCTATGCAAGAGTGGGAAGTAAGACAAAAGAATGCATGGCCTTTAAGTGTCCTATTGAAGCATTGTAATAAGACTATCTAGGGATGATTTAATTGTCGCTGTTGTAGCTGACAAACTGCCACAAACCCACGTAAAGGAATGAGGGTGGCTGTGTTCTAGTAAACTTTATTTACAAAAACGGGTAATAGGTTGGATTTAGCCCATTGGCTATAGTTTGCTAACTCCTACTCTAGATGAATGTGGTTTTGCTTGATTTATTGTTTACCATGGATAATAACCTAGATTCTGTAAAATGAAATATTGTTTTATGGATTTATATGTTATAAATGATGTTTCTTCAAAGGAGATGTAACAGTTTTCTAACCAGTAGAGAAGATAACCCCAAATGTTACAATTTTATTTCACCATAGGACATTAACTACTTCTGTTTTCTACACTGCAATCTTATTTCAAGGTTCTGTGTTTCCTTAACTATAAATACTTCCATCACTCTATACTCTTTTGAGCCAGCTTCACTAATCTTCCATTTCCTTCATTATTGCCTTAAATAAACCTCTGATACATGCTAGCTGTGTATTTGCAATAGACTCATATCTTTAACTTTTGAAAACTATGCTTTGATAGTTCTCTGTTTTCTGCCTTGGGCATCCTAAGCCTTTCTCTGAAGAGCAGAAGCTGCCCTGATAAACTCAAAGAAAAAGAAGAAACAGTGGATCTAAACCTGTTCCATAATTTGCCCCCAAGATTAGTTAGCCCTCTTCTATTAAGGAGGAGAGACTTAGGGTGTGAGCATGGTCAAGAATGTCGCTCTAGCTTTGTAGTTCTCCCACTGTGCTGCCCAGAGCAGCAGCAGCAGCAGCTGATAGTTATTAAATGGTCAACTCATAGGTCCCCTCAGACTTAAATCATAAACTCTAGAGGTGGGATCCAGCAATCTGCTATTTGAGGAGCCTTCTGGGTGATTTTAATGCAAGCTAAAGTTTGAAAATTTCTGCTCGGAAGATATCCATTGGGGAAATGGAGTACCTCCTTCTCAAGTAGGCATCTGATAGAAACCTCATTCACTGTCTATAGTCTGTACTTCCACTGGTGAGGACCCATCTTTAGACTTCACACTGCCGCTGAAGGGAGATTTTCAAGTTTGTCTTATAAGGGTGACTTGCTTATTCTTGATAACTTACTATTTAATTGGCAAGGTAAATTCCACTTTACATCAGGATTTATTTTTTAAGTGAAGGATAAAAATTAATTTGGGAAAGTGGTGTGGTCAGACCAGGCACTCTTCTCCTTGCCCTCTGCTGGGGAGGATAATTTATCATTGTTTTCCCAAAGACAAAGATTTAAAATGCATTTCCATATCGTCTCTGATTTCTCTTCCATCCATAATTGATTTCTACTCAGGCGGATGACCTGAAGTAAGAAAAGTATAGTGAAAGAATCATGAAACAGTGTCAGAATGGGATACAGAGATTGTCCTGAACAAAGCATTTCATTCACGTACGTCAAAAGCTATGGTGGGCTTTCTGGAATTGTCTGCTTCATAATCACCCACTGGGTATGTCTCAAAACAAGCTGAAGAGTGAGTGAACAAGTGAGACAAGCAATAATAATGTAGACAGCCTTATGGGGTCTTTTTTTTCTTTTAAATACAGGTCACTAGTTGGGTGAAGCCTTTCCTACAATCACAATTAATCTAAATAGAGACTACTAGATTGCCATGGGAAGTACTCATTGTAATGAGACATTTTTCATGCTGGATGACTAGGTTTTGAATGCTGATCCAGGCTACTGGGAAAACCACTTTTAGTTGCATTGACCTATTCTGACACATGAAGGGCAGGGGAGCTGCATTTGCTGCCCAGCTTGTTATTGTAACACCACTGGGTATTCAGGCGGTGACTGCCTGTCACAGAAGTGCACTGTCATCTTGAGCTTAGAGCTCAGATTTACACCAGCACAGGAAAAGTTTCCTCATGAGATCATTTCTTTTCATCAACAGGACTTCTATTTTCATTAAGCATCAAAAACATACGCTGTCTGAAAGCAGGAGGCCCCACGGAATAAATATTTTAAGAACACAAGCCTCTTTTTCAGTAATCATGGTCTGTCTACAAGAGTTTGCTTTAGTTACTTGGGGAATTATCTCTAAGGTAATTTTGGATTCATTATGGCCTCCAGAATATCCCTGTGTTGTACAAAACTTTGTCTGTCATTCAGCAGGACACATCAGACCATGGAAGATGGTATAGCTCTTGACTGGTCCTTAGGCCAATTGTCATAAGAGTGAGTGATGCCTAAGAGAGTCTGACATGATCACAGGAGGCTGTTGTGGCCTCTCTTCTTTCTGCCTCCAGCGTCAGAGTTCACAAAGGCTGATTTTGTTAGTACATATGAGGCAGTACAAGCTCTAGATGCTTCAGTCTAAATAAAATGAAAAATTATGATAGCTTATTTATTAATTTGTAAGAAAATTTACCTAAACATATCACAGTTTCAAGGTATTTATACTCGCTGGTTGGTTATTACTAGGTTGGCATTACTATTAAGTGTTATTTTTAATATAGATGATTGTAATTTTCAAAACAACAGGAGGGTGACTTACTGAATGTTGAACATATTCCAGAGACTATTCTTACAAATGCAATATTTTGAAAATTATTAATGTAAATATTCCTTTGATATTTCTGAGCACCTGACCCTTATTTGAGTGTATCTGTGGATTCAGAGTAGATTATAATTTGTTATCCAGAAGGAATGCTACAAGAAAGAGAGCGTCTAACATACAAAAATATGATCTGCAGGAAGATAATAATAGTCTTAAAAGCTGTGAAAGTATTGAAAAAAGAATCTTTAGATTTCTTTACCTTACAGTTTAGCAACTCAATAGCCAAAATTGGCAGGCTTGACCTAAGGCTTTAACTGAAAAAAGAGGAAGAGTATAATGATGATAGAAGGAGGAGAACAAAAGGCTATATATACCTGCACTAGATTAGTGAAGATCATAGCAAGGGCAGAAAGAATCTTGGGCCTCTTCATCGTGAAAAGCTTTGGAAAGAGATCAGATTTGGGGCTTTCCTTTGACCAACGTGGAAAGCCAGTCACACCAATCCTGAGTCACATAGCAGGGGACTCTGAGGTTAGCCTTCCTAATTCATTCCTTGGGTCTTTTGGGTCATGTAAACTAGACCCAGAAGGAACTGGACATCTGGCTGGGGAAAAGGGGAGTCTCATGAGGTGATTCTCAAGCATGACTGCAGAGTGAACCACCAGAATCAGGCTGAAGAGGAGGCACAATCAGGGAGGAAGAAGGTTTGAATCTAGTTCCTCTGGACTCTTAGCCTATGCTCCAATGGTGAGATGTTCTTAAGAGAAATTACCTTTATGTTGGGATAGCCAGTGAGCAGTTCTCACCTGCATGCCTACTGCCAAATAAGAATGGAAAAATGCCTTCTGATGTTCAACCTTCTTTCCCTTCAAAGTACTTTCTCCTATTTTCATGAATAACAACATTTTTCTGATTGCAATTGTTTTTATAAAATCTCTTCATTTTGGTATAATTTCAAGTGTTTTAACTGCATTTGTACAGATTTGCCATTTACTATATTTAAGGCCTGCTGCTTCCAGAAGATATACAGGAAGAGACCTTTTCCCCCTCATTTGTGAAATGATTCAGAATCATGCAGTAGAATGAGTAAGTTCTGGGAAGACTTCCATGCTCAACAAAAATGTTCTAATCTCATTCAGGGCATGTGATGTCTTGCTGGCCACAATCACAGAGGATAGGTAGCCCTCCTCTGTCTTGGTCATCTAGTTTGCTTCCTGACCTTGCTCTTTCTCATCTTTTGTCTTGAATTCTAGGCTTCATATTCATGTGAGGTCTGAAGCTCTGTATCCACTGGTTGGATACATGACATAAGTATTTATTAATACATCATTCTTGAAAAGTTGTTTTCAGTTATTTGTATTATTCTCTTAAACATCCTAGTAAGGAAAAAAAAATTATTTTCTTCTTTTCCATTGTACTGAAGGGGAATTTGGAGGGTTAAATGCTGTTCCTCAGGAAAGCTGGAGTTATACCAACAGTAGAAGTACCCAAGACCTTTAAAATCATTGATTTGCCTTACTTGACACTTCCCTTAAAATTTTATCACTTGAACCATTATGAATAAAACATGAAGTTTGCACTCATGCCATTTACATATCTCCTTGCTCTGAGGAAAATACAGTCCCCTAGATTTCTCTCTTCTTTCTCCAGTGTACTTCAGGGACTAGCAGACACAACTGAGATGATAAATGAGATTCCATGGCTGAGGGCAGTAGAGTAGCAACCCACTGACCCAGTGCTCCCTCAAACTGGACTTGCCCATGCCTGAGGCTAATGATTTAATTTGCTGTATAATTAAGGCATGAGTCTGGAGAACTTGATTCAGCATCTATTCACTTTTGTTTGGTTTATGATTTTTGCCCTAATGCTGAGATTTTCTGCTATGGCATTTTGCCCCCTGGTGCCTTGGACTTTATTTTGGATTTAGGTATACTTTCATTAAATTTTTTTTTAAATTCCCAGTTTTAATTCTTCATAGAACTAGAATATTGTTACCATATGCTTATCATTCAATCTTAATTTGCCTATTTAAAACATGAGGATATATAATAGCTGCCCATCTAATATCCTTGTTCTTAGAGTCCGATAAGATATCCAAATTATTTTTATAATATTATTAAACTCACTAAAATTACTATTCCTGCTACTACTCATGCCAAGAGCAGGACCACTACTACCACTATTACTACATCTACAACTTGTAAAGTGTCCTTACTTGGGGCTTTTATATCATCAACATATAGTAATAGTTGACTCTCAGCAAGTGCTCAGTACTTATAGTGAAATTATATTAAATTGAAGTCTAACATCGACTGCTCAAACTCATATTCTGATATATATAAAAATACAAACTTGAAGACCCTAACCCTGAGGATCATAATTCAGTATATCTTGAGTGTGGTGTTTTTGGTGATTCGAAAGCATGGTCAGGTTTAGGAACTTCAGCTAAGATCACATCACCCTCACAGCTACTTTTTAGCACCATGGACAGCACCCCTGGCTTCAAAAATTATGCAGTGGAATGTTAGAATTCTATAGTTTTTGAATGAAAGGGATCTTTGAGATAATAAAAACAACAACAACAATACAATGTTTTCCAAGTGAGAAAAGTAAATCATACAAATATTTTTAAGTATTTCACAAAGATCACACAAGCAAGATCAACAGTGCTGACAGCCTTATATCTCATGACTTCTCAATTCTCTATATACACTGGATTTTCTGTGTGTTTACGAAACACACAGTATTGATCTCCCAGACCCCAATTGCTTTGTAAACTTCTCCATACCAACTTCAAGGGTGGTCATCTCTGACTTCTCAGACTAAGTCAGCTATTAAAAAAAAAAATTAGTGTATACTTTTATAGATGCATGTTGCTATCCTTCACATCTTTTATCTCAATATATAATTGTACAATCAGAAGTGTAATTATTGGGTTCATGTTCTCCTCTACCAGACTGTGAACTTTAGAGTTTGTGATAATGTTTGCTGATCTTTGTGTTCTTTCCCTAGCACAATGCCAGGCACATAATAGACATGTGATGAATATGTGTTTAATTGAATTGAATTTATTAGCAGCCATAACATGATGGAATTTTATTTGTCCTAATTTAAAATCTAATGAAATTTCTTGCTCATGCCATTTACTTTTGACTTCATTGTGCTGTTTATGACTAACACTAACATGTGCAAGAGGATCTTTTACTATCACATAAAAGTTCTTTATGACAGTAAGCTGTTTGTTGTTTTCAATTATGTATGAGTTATAAGAAAAAATATACTGGCTCGTCAAAAAGCAAAGAAATTTTAGTGTGTCTATTCAGGAAACTGAAAGATACATTTTTATTTTTGTTCCTGCAGTTATATATAGCATTGTCTGTAGAGAGATAAACAGATGATAGAGAGAGAGAAATAGAGAGAGAGAGAAAGAGAGAGAAATATAGAAATATAGATGTAGACATAGACGTATGTATGGCATGTGACTGCATTTAATGCCACTGTACATTTAAAAATGATTAAAATGTTGTTATGTATATTTTACCACAATAAAAATACATTAATTAATTAATTAATTAATTAATTAAGGTCATGGTCTCTGCCTTCAAAGAGCTCTTAATCTAGTTACTATGATATGCTAAGACAGTTTATGGACCAGACCTAAGATGCTGGTGAAGGTATAAGGTGGTCATTGTGGTCAGTGCTATCAGATCAGTGCTGTCCTGATTAGAAGCTACAGCTTTGACTCAGAAGTGAAGGTACTTGCTAAATCAGGCAACTCAATTCAGTTAAATATGCTGTTACAAAATGACTCAGCAGAATGTGTTTGAAAGTCAATTCTCTGTTCAGCAGGAAGGGAATGCTGAGCTTTGCCCAGTAAGTACCCCTCATAGCTTGAGTAGAATGCTGGCGAAGTCTGAAATTGCCCTCTTGCTGTTTTAGAGGCTCTAGATTTCCCGTCTTTTCTAGTCTGATCCTATGATTCACACAGCCTGGTGGTGATCAGGCTTTTGTCTGTCAGTGAATGGAGAGAGCCTTAAGAAAGAATTCTGTCCAGCTTTGATTTCTCTATTTGTTTTGGTATTTTTCAAAATTTAGTTGAGGCAGAGAGCTTTGCAAAGCTCTTCAGATAAGATGACCATTGATTATTGTTCTAATCCTGGTATGTTTATCATGAATAGCTAGGAAAGTAGACACAGAGGCAGGGAGGGTTGAAGATGAAATACATCTTCATTAGATTAGATTGTGTTAGATTAACATGGGGAAATTATTTAATAGACAGATGGTAAGGGTCCATCAGATAGATTCTAATTTAACAGGGCTTAAGTGGTGCCCAGAAATCTTCATGTTAAAAAAAAAAAAACAAAAACAATCCAGGTTAAAAAAAAATCAACTTAGGCTGAATGTTTAGCAAAAGGGTGTAGCAACAAAGATAACAAAGATAACAAGAAGACTAGAGATTTAGGTTCTCATTTAACTCTACTATTGTACTACTGTAGTTGAAATATGTAAGCTGTATCTAAAAGCTGCAATGGCAGTGGGGCAAAATGAGAAGTCAGTAAAGCAGTAAGTTATTTCACGTAGATCACTGGATCAGGGATCTTAATGTAAAATCGACTGACTTTTTATTAAACTGCGGTTTATTAAACAGTGGTCAATTATGTCTATTGATCAGACTATTGATAGAATTAATAGGCTGTTTTGCCATCACTGAAGCAGTGTTCTTAATCTCCCTGTTTTTTGGCCTCTGTTATATAAGAAAAGAATTTTTTTTTAATTACTGTAAGGTCAGTGAGTGGCTCTGAAAGGCAGTATAATGTAGGGAAGAAAATAGAAAGACCCAGGTCTGAATCTAGAGTTTGTCCCTTATTTCTGCATCTACCACCATTACCACCATGACTGTGACTGTCATCACCTCCAATTTTTCAGTACCATTAGACACAAGACAGTCTTGTAATGTTCAGCACAGAACATCTAGGTAGGATTTTTTACTATCTTTTCCAGATGAGTGAGCTATAGTTCACAGAAGTTATGACTCGCCCCAAATCACATAGCTAGTAAATGACAACACAGATCAAAACTTTCTCCTGACAAATAGTGCATTTCTCCCCCCTATTCCAGCTGAATGATCTTGGAAGAATTTAGTATCTGCATTTTAATTTCCTTGTTTTCCAAGTGCAAATAATACCTCACAATGTCATTGCGAGGATTAACTAAGACAGAAACTGATTGGTAACTATAGGGAAGCATTAGTAGTAGTACAGCAGATATACTAGTTTTCTGTCAATACTCATGTGCTATGCCTTTCATAGCATAGGAAAGAAATGTTCATTGGATACATGGACTCCCCAGTTTAGCCTGTCCACTCTCTCAATGCTTCTGTACCCTGCAGTGGAGTATGGCCACGGGCCAATGAGAGGACAGAAGTGTGCAACGGCTTCCAGCAATCATAAGAAATAGCTGCTAAGTACCCTTTCCTCCACCCTTCTGTCCCTTTTCCACCCACCCGCCTAGGGATGGTAGAGTGGTGAGAAGAGGAGAGCCTGGCGCTCTAAGGATCTCAAGGAGAAGAGCAACATACCAGTCCCAGGCTGCCCATTTGCAGACATTTACATTAAAAATAAATAAACTTTCTTTTTCCTCAAAGTCTCGAAGGATATAATATGTAGAGTAAATATTGTGAATCATTTAATATTGTGACATTATTATATGTAAAACTGCATTAGATATGATAATATATGTTTTGTATAATACATACTATAACACTATAGATACAAATAGTCTATATGTATATCTACACGGAGAGAGAGATTTCTTTTGAATTTTTTTTTACGTTTATTTATTTTCAATAGAGAGAGACAGAGCACAAGTGGGGGAGGGGCAGAGAGATAGGGAGGCACAGAATCCAAAGCAGGCTCCAGGCTCCAAGCTGTCAGCATGAAGCCCCACATGGGGCTCGAACCCATGAAACGGAAATCGTGACCTGAGCTGAAGTTGGACACTTAACCAATTGAGCCACCCAGTTGTCCCGAGAGATTTGTTTTGAGAGGGGGATGAAAGCTAACTAATCTTTGACAAAGCAGGAAAGAATATCCAATGGAAAAAAGACAGTCTCTTTAACAAATGGTGCTAGGAGAACTGGACAGCAACATGCAGAAGAATGAAACTAGACCACTTTCTTATACCATTCACAAAAATAAACTCAAAATGGATGAAGAACCCAAATGTGAAACAGCAAACCATCAAAACCCTAGAGGAGAAAGCAGAAAAAAACCTCTCTGACCTCAGCCACAGAGACTTCTTACTCGACACATCTCCAAAGGCAAGGGAATTAAAAGCAAAAATGAACTATTGGGACCGCATCAAGACAAAACACTTCTGCAGTGCAAAGGAAACAGTCAACAAAACTAAAAGGCAACCAACGGAATGGGAAAAGATATTTGCAAATGACATATTGGATAAAGGGCTAGTATCCAAAATCTATAAAGAACTCACCTAACTCCACACCTGGAAAAGAAATAATCCAGTGAAGAAATGGGCAGAAGACATGAATAGACACTTTTCTAAAGAAGACATCCAGATGGCCAACAGGTACATGAAAAGATGCTCAATGTCACTCCTCATCAAGGAAATACAAATCGAAACCATACTGAGATATCACCTCATGCCGGTCAGAGTGGCTAAAATGAACAAATCAGGAGACTATAGATGCTGGCGAGGATGTGGAGAAATGGGAACCCTCTTGCACTGTTGGTGGGAATGAAAACTGGTGCAGCCACCCTGGAAAACAGTGTGGAGGTTCCTCAAAAAATTAAAACTAGATCTACCCTATGACCCAGCAGTAGCACTGCTAGGAATTTACCCAAGGCATACAGGAGTGCTGATGCATAGGGGCACTTGTACCCCAATGTTTATAGCAGCACTCTCAACAATAGCCAAATTATGGAAAGAGCCTAAATGTCCATCAACTGATGAATGGATAAAGAAATGTGGTTTATATATACAATGGAATACTACTTGTCAATGAGAAAGAATGAAATCTGGCCATTTGTAGCAACATGGATGGAACTGGAGAGTTTTATGCTAAGTGAAATAAGTCAGGAAGAGAAAGACAGATACCTTATGTTTTCACTCATATGTGGATCCTGAGAAACTTAACAGAAGACCATGGGGGAGGGAAAGGAAAAAAAAGTTACAGAGAGGGAGGGAGGCAAACCATAAGAGGCTCTTAAATACTGAGAACAAAATGAGGGTTGATGGTGGGGGGAGAGAGGGGAAAGTGGGTGATGGGCGTTGAGGAGGGGACCTGTTGGGATGAGCACTGGGTGTTGTATGGAAGCCAATTTGACAATAAATTCTATTTAATATAAAATAAAAAACAAAAAAAATTGATTTCAGACTACAAAAATTTGGTATATAATATATATATACATATATATACATATACATATATATATATACATATACATATATACATATACATATATACAAGTATATGTTATAGAGTATATAGACACTTTGGTATAAAGGGGAAAAACTAAATCCATAATTGCATGAGCCTAGGGCTACATTTATTTTAATTTTGCACATACTATTCTATTGTTTTTTAATATGATTTAAAAAAATCTAGTCTTCATAAAAATGTGATCCTGAGAACACTAAATATTCCCACGAGGTATTAATTAGTGTTAGAGGCACAAAGGTTTGGTAAATATAGTAGTCCTGGTGGAGATTCAAAGTCATGTTCACAAATACCATTAGTGACTTTTCCAATTCATATGGCTCTTTTGAAAATCAATTTGGCAATATATGTCAGGGGACACAAAAATGCTTGTGCATTTTCACCCAGTGTCCTATCTGCAGAAGTACACCCTAAAATAATCCAAAAGGTAACAAAATTCATACAGGTAAATATGTTCATTTCATCTTTCTATATAATATACAAAAATTGCAATAGTAAAAAGCTGATCAAACATCTTTGACTTTAGTTCAGTGGTTAAGTGTATTAGGCACATTAAATTGAACAGTGGTCAAGGATATCTTGCCCCATGTCTTTGCTTATCCTGCCCCTTCTATGTAGTGAACCCACTGTTCTTATCCCCTTTGCCCCAAACCACTCCTTTTCAGCCCTCAGATCTTAGTTTAGATATCACTTCCTTTCCAAAGTCTCCTATGCTGTGTTAGAGACTCTTCTTGTAACTGTCATAAATCTTCTTGTCCCTTATTATAGTACTTTTCACATTTTATTGAAATGCCTTGTTTACTTCAATATACACTCCCAAATAAATTGTTAGCAACTTTTAGGAAAGAGTCAAGTTTTTATAATTATTTCAGAATCTAGCACAGTATTTAATATTTTATGGACTTGAATTTCACTGTTAGAACATTTATTATGGACACATATCAAAGCAATGTGTAAACTCTATATATACTCTGATAACAACTGCTTGAAATAATATTTCCAAAATTGTATCCAATGAAGTACTAATTATGACACTCTATGGTCAAGAAAGTCAAACACATTTAGAACATTTTCTGCATTCTACACATCCTCTTATGGATTCTCCATTTATATCAGCATAATAAAAGCACAGTGAGAACTTGTACAAAAAGAACCCTGTTATCCTTTGTTTAATCCATTATTTTTCAAATGTATTTAACACTTAGGTCTCTTTTCCTTACAGCACTGATTGGCATCTCAAGGAAATAGTGTTCTCAGGAATAAATTTTGAGGAAGCCTAGATTTGAAAAATGATATAACATACAGATGGCCAACAGGTACATAAAAAGATGGTCAATGTCATTACTTATCAGGGCAATGCAAGTCAAAATCATAATGAGACATCATTTCTCACCTGTTAAGTGGCTATTTTCTTTTTTATAGACTTTATTTGTTTATGTTTATTTATTTATTCTCAGAGAGACGGAGACAGTGGGAGTGGGGGACAGGTAGAGAGAGAGGAGAGAGAGAATTCCAAGAATCTGTGCTGGCAGCACAGAGCCTGATGTAGATCTCAAACTCATGAAAGCACGAGATCATGACCTGAGTCAAAACCAAGAGTTGGATGCTTAACTGTCTGAACTACCCAGGCACCTCTAGAATGGCTATTTTCAGAAAGACAAGAAATAACAAATGTTGATGAGGTTGTAGAGAAAAGGAAACCCTTGAGCACTATTGGTGGGGATGTAAATTGGTGCAACCACCAAAAGTATGGAGGTTCCTCAAAATATTAAAAACAATAGAACTACCATATGATCCGGCAATTCTACTTCTGGATATTTACCCAAAGAAAATGAAAACACAAATTCAAAAAGATGTATATATCCCCATGTTCATTGCAGCATTATTTACAATAGCCAGGGTAAGGAAGCAATCTAAATGTCCATCAATGGATGAATGGAAAAAGAAATTGTGGTATGCATATTTTATATATTATATACATACATTATGTATTATATATACTTAGATATTATATAATATATACTTATATATTATATAATATATATTTATATATATAGATACTATATATACAATATATACCAAATATATATAAATATAAATATATATGTGTGTGTGTGTATATATATATATATATATAATGGAATATTATTATTCAGCCATAAAAAAGAATGAAACCTTACTATTTGCAACAACACAAATGGGGTTCTATGTTGCACTACTAGGTATTTATCCAAGGGATGCAGTTGTGCTGTTCCGAAGGACACCTGCACCCCAATGTCTATAGCAGCACTATCAACAATAGCCAAAGTATGGAAAGAGCCCAAACGTCCATTGATGGATGAAAGGATAAAGAAGATGTGGAAGATGTGGTATACACACACACACACACACACACACACACACACACACACAATGGAGTATTACTCAGCAATCCAAAAGAAAGAAATCTTGCCATTTGCAACTACGTGGATGGAACCAGAGGGTATTATGTTAAGTGAAATTAGTCAGTCAGAGAAAGACAAATATCATATGACTTCACTCATATGAGGACATTAAGACACAGAACAGATGAACATAAGGGAAAGGAATCAAAAATAATATAGAAACAGGGAGGGGGACAAAACATAAGAGACTCTTAATTATAGAGAACAAACTGAGGGTTGCTGGAGGGGTTGTGGGAGGGGGGATGGGCTAAATGGGTAAGGGGCATTAAGGAATCTACTCCTGAAATCATTGTGGCACTACATGCTATCTAATTTGGGTGTAAATTAAAAAAAAAATTAAAAACATATTTTTATAATCTAACAACAATCTTCCGGAGTGCCTGGGTGGCTCAGTTGGTTAAGCATCTGACTATTGATTTCAGCTCAGGTCATGATCTCATGGTTTCATGGCATCAAGCCCCACATCTGGCTCTGCACTGACAGCACAGCATCTGGTTGGGATTCTCTCTCTCCCTCTCTCTCTCTGCTCCTCTCCTGCTCATGCTCTCTCTCAAAATAAATGGAGAAACTTAAAAACGTTAAAAAATAAAAATAAAATAAGTAAAAGCAATCTTCTAATTAAATCAATATTTCTTTTCCCATTACCCATTCAAAATGAATCGATATGCAAATTAAGTGTGAGTGCTCACAGACTTGAGATCTTGAAAACATGCAGCATTTTTTTCCAATTTTTTTATGGTGGTAAATAGACCTAAGATTTACCATTTTAACAATATTTAAGGGTATCGTTCAGTGGTATTAACTGTATTCATATTTACATAGCCATCGACACCATAAATTTCAACCACTATTTTCATCTTACACCACTGAAACTCTGTACCGATTAAACAATAACCCCCCTTCCCCCTCCCCTCAGCTCCTGGCAATCAACATTCTATTTTCTGTCTCTATGATTTTGACTACTCTCAGTACCTCATATAAATGGAATCATACACAATTTGTCTTCCTGTGATTGGCTTATTTCACTTACCATAGTGTCCTCAAGTTTCATCCATGTTTTGGCATATCTCAGAATTTCCTCACTTTTTAAAAAAAATTATTTATTCACCTTTGAGAGACAGAAAGAGAGCATGAGCAGGAAAGAGGTAGAGAGAGGGAGACACAGAATCCGAAGCAGGCTCCAAGCTGTTAGCACAGAGCTGGACACGGGCTTGAACTCAGGAACTGCAAGATCATGACCTGAGCCGAAGTTGGATGCTCAACTGACTGAGCTACCCAGGCACCTCAGAGTTTCCTCACTTTTTAAGTTAAAAGTATTCCATTGTACTATCTCTCTTTTGATTATTTACTCGGAATCATTTTAAGCTACAAAATTTTTTTTTGGTTTTTCTATTTGTTTTAAAATTTTTCTATGTCTAGGGGCACCTGGGTGATGCAGTTGGTTGAGCATCTGACTCTTGATTTCGGCTCAGGTCATGATCTCACGGTTTGTGAGTTCAAGCCCCACATCAGGCTCTATGCTGACGGTGCAGAAACTACTTGGGATTCTGTCTCTCCTTCTCTCTGTCCATCCTCCACTTGTGTTCTCTTTCTCTCTCTCTCTGAAAAATAAATAAATAAACTTAAAAAAATTTTTTTCTATCTCTAGTGATATTTCCATTTTGTCATACATAGTTTTCTTTTTGACTTTCTCCACATTTTCCTTTAATTTTGTGAGCAACTTTAAGACACTTTTAAACTTTTTGTCTAGTAGATATGCCATTAAGTCTTTCTCAGGGACCATTTCTCTCTTAGGAACATTTTTAAAATTCTTTTGAATGGCCATACTTCCCCAGTTGTTTGTATGCCTTGTGACTTTTTGTTGTTGAAAACCAGAAATTTTAAATTAGTATAGTAACTCTGAAAATCGGATTTTCCTCCTTCCCCAGAGTTTTCTGTTTTTCTGTTCGTTTGTTTTAGTTTTGGTGCTATATCTCTGTGCTGAGGATCAGCCGGAGGTATATACTTAAGTTCTTTTCAGATCTTTCCAAGACTGTGCCTTTCCTTAGACATGCATGATGACTTTCTAATTTCCCTTGTACATGCAGTTGCTTTTGAATATTTGACTCCCACAGTGCAAAAAAGAGAAAACTGAAGCAAGAAGAAAGGTTCTGGAATTCCTCTGAAAGTCACTTCAGCCAGAGGACAAGGGTATTGTAACAATGGGAGGGGGGTGCAACAACAATGGCTGTAAGTCTCTGTGTCTCCCTTTCTATGATCTGAAGCAGCCATCAGAGATCAGAGATCAGAATAAAGACCCCCAATATTTGTTGGACAGGATCTGTAACAGCCACTCTGGCACCTACAAGTTGTATATAAGCTGGTCCCAGAACACATGCACAGCTGCCTGTCATCTGGCTGTGGGTGGTGGACAGGTAACTGCTGTAGCAGGAAGAGCTAAAGTGGACCAAAAATAATTGCAATGTACTATCAAAGGCTTCCCCTGGAAGCAGCAAACCTTCGGTGGAGTCCAGAGCTCTAAAAGGGTAACTCAGACACATTCTACCAGTGTCATTGTTGAGTAGGAAGATGGATCTTGGTGTTACCTACTCTGCCATCTTCTCAGAATCCTCTGTTGTGCAGCTTTTTAAGGGCCTTTTTTCCCTTCCCATACGTCTTTTGTCGTATTCTATTGTCAAGGGACAGGAAGAAAAGGAAACCAATAATTACAGATATGATAATGAGTATACCATTCTGGCCCCCATTTAAGACCATCCTCAAAAATCTCAATGGAGCCTGGCTGAAGTACAACTAACCAATGTCCCTTAAAGGAATTACAGCTGTGGTCAAAATCTTTCTCCCTGTCATGGTTGCCCACTTGTATGGTAGAATAAAACAGAGAGGTACTAGCCAGCCTTTATATTGTTGCAAGGACTAGAGCCTTTTTTTGGTTTTTGTTTTGTTTTGTTTTTAATTTTTTTATTATTATTAGTATTATTTTGAGAGACAGAGAGGGTGTGCATGTCGGCAAGGGGAAGGGCAGAGGGAGAGGGAGAGAGAATCTTAAGCAGTCACCACACTTAGCGCAGAGCCCAACTCAGAGCTCAGTTTTGCAACTGCAAGATCATGACCGGAGCTGAAATCAAGAGTCGGACGCTCAACCAACGGAGCCACAGGGACGCCCAGGGGTTTTATTTTATTATTGAGCACATGTAGCTAGAGTCTATATAAAAGCTTTGAAATTGGAAGTTATTTTGTCTGAAGATGTGGATAATGTTGAACATCTTTTGTTTATTCCTTTGCTCTTTTCTTTCTGTTCTTAAGCATATTTTCATTTTTAATGCTAGTGGAAAATAAAGGCTCTTTAAATTCTACTCAGTTACAGTAGAGATGAGAATGTAACTTTAATTAAAGTGAGTCAACTTAAATATATTTCTTTACCAGAGCTAATTTCTTCAGTATTGTGAAATTTCCCACTTCTCGTATCTTCTCATTTGGGACAATGAGAGAAACATTTACTAATCTATAAAAAAGTAATTTAATCTTTTGATAACGGGCATGTGTATGAAGTGATTAGATAAATCTGTAATGAACAATATGCATTAAATATAGACTGTGGGCAGGGCACTTTGACAGGTACTTCTTAAAGATCCCTATGAAACATGTGTTGTTTAATTTTATAAACTGTACCAGTGGCTGAAAGAATGTCAGTGATTAGCATTATGCTGACAGAACTGTCAGATGGCTGAAAGAAGTTTTCTAGAATCAGTTCATCAATTTTGGTGTGATCTTCCTACTGCTGAATTGTGTTTACAAGATGCCTTACCTCGGCATTCAAAGCCCTATGCTTTATGGATCGAGCCTATATTTAAAACTTGAGCTTTCACTGCACCTTGACTAGTTTTTACTTCATCCAGCTGGTTTTCTCACTCTCTCTGTTTACACCTCTCTTTTCTCCTTATTGCATTTCATTAACACAATTTGTTCCTCTCTCCTTAGTTCTTCCTAACCAATCTTTTTCATCCTTTAAAACCAAGCCCAATGCCATCTTTTTCTGCAGCTTTCCTCCTCTAAATTCTAAGTTTTTTTTCTGGATCAGCCATTTAGGAATTATTCCTCTGCTGACTTGGACATTTCCTTCTTCTTACCTAGTACTAACAATTCAAGGTTTATGAATAACATACTTGAGAAAATTCTCTACTTAATCAGTTATCATTCTTTGATACCCACCAAATGACAGGCATTTACTTCATTAACTGCACTCTTCCAAAATTTCACCACCATAAGTTAGATATTGTTATTCTTTTTGTCTATGCTGAAAAAGAGACTCATAACTGTTAATACATTTTAAATAGATTCATATTTAATGAAAACAATTTAGATACATTTTCTAGTCTTGATGATATTCAGCTTTTTGATATGTCTCTGAAATATTTATTTTAAAGTTTATTTATTTATTTTGACAGAGAATAAATAAAGTTTATTTATTATTTATTTTGAGAGAGAGAGAGAGAGAGAGAGAGAGAGAGCACACGTGCATGCATGAGCAAGTTGGAGAGGGGCAGAAAGAGAATCCTAAGCAGGCTCCACGCTTTCAGTGTGGAGCCTGACGTCAGGCCCTTAACTCACAAACCACGAGATCATGCCCTGAGCCAAAATCAAGAGTCGGGTGCTTAATTGACTGAGCCATCTCAGTGCCCCCATTATTTCCCTGAAATATTCAATTCATTATGTATAATGCTTATTTTTTATCTAAATATCTCCCCAAGTCACTTAGCCTCTCACCAAGCACTTTTCTAACAACTATCATCTCTATATTATATATTAATGTGCTTACCCATTTATTATCTTTTCTCTCCACTCTAGAAAATAGTGTCCATGAAAACAATGATCTGTCCCTTTTCCTTCCTGCTATTACACTCACACTAAAAGAAAATTGTGCACAATAATATCTGTTGAATGAGTAAATTAATAAAATGACAGAACCTGAGGTTCTGAAAACCTGAGGTTCAAATCCTGGTTTTCATAATTGCTTGGATCTAGAGCCTTTGAGGAGTAGGAGGAATATTACATATAGTAAATGCTATCCCTGGTAACAGATTAGCCCTAGATAATTCCATGTGGTTTAACGCTGTGAAAGTTTACCGATTGCTCAAGAGCTCTTCCGCATGACCGTTCAGCAGGCAGACATGTATAAAGTGATTCAGGGACAGAGGCTCTTTCCAACTTCTGTTTCCACTATCCTCTAGGGCTTCAGTGTCCTTGACTAGTAGACAGGGGTAAAGAGTGAGTGGAAGTTTGCATGAGGTTTCTAGCCTCAGAGGAGGTGTGCATCATTTCCTTCCAAAAATCCATTAATCAGAACCCATGCACACGGCCAGGGGTAACTACAAAAGGATCTGGGAAATATATTTTGGGTATGTGCTCTAAAGAAAAGGGAAAGAGGTTTAATGAAAACGTGAAGACATCAGACTAAGAATACAGATCATACAATCCTGCAAGGTTGTGAAGGGGGTAATGTCTATTAAACTTCTTTGTGTATCTCACAACTTTGAACACATACTTACGAAGTAGATAAACAAATGACTAGATACTGAGTGCAGTATTGATGGAGGGACCGTTTATACTCATCTTTGAACATCCTGCAGTGCCTGGTCTAGTTAGCCACTATTCATTAAATTGAATTGTTTCAATTCAATTAACTAATTACTATAAAAATGTTCATCAACTTATTGTAACCACAAGAAATGAATAGATGTGACTGGCTTCTTAGTGGCTATGTGGCCATGGTTATTTTTGTTCCTACTTAGAGAGGGACATACCTGTTAAATTCTCTTTTTATTCAGGATTGACAGTCATGGTTCAGGTGAAAGTAGAGAAATTTAGTCATAAACTACATACATATTTATAAACCATAAGAAATACTAAGCAATTACCTCAGATTGCCATTAGAGAGAGACAGACAGAGGAGGAAATGAGAGAGGAGCATGTGCACAGCTATAATATGTTAGTCCTGATTAAGTGACAGATTTGGGGATGTTTCTTATAAGTATTAAAAGTAAATAAATAAGTGGTGATGAGATACTTCACACCCATTACCATGGCCACTATCAAAAAAGCAAAAATTCGGTGTCTGTGAGGATGAGGTGGAAATGAGATCCTTGTGCACTGCTGGCGGGAATGTAAAATGGTCAAGCTGCTATGGAAAACAGTATGTAGATTCCTCAAAAAATTAAGAATAGGATTACCACAGACATGAATCTCACTGCTAGGTATATATCCAAAAGCAGGGACAGGAAAGGTGCACACATGTTCATAGCAGACTTGATCATAATAATCAAAAGATGGAAGCCATCCAAGGGTCCAGCAATGGATGACTGGATAAACAACACGTGGCACACACATATAATGGCTATTATTCAACCTTAAAAAGGAAGGAAATTCTGACACAATGTCACAACATGGATGACACTTGACGACATTATGTTAAGTGAACTAAGCTAATCATGAAAAGACAAACGCTGTATGATCCCACTCACATGAGGTACTTCGACAAGTTAAATTCACAGAAACAGAAGGTAGAATGGTGGTTGGCAAGGACTGGTGGGAGGACTAATTCTTAGCGGTGTAAGGTTTTGGTTTTGTAAGATGACAAACCTTTAGTGGATGGACTGTGGTGATGGTTGTACAAAAATGTCCATGTGCTTAATGCCAGTGAACTAGACGTTAAAAAATTGTTAAAATGATAAGATGTAAACTTTGCATCTTTATCACAGGTTTTTAAAATAAATAATTTTAAGGGGTGCCTGGAGGGCTCAGTCAGTTAAGCATCTGACTCTTGATCTCGGCTCAGGACATGATCTCAGTTTGTGAGTTTGAGCCCTGCCTCAGGCTCTGCACTGACAGCATGAAGCCTGCTTGGCATTCTCTCTCCCTCTCTCCCTTTGAGCTCTTGCTCAAAATTAAAAAAAAAAAAATTAAATGTAAATGAATAAATGGACAAAAAAAGTGGACTATTCACACAACAATGATAATGCACTATGAACCAAAGATTATGATTAATTAATTTTTGTTTACCTAGATGACTAAAGGAAAACAAAAGAAAAGGAAAGAGAATGGCTCTGTTTATACGATGCCAAAATAATCGGTTTACAGGCTCAATTCACTCATTAAATTCAAAGCAAAACCAAAAGGTTGCCTACAATGTGTCCCAAAGAATTTATCAAATAGATGTTTTATTTTTCGAGTGTTAGCTTTTTGTAAGTCAACCTCTTTGATATTTTAATTTCTTTTTTTTTTTTATTTTTTTTTAAATTTTTTTTTTCAATGTTTATTTATTTTTGGGACAGAGAGAGACAGAGCATGAACGGGGGAGGGGCAGAGAGAGAGGGAGACACAGAATCAGAAACAGGCTCCAGGCTCCGAGCCATCAGCCCAGAGCCCGACGCGGGGCTCGAACTCACGGACTGCGAGATCGTGACCTGGCTGAAGTCGGACGCTTAACCGACTGCGCCACCCAGGCGCCCCTGATATTTTAATTTCTGATTAAAGTCCTGATCCTTCAAATCTTTCTCACATAATGTGATTTCCCTTTGCTTTTCCCACTTTACTTCATGCTACTGTTTAACGCCTCTTTGATGTTAGCACATCTCTTCGGGACTGTCTACCAAATGTAAAAGTATCCATAATTATTCTTGTGTCTAGTCTTCTCAGTTCATCTGGGATTCATTGCTAACATTTCAGGCTTAATAACAGATGTCTTGATCATTTATGCACTGGTCCATTTTATTTTCTCCCAAATTATTCAGTGTCATTTCAGCATTCAAAAGGAAATGTTTCATTGAAATGTTTTTCAACAAAGTAGCCCATTGCCAACATATTAAATAAAAGTACCCTTGGAAATAAACCCAGATTTTATTAGCACGTGGAGGCTTTGCTTACATATGGAAAAGAAAGTTTCCTTGGTTTGGCTATTTTTTCTTATAAATTTTACGTTCATTTCCAATGGTAGTAAAATCTGTTTGTGATTCTAGTGATATCAGTGGGTTGTATATCATTCCGCGAATGTGCTTCAGGGTTGTCCCCGAAAGATACCTGCAATAGGGCTCTGTCATTCTTGGGGTGACCCTCTATTTCACAGAAGAGTCTGCCTTTACCTCTTCACAGTGAGACTATTTGGATTTTATTTTTTCCCCTTTTCTCCTCTTTCATTCTGCAACTGCTCATTGACCTTCTTTCTTTTCTTTTTCTCTTTTTTTTTTCTTTTCGACTTTCCCTTTCTTTTTTGGCCATATTAAGGTTTTTCCACCTTGGCATATTTCCATAAATTATTTGCATTGGAACAGTTTGGCCTGTGTTACGTCCAAACCTCTTTAAATAAGTTGTGACAGAAGATATTTATAGAGGGCATTTGCTTTCAGGGATTTAGTACTGAGAAGGTCACCTTGGCTTTTCATTCTAAGGTGAGGGCAGGGTAGTTACTATCACTTGTTAAAGAAAATTGAGGTTGCCTAGTAAGTGAGAAAAATTAAACTATGGCAAAATTGTTTCAATGGATGTCAAATGCAGTATAGAATAAGAATTAGCTGAACTTTACAACTCTTTTTATTGTTGAATTTCACACTTGTTTATACATATATGTGTTGTGTGGTAGAAAGCATGCCTGATTTTCAGTGTTGGCTCTGCCCTTTCTCACTACGTGGCAAGCATTAAGCATCCATTTACTAGACTTCAGTTGACTCCCCTCTAAACTTGCATGTTTTAGGTGGATCTTTAAGGTCGTTGGGCTTGAAAGTTCTGTAGTTCTTCCTCAATATAATTTATTTGTTCTTTTAGGTCTCTAAGGGCTGTCATGGCTTCCCAATTATTATAACAATGCTTTGCATAGCTCTTCCTAAAGAAAACACACACTCAAAAGTCACTTAGTAAATCATTGGTGTTCTGTAGTTATGCATTTCCAGCTGTGTATCTTCACGCTTTAGCATCGTATAGTAGTAATGTGCTATATTATAAAACCCAAGAGGAAACAGCTAAATGTCACTATAATTTTTTTTAAATGGCAACAAATGGTTCAGAAATGCATCCAGTAGCTCAGTGAAAGAATAGGTTGAAAAAATGTACAGTTACCATTGACAGGGAGCTGCACAGGATCTCTGTGGTGAGGAAAGAGCAGAGCAAGCATTGTAACCTAGCTGAATGACATGAAATGCACATAGACTTTTAACGCCACAGGAATCATTTGAAGGCTGGAAGCTGTCAGGTTTAATGGCACTAAGTGAATAGGTGAGAGCAAACTCCCTGAACCAGTTGAAATGGCTCCACAAACAGTCACATTTCTCTCTGATACTTCGTCTTTGATGGGCAGACAAGGTTGTTTGCTTTGTGAAAGCTGAGAAGCTTTATCCCTCAGATTGAAAGTCATCAGAGTGTGACATTTAAAGACATAAACTCGATGGAGAAATGTAAATTAGAAAACAAATATGCTGAAGGATAAGACAATTGAGCATTTCCACGTGAGCTTCTGCCTTGGCCCAGAAGACAATCCACTTACTGAAATAGAATGAGATCAGAGAATGACAAGGAAAGGGAGCTGAGGTCTCCCCATAAAGAAGAAAAAAAAAAAGCTAAGACTTCTGGTAATATGGACTCCAAAAGGTTAGAGGAAATGATCAAAAAACCAGGAAAGGGGACAGGTTTTTGACACCAATGCAAATAAGATTACACAATAAACTGTTTAAGATAAATCAACCGTTATTGCCTAAAGATAGCAGCATACAGTTAGAGCTCCTTATTTCTTTCATAAACTTCTACTTTCTCTTCCGGCTCCCTCAAATATTGGTAAAATCTATTAGCCACGAATAAGAAAAGATTTTCTGTTTTGGGTCAATCTGGAGTTATTTTTGTTAGAAATGTAATTCAATTATAACATATATAACAACTCAATGAATTGTTACAAAGTGAACACATCCATATAAACTCCACCCAGGTAAGGAAAATGGACATTGCTAGTGTTAGGGAAGTTCTCCGCATGCTTCCACCAGCCAGAACATTCCTACTCTCCACTTTAAGGGTATCTACTGACTTTTAACAGGCCATTGATTAGATTTTCCCATTTTCAACTCAATATTATGTTTGTGCGATTCATACCTATTGTTGCACATAGCAGTTTATTTTCACTCTCTCTAGTGTTCATTGTATGAACATATCACAATCTATTTACCCATTCTAATGCTGATAAGCATTTGGGCTCCTTCAGTTGTGACCATTCTTCTGTATGTATCTGCCATGTGGACCTTTCCATGAGGCTGTTGGAGCTTCCTCACAGTATGGTAGCTGTGTCCCAAGAGAGAAGAAATTGAAACAGTGAGGTATCCTTAATACCTAAGCTTGGGCATTTCAGACATCACTTCTGCATACCATTGTCCAAAGCAGTCAGACATAACCCAGATACCAAAGGAAGGGAGATAAGTTCCTTGTGTGTGTATAGGGAGGGGCAAGAAATACTTGGGAGAATCATACCAGATGAAACTTCTGAACATTCTGTTCAAATTCTTAACCACTCAGTTACTACTATAGATTGATTAATGGTCTGTAGGCAAAAGTGATGCCCATTGCTGGCTTCTCTTTCCTCTTGGCATCTTGGCACCTCAGGTCCTCATGGGTTTTCTCTCTGTGGTCTTTAAATAGATCTGTTCAACATTTTTTCCCACTTTTCTAGGTATTTTTGGTTTGTTCCCAGACCAACTAAACAGGAAAGAAAATCTTTATTCAAAACCATTGCAGTAAGGGAGAGGGACTGAACTCAACTCTACTGAAAGAAAGTGATGGGGGATGGGACATTTAAATTGTGAGGTGAGCTACTGGAAAAGTACTGAAGGATATTAGGAGAGATGTTGGTCAGTGTGATCAGTCCATCTATGTTTGCTAATTTTCCTTTTTTGAAGTTAGACTCCTGGCCTTCTGCAGAGACTGGGAGATAGGGGTGCTATCTGCTTCAGTGATTATGTTTCAAAGGGGGTGGTTCCCAGGTCCTTCAGAAAGACATATCTAGATTGTAAAATGACTTACATTTTGAAGGGTCAGAGAAAGAGTTTACAATTCCAAGTTCTCTGAAGTAAACACTCTTAAGAAAAGGGAGGCCAGGGGTCTGTAGTCAGAAAGAAACCTGTCTAATGTTTCATCAAGTCCAAGGAACTGCTAAGACTGTTCTGGTTACCCTCAACTTCCTTTCATGATTTCAGGCCATTTGCTGCATCTCTCCCTCTTCCTCCCTCCCTTCCTTTCTCACTCCCTTCCAATCAGCTCAGCAGGTGTCCAGATATGCGATTCTCTCTGTCTTAAAGTCTCTTTATAAATCTCTTTGTCTAGCCCTTTATTCATGATTTACATTCTTAGCTAAATGTCATTTCCTAGAAAGACTTTTCTTGACCCATCAACTTAAATTAGGTGTCCCTGTTTTAAATACAGGAATAGATGATGATATAGGTATAGGCATAGGTATTGGTATAGGTACAGGCATAATTAGTTGTGAAATTATTTGGTTAAGTTTCTCTATTCAGCTATATATTCAATGAGGGCAAGCACCATCTTTATTTGTTCAACATCTAGCATAGTACTTGAAACATAGAAGGCACAAAATGACTTTTGAATAAAAAGAGGTTCAAGTCTCATTACCTCAGCCAGGTAATCAAGATCAGCATCAACAGTCATAAGTAATACTGATAATATGTATCCTTGATCTAATATGATGAGAATGGCACATTAACCTCGGTGGTCTGCATCCCCAAATTTACAGCTCCAGTCTAATCATGAAAAACACCAGACAAATCTCAACTGAGCGACATTTCATAAAACATCCAACCAGAACTCCTCAAAACTGTCAAGGTCATCAAAACAAGAGAAGTGTGAAAAACCGTTATAGCTAACAGGAGCCTAAAGAGGCATGACAATTAAATATAATGTGCTATCTTGGATGGGTCCTGAAACAGAAAAAGAACATTAGGTTAAAACTAAGGAAATTTGAAGAAAACGTGGACTTTAATAATAATAATGTATCAATATTGGCTCATTAATTGTGACAAATATATCATACTAATGTAACATAATAATAGGGAGAACTAGGTTTAGGGTGTTTGGGAACTTTCTGTACTATCTTTGTAATTTTCTATAAATCTGAAATAATTCTAGAATAAAAAGTGTATTTAAAAAGTACTCAAATCTTGGGGCATCTAGGTGGCTCATCTGGTTAAGCACCTGACTCTTGATTTCAGCACAGGTCATTATCTCATGGTTTGCGGGATCTAACCCTGCGTCCGGCTCCATGCTATCAGCTTGGAATTCTCTCTCTCCCTCTCTCCCTGACCCGCCCTTGCTCTCTCTCTCTCAAAATATATAAATAAACATTAAAAAAAATACTCCTCTCAATTCAATTTCCTCCGCATAAATGTTTACTGAGGACTTTCTATACCTTAGATATATGGCCAGATTATAAGCTATTTGAGCTGGAATAAAGTTTAAGCATCCAATGGTCCCCTTTTTTCATTTCATTCATGAAGAACCTAAAGTAGAGGGGTATTAAGTGACTTGCTTAAGATCATATAGCCACCAAGTGCAATATTTAAGACTGGACCCTAAATATTCCTACTCTCTCTCCAGTGTTCCTCCTGACACAGCTTTTTGCCTCCTAGGATAAAATATAATCCCTTTAAGAATTAAGCAGTTTGGTTGGGCCAATTGACAACATCCTATAAATTCAATGACTGCCTAGCAACTTATATTTTTGACAACCTCTTCAATCTTAATTTTAAGCAGTGTCACCAAAACCCTAAATTGGATCCTGGACCCCAGATTTCGTACTACTCTTTCTATTTCTTTGTATTTCTCCTCCCACAGATCAGTAAATCTCTACAATATGCAAACCATTTTGAACAAAAAACACAGCTTTATTTGGAGTATTTGGGGAGGAGTAAGGGAGACAGAGATATCAATTGTAGAGTGTCAGACTAACTGATGGTCTGAGTTGATTACTTAATGCAATCTGATATCTTTTAACATTGTTGCTTATTATATGATTAATTTTGGAGATAATTTATCAAAGGGATAAGAATTTATTATGGTTTCTACTATTGGTTGGGCATTATGACATCAATGGAGACACACGATTAAATGATAACTTATTTACCCTTATGGAAAAGGCAGTCACAGGTGGGGAAATATATGTTATCAAGTGATTTAAGGCATTAATGGGTTATGATGAAATGCTATGGTAAGGGTGGAACTGTAAAGGCACAGAGCAGGAGGTAGTCATTTCTGTCTCAGAGGTCAGGGCTGGCTTTGTAGATAAGGTGATAATCATTGCTTACATATTCTACAATTTTAGTACGACTTTTCATGGAAATTGTATTCAAAGATTCACCACCTGTAATCTCTTTCTCAGTATTCCATGTTATCTTTGGGGACCATTATTTGCCCACTCTTGGTCTATGTGATTCAGCAACGGTGCCACTTTTAGCTTTAGGGATATATCAGAAAATTAATTTTATCACTGGCACATTATTGATCCATTAGCATAATTCCAATTGTCTTGTCCAGCAACGATTGGTGCAGAAATACACATATCTCCCAAACTGGTTTGATTCCAATGAATCCTAGGATTTTCATGGATGCCTCTTCCCTTGGAACTATTGGCAGAAAGAAGTGAACCATGAAGTGTGGGAGGCCATTATAGGTACCCTGAGGATAAACCCAACCAGCAGAAGGCTAAGCCAAGAGATGGAGAGAAAGAAATAACTTAATAATGTTATTTGAAATCCTGGGTCAAGTCTAGACTAATGTTAAATTTATGCCCGGACTTTCAAGTTATATGTGCTAATAAGTCTCCTTCATTGAGAAAGTTAGTTGTTGTTGTTGTTTTTTTTCCCATGTGCAATTAGAAGGGTTCTACTGTCTAATAAAACAGTGTAGAGACTTTGATTCACCAAAGCATACTCTGATTCAAAATATATGAGAACAGTAAGTACATCAGAGATTGAGAAACAGTGACTAGTAGACCGAATGCAGTTGAAGTCATCCTGGCTATTAGAAGGAATTAGAAGAGCTAGCCTAGCACTAAAGCATATTTAAAAAGCCTGATGAAGCATCAGGTAAAGAGACATAATTTCTGAAGGCCAAACAAGTCTTCCCTTTGTCGTAGGTCCCAAATTCAGCTATGTAAGAACCTGGCTCTCCACTTGGCCGACAACTGCTTTCCTTTCTATCTAAAGTCCTAATCCTCATTGTTGTACATGTGAATAAATCTGGTTTTGCATCATTTAAAACGACAACAACAACAGCAACGACTTCATTTAATGACCACCTAGTCTCCCACGCAGAAGGAGTCTGTTAGCAGTAGTGATCCTTCAGAAACCACAGGGGACCAACAGAATAAGAGCTGACATTTAACAGGGGCCAGGCACTCCGCAGAGAACTTTACACCTCATTTCCAATCTCACAACACTATGGGGAGATACTTTATCATCCCCATGTTGCCCAGAAGCAAACTAAGGCTCAGAGAAGCTGGGTAACTTGTTTGAGGTCACACAGAAAAGAAGTCACAGGGCTGGGATTAGACTCCATATCTATATTCCCTCCCACTGTCTCTCTGGTTCAAAATTATAAATGCGACCCAAAGAAATATCTGTGGGTCTCTGGCCGGCTTTATAATTGTTGATTTTATGACTGAGCAGGAATTTGTTCAATAAATTTAACTTAAAATCTGTTTTGTGGAGTGCCTGGGTGGCGCAGTCGGTTAAGTGTCTGACTCTTGGTTTCAGCTCAGGTCATGAGCTCACAGTTTGTGGGTTCAAGCCCCATGTCGGGATCTGTACTGACAACACGGAGCCTACTTGGGATTCTCTCTCTCCCTCTCTCTCTGCCCCTCCCCCTGCTCATGCCCTCTCTCTCTTTCAAAATAAATAAATAAATAAACTTAAAAAAAAATCTGTTTTGTACATAAAGTTTTATTAGAACACAGACACACCCGTTTGGATGGTGTTATCTCCTGCTGTTGTCATGCTATGAGGGCAGATTTGAGTAATTGTGACAGAAATTGTATGACCTGCAAAGCTGAAACTGCTTACTAGCCTTTTTTAGCAAATGTTTGTTCACCCTGAATGTATATCATCTCTCTTGGACTTATTCCATGAAAGGATAGTTATATTGCGTAAGTAACAGGAAATCTGATTACACTGGCTTACAGCAACAAGATAAATTTATCTCACATAACAACCTGTTCAGAGGTAGCATGGTTTATGGTTCCAGGTTGGTTAATTTGGTGCAACAAGGAGAACTTTTCTAACTTCCCCAACATACCTCATTGGCCATAATTGTGCTAAATGCCAGCTATAATTACTAGTAAGAGGAATGTAATTATCATGATTTGTTTAGGTTGGTTAGGATTTATCTTCTGGGCCTGGGGAGGGCCCAATCTTCAACCCTTCCTGTGGCACATGGCCACCTATATATAATTGTCTTCATATTTCTCTCTCTGTATCTCTCTGTCTCTCTGTCACTCTCTCTCTCTGCATATATATATATATATATATATATATATATATATATATATATGTCAAGAACATATGGATTGGCTTTTATTGAGTAAAAATTACTTTGATAGAATTGAAAGTGAACCAAATCCTTAGGAATATGCTCCATGTGGTCCAATCTCCAAAAAATGGGATGCTTTCTAATTTCCAGAGATCTCTCTTAGTGTTTCACAAATATTAATCATTTCTTTTCCATGGGAGAAGATTAAAGGGCACTTAGGGAGGTGAGGTGACTATAACTTAATTAGGAAGTATAAATGAATAGGAATATGGAAATGTAAGTCATTGCAATAATTGTTCAAACAGGAGAGGAGATGGTAATCCTGCTACACAGCAGTGATCCGGAATGATCTGGAAACCTGTTCTCACCCCTCTCCGGGGAGGTCTGGTGGGTTGAAGTGCTGCTGCTCTAATCCAGTCCTCAGACCCATTTTCTGGGTTAGCATAATATTTTACAAATTTTTTCATTTTATTTATTTGAGAGAGAGAGAGAGAGGGAGACCCCAAGTGGGGGAGGAGCAGAGGGCGAGAGAGAGAATCCCAAGCAGTCTCCACGTCCACACAGAGCCCTATGCAGGGCTTGATTCCATAACCTGGGATCACCACCTGAGTGGAAACCAAGAGTCCAATGCTCAACAGACTGAACCACCGAGGCGCCCTTGGGTTAGCAAAATATGTGATGGAGACTACTGTCAGCAAGATATCAAGGCACCAGCGATGAAGTGTGTGGAGGGATGAGAGTTGCTGGAATTATCTGATGATTACAGAGTACTTTGAATTAGGTCCAGACACCATTCCTGCAGGGCACAGGGTAGTAGTGGTGGTTAGGAGTTGTGGCTCTGCCTTCGAACTCCCTGGAATGGATCCTGGCTCCATCCATCTTTCCTAACTGCACAGACCTCAGCAAATCTTTTGAAACATCTATGCCTCAGTATATTCATCGTTTTTTTTAAATAATAATACCTAACTAATGGGATTGTTATGATGGATAAGAAAAGTAATAATTATCTCTCTCTCTCTCTCTGAGTGTGTGTACCTATGTATTACTGAGATCAATCTTTGAAACAAAATAAGCACCTAGTATCTATTACCATTATTTTTATGAAAACTCCCATCACATCTCCATTTCTCCTGGAAAATTTTAAAGAAGTCAAGATTGATAGGATACTAGGGTCTTTAAGACCCTTTCTCGGACACGGCAGCCTAGGCAGAATACTGCTCGGGTAGCCATTTAAATGGATTCTTCCACAAGTCTAATAAAAAGCTGTCCTCATAACGGCTGTCTCCATCTGATTCTTTTAATCTATCCTAAAATATCAGACAGCACTATATATATATCAGGCATTTAATCATTGAGAGCTGTAATCAGGAAACCTGACTTGTGTAGACTTCCTTCTTGACTGACTGGAGCAGCATTCAAATGTAATGCACTCCTCCATTGGCATGATGGTGGGAGAAGAAAGTCAGTGCTCTCATTGGACTAGCTGTTGAGTTATTGACTGCACTGTCCAACTTGACCTTTAGGCGCCAGACATCAAAGCCCTGAGATACAATTAAGTCTCCTGTTATTCACCAGAAGTGGAACATTTTAATGTATGAAACTGAATCATCTTGAGAAGGCCATTCTAGTTGGAGCCTTGTGCCCCAGTTGGAGCTCGGGAAGCCAGACACGAAACAACTTGGTTTTGATCAGTAAGAAGCAAATTGACTTTGGTTAATATAAGCAAATTGGTTTTGATAATCATATTGTACTTATATTAACGCAGGAAATTATATGTCTATTTAATCACATTTGAAACTGGGCACATTAAATGAGCAGGCATCACTAATGATAGGCTGCTATGGGTGTGTACAAAAAAAATACCATAAAGCATTTTAAGCTTAAATGATAAGATTTTTTAACTTTATAAATATTGAAGACAAGGCAAACCTTCTACCTAATGCTGTAAATAATGGCAATCAATCACTGGAAAGTAGACGAGGTCATTTGCAAAGAGGCCAGAAAAGATCAATATGGTCTCCTAGCAACAGACCTGCATACTGCAAGATCCTGCAGCCATCGGGGACCTTTCAATCTCTGACCTGACCCAATAAGCCACATCAGGGTCATTGTCTGCATTTCCATAATGCTAACTCAGAGAACATATTTCCCAATGACAAAGATGTTAGTACTTATCAAATAAATATGAGGCAGAATGAGCACCTAATGCAGAATAGCCTAATAGAGAGTTAATTAATTTATATCTATGGCAAATTATATTTAATTTGACCTAGATAGCACTGTATAAAATAAAACTGGATGTACAAAGAAAGTCAGATGCTTTTGCTCAGCAAATTAAAATTGCAGAAATTAATAAAAAAAAGTGAGAATCATTGGGTTCTGGATCCTGATAGTGTTTATTTTTGTTATTCTAATCAGCACTAAGCCATATCTTTGATATGATAATCAAGATAATTTTCCAGATAGAAAACGCTCAGTTATTCCGACCTTAACCCAAATTGATTTTTAATTATATATTTTGCTTCAATTTTTTATGCAACCTTCTTTAAAAATTTTGTTTTAATGTTTATGTTATTTCTGAGAGAGAGAGAGAGAGAGAGAGAGAGCAGGGGAGGGTCAGAGAGTGAGAGGGGGACACAGAATCTGAAGCAGGCTCCAAACTCTGAGCTGTCAGCACAGAGCCTGACGCGGGGCTAAAACTCACAAACTGTGAGATCATGACCTGAGCTGAAGTTGGACACTTAACAAACTGAGCCACCCAGTGCTCCAGCACAACCTTCTTTTTAAACCCAGTCATTTCAATTAAGAATGACAAAGACAAACATAAATAAATTATTACAATAAAGTATGATATATACAAAGCATATGATATAACATGATCTTAAATGGAACACTTTACCCTGTATGTCTTAGTGGTTGTGGATGAGGGAATATTTCCAGAGGATTTGATATCTGAGCAATTTTTCCTAGTAGTTAAGTGTTTTATTGAACTGAGTTTGTCTGGTTTCATATCCCAGATCCAAGACCGACTAGCTGCTTGACTGGGTAAATTACATAACATTTTGGTGCCTCAATTTCTTCCGCTATATAGTAGGTATTAGAAGTTGTTCTAAGTATTAAAGTAATGTGTATGAAAAATGCTTATAAGAATATCTGGCATAGGGGTGCCTGGATGGCTCAGTCAGTAGAGCATCCAACTCTTGGTTTCTGCTCAGGTCATTATCCCAGAGTCATGGGATTAAGCCTGAGTCAGGCTCTGTGCTGAGTGTGGTGCCTGCCTCCTTAAGATTCTCTCTCTCTCTTTCTTTCTCTCTCTCTCTCTCTCCCTCCCCCTCTGCCTCGATCTCCACCCCTCTTTCTCTAATAAAGAAAAGAATATCTTGCATATAGTAAGTTTAACAAATATTATTTTCATTGTTATCCTTACGAATCACTACTTTGATATATGCTAATTTCATCAATTAACTCAGTAAGGATTTCCTGAGAGCCTAGTCTGTCAGGCAAAACTCTGACCCATAGCAGTGAGCATGAGACAAAGTTCTTGTTCTCATAGGGGTACACCCCTGACATCAAGTCCAACATCTGTCATATAAGGCATTGGGAATGGATGTCTTAAGTTTTAGGTTTCTAGGATGAGCGAAATAATACAAAGAAGGCTGTAAGCATGGAAGACAGAGTTTACCACACTTTCTGATAACTCACTTTATTCTGAGAAAGAGGTTAGGGAAAATAAACAAAAGTTAGACTTAAATGTGTGTCAACTTGCATAGGCAGTTAGTATATGATATTGTCTGAGAGGCACTATTGAAAGGCTTAGGCTTCTAAATATTTTTATAACCATAATATTCTCATTGTTAGGACTTCACTACTTTGGGATAGAAAACTATGAGTCTTGGAACTCATTTTCAGCACCAGAGTTTTCTGGAAAGAATGCCAAAATGAAGTCACAATGATCTATTGGTACAGTATGAAAATCTATCTATGGGAGATGAGCAAGCCTGTCAACTGAGAAGGTGTAAGGGCAGGAGAAGAAAGAGTTGGAGAAGGGTACAAGAAGGCACAATTTTCCCTAAGGATCGGAAGACCCTTTGCAAGCACTGCAAAGGAGGCTCCTGTGGTCACGGGCCTGAGGGCCACAGGCACCTGGCGAGACTGGGAAGGAGCACACAATGAATGGTGCATAAGACCCCTCATTCCCACTCCCCAAAACGTGGCAAAATAAGACAAGAAAAATGAAGACACATTTCTTTGTTGGTTATAGAGAAAGATGACCCGGATTCCAGGTCAGCTTTATCATTCACTGCCTTTGTGACCTTGGAAAAATCATTTAAATTCTCTGAGCCTCAGTATATTTAACTTTAAAATGTCAATTATCAATACATCTCTAGCTAGACTGTTGTAAGTATCAAATGAAATGATATTTGCAGAGCTTATAGTTCATATAGAGCTTAGTTCATATAGTAGGCATGCAATACATAAAATAATAGTGACAAAGATAATAGTTATTTTATTATTTTCATTACCTTAGACCACAAATGCCCCTAAGACAGGAAGGGAAGAGGTGCTCATTTCTCATGTCATGACAGTACCCAGAAGAAAGCAACATTAAGTTGGGGGTTTATATAACTATAACTATAACTATAACTATAACTATAACTATAACTATAACTATAACTAACTATAACAACTATAACTATATTATATATATGTATTATGGCTTAACACCAATATGTGAATACTTGAGTGTGAATGTCTGTCTGCATTGTGCCCAGTGCTGTGCAGGATATCATGAAGAACACAAAAGTATGAGATGACCATCACTCTCAAGTAACTTACCATCTAGGTGGTAAGGCAAAACACACAATTCAGAGAAGGGTCAGTGCAGGCAAAAGTCTAGGTAAGGCTTCTAAGAATAGAAAATAACTGATCTGGATGTTAAAGAATGGAAAGAATTTGGATGAAGGCAAGAACTAAAGGAGGACTTTTAAGGTTGAGAACAGCATAATTCAGAACAATTGATGGCATGTATTGAAAACCAGCCAAGGGATAACATAAGTCAGGGAATAAATAGAAGTGAGATAAATGGCGAGAACCACAGTGTGAAGCCATCCATGGAGGGCCTTAAGAAATGATGGCAACATTCCTTGCACAGGCAGAAATAAATACTAGATCATTGTCTAAAATGAAATGTAAGGTCCTGAGTGTTTTGAGAATGGCAAACAGGGGCAAAGGATTAACAATGATAGGAGTCATTGGTTAACATAACCTAGGAAATAAGCCACAGCAAAGATGGTTCTTTTTTTCCCCCATAGATACAACTCATTGCCTGATATCAAAACAATCATTTCCAAGGAAAATGGATTTTGAAAAAGAGTAATTACACATTTGGCAACATGATAGTTGCCTTTACTTTTTTCTCTATTCTTGCATTGATTTCCAAATAGAGTTGGCAAATGCAAATTACAAACACATCAGGCATTTCGTAAACATCCCACACATTTCCAGGGCAGCTCAGAGCCAAACGTGGAAACAATAGTCTGGCAAATAAAATGTGAGATCACCTCTCAGAACAGCACAAAACTGCTTCTTTCCCCCAAACTGCGTACTCCTACATTGTGGATACTCTCCCTGAAATTAAAGGGTGTCAGGCCATCTTTCATTGGTGGATCTGTCCCATCGGAAGTAGTCAGGACCTAGATTGTACACTATGAGTCCCATGCGAGGAAGAACATACAATAAATGAGAAAATAGTTTTAATGGGATTGAAATGGAGCCCATCCCAGGCCCTTCTGGCTCAAGAAAGGGAGCCATACCAGTGCTCTTGCTAACTGTGTTCAGGGATCAGAATCATTGATTGGAAAAACAAGGGTGTCTATCAATACAATAGAATATGAAACAGAACTAATTTGGCCTTATCATCAACAATAAACAGTTTCATTTGTATTGTTCCAGTCTCTTGGCTTAAAAATTGAATTAATTTAAAATAGTAACAAAGCTGAGAATTCCTAATTTTTGTTATTATTATCTGGTCTGTTACTACAAATACAAAGCAAACATTTAAAATGTTACTCAAGGCACAGATGAAAAATTAGAGGAAATGATACAGACTGTTTTCTGTATCATGGAAAGAATTTTTAATATGTTAAAATTTAACAAATAATTAATCATGTAATACTTATTTTAATTAAAGATACAGCATCATTCATTATAGGAATAGGAGAGAAAAATAGGAAATGCTTTCTCAATGTGAACTGGGGTAGGTGAGTATATGAAGGAGGTGTGGTTATATAGGAAGGTGTATTTTCCCTAACCATTGAGGCTTTCATAAATTTATGATTCATCTTACTCATTCTTGAATTGCATAAAGGTCCATATTATTTTCTCTGAAGAGCAAGGACTGATTTCCTATTCATTCATAGTCAACAAATAATTATTGAGAAATAAGCACTGTATTAATTTGAGGATGTTACATAACTTGGCATATTTTAGAAGTTTTGTTGATTCCCAGTAAGTAGACTCCCGCACGAGTGAGTTACCCTGTGGGAACGCAAAATAGGAGACATTTCATTTTCTGAGATCCTTTCCAGATCTCCCTGAGCTGCTGCCCTGACACAGACCACCATACTTCACCTCGAACCCTTGATATTTAATGAAATATTTTTTTTACAATCTTAGATTCCTTGTGAACTGAATCACTAGCAATTCATCTCTGACAAATTGAGAGATGGTGATTTTATAGGTAGAGAGAGAAGGCAGTAGAGTAGCTAAGATGAAAAACATGGCTGAAGTGTATAAGACAGGGAAAGAAAAAGATTAAAAAAAACAGGTTTGGGTAAATAAGAGGTAAGAATAATAGTGGTATAATCAGAAACACACAGAGTACCTAATACCAAAAGAGAGAAAGAGAGAGAGAAATGCACAAAGAGAATTTTATCTTCTCCTCTTTTTCTTCAACTTGTATCAATTCTGATTTAGTTAGCCTATGTTGGTTGCAAACTCTCCCTAGCAACAGCCTCTCATTGGCCATCTGGCTCCCATGTGATTCCATGAAGTCCAGCTCAGCTTTATGCCTAAACACAGAGCCCCACTACAATCTTCATGATAAGATAAGCAGAAAACAGTTTGAGAGGACAGCAGTAAGACCAATTATTTTTTCGTTAGGGCCTAAAGATCTTCTCTAAGGGTCTACCTTATCAAATATACGCAGACAGAACCAATCTCTTTCTACCAATTAAGCTCTCATTTATTTATTTATTTTTTGTAGTAAGATCAAGAAAAACATTACAGAGGTATTGGTTGTCTCAAATATGAATATGAGCATGTATGAATTCAATCCTAAATTGCAGAGACACATCTGGAGAGACTGTCTTGGAGCAAAATACTCCTGGGACCTCTTAGCCAAATTCAAAGTGAGGCAAGACTTGATAGAACTGTCTGTATCAGGACTTAGTTATCATTACATTGAAAGGAGATTTTTATTTTTAAGTTACAGATTTACCTATAAGGAGATCCTACAGCATAAAATAAAGGATGGGACAATAGAAATTGTGAAGAGATGATTTTAATGTCATACTAGGTTGTTAAATTTTACTAAAAAGAAAAAAGAAAAACAAACTCAAAAATTCAATACCAGATTGAAAGATTGCTCAGGATTCAGCACACTTTTCATCTATTCCACTTACGGGGGGAATGCACAACCTACTTTAGTTTCTACAAAGTGTACTATTTCTGATACTTTAAATAAGATTTTACCGCCTAGCACATATCTGTACCCATCTCTTTGTTCATTTATTCTCCCAACACTGCAGTCTCCACAGAAGGAGTCTAAAATGAAAATATATCTTAAGGCAACTGGACGATATTAAGTGAAATCTAACATTTCCTTTTACTGTGATGTATGATTTCTCCTATGATAGTGAGTGTCCTTGAATTTGTGCCAGGCGAGGCATTCCTTTCAGCATCTCTCTCTGGACGTGATGACAAACTATACTGCTGTGGTATTTGCTGAATTTCCAAGGGAAAAAAAATGTCCACACTCTTACCCCTCTAAATGGAACATCTGGGATGGGAAATGGGAACTAAGACAATGCCAAGATGGCATTAAAAACTGGATTACAGCATTTCCTTGTGCTGCCAAATTCTCTTAAAAATGCATCTTCCCACAAAATCCTACGCTACTGCAGCCTCAGGATCTGAATACCACTGTTCTAAACGTAAGGGAATTGTTTTTTTTTTATTGCTGTTGTGATAGAGAGACAATGAAATGTGATGTTTCCTTTCCCGGGAACTAACAGCAGGGACAAGACCTTGAAGTAGTTTCACTTTGCTTTCATTATAACTTGATTTCCACTTTTCATGGGACACAATGATAGGAGGCGGCTCAATCTGAAGGTTATGCCGACTTCAATTTTCAATAAATGGACAACAGTGAAAGATCCATGTGCCCATGGAACCATTCCTAAGATATCCATGTGGAAATGATTTTTGTCCTTACTTCTTTGGCTTAGGTCATAGTTCTGTTTTTTTCTGTTAGTTCAATAAACATTGAACATTTACTATGCTCCAAGCATGGCACTAGTTATTAGGAGCATGAAGAAGAATATTCATTCAGGGCCCTGTCTTTGCAGTGTTAGTAGACATCACAGATGTGTTCAGATTCACTACAACACGGTACAAGGTAGGAAAAAGCAAGCACAAAGCCTAGGAAAAAGGTAGTTAGGCCTGGATGAAGGTTTGAAGCAAGAGACTGTCTGATCACCTCTGAGAAGCCCTATGGGAAAGGCTGAAGTTGGGTGTTAGGGTCAATAATCATTCTTCAGAGAATACATTCACTCATACCCTCAGCATTTTCTGGGTGACTTCTCTGTGTTCAAATTGTCTCAGAATTTAATCATGAACAAAGACAAGTAAATTATTGTAACCAGTAAGGGAAGTACTATGATAGAAATGTAAGTGGTTGTTATGGGTTAAATTGTGTCTCCTCAAAATCCATATGGTAAAGTCCTACCCCCAGTACATCAGAATGTGAACTTATGTGGAGACAGGGTCTTTAAAGAGGTAATCGAGTTAAAATGGGATTGCTAGGATGGGCCTTAATCCAATATGACTGCTTTATAAAAAGGGAAGGGGAGCCTGGGTGACTCAGTCATTTAAGGATTTGACTTCAGCTCGGGGCATGCATGATTTCATGGTTTGTGAGTTGGAGCCCCAAGCTGAGCTCTGTGCTGACAGCTTGGAGCCCGAAACTTGCTTCAGATTCATTGTCTTCCTCTCTGCCCCTGCCCTGCTCGAGCTCTGCCTCTCTCTCTCTCCCTCTCTCTCTCTCTCTCCCTCTCTCTCTCTCTCTCTCTTTCTGTCTCAAAAATAAATAAACACTGGGGCACCTGGGGGGCTCAGTGGGTTATGTGATGGACTTCGGGTCAGTTCATGATCTAGCAGTTTGCGAGTTTGAGCCCCGCGTCGGACTCTGTGCTGATAGCTTAGAGCTTGGAGCCTCCTTTAGATTCTGTGTCTCCCTTTCTCTGTCCCTCCCCTCCCCTGCTCAGGGGCTCTCTCTCTCGTTCTCAAAAATAAATAAACACTAAAAAAAAAAGAAAGAAAGAAAGAAAAAAGAAACATTAAAAAAATTTTTTAAAGGGAGAATTTGGACCCAGAGACACGCATACAAGAAGAAACATTAATTGAACATGAAGATGGCTATCTTCATAGCGGAGGAGAGAGTCCCAGAACAGATCTTGCTTCACAGATATTCTCAGAAGGAACCAACCCTACCAACACCTTGATTTCAGACATCTAGCCTCCAGAACTGTGAGACAATAAATTTCTTTTGGTTAAACCAGTTTGTGGTACTTACTGTACCAAACTAACAGAGGGGTTTAGTGTGAACACCGTGAAAGGAACAAGAAAACTCTAGAAATGGCTTTTTATATATGTCTTTTGTGAAATACAATAACTCTATAAGATTATTAAATTCTCAAAGAAGAGCTGTTCATCAATATAAGAAGTATTTATTAAGTATCTACTATGTAAGAGATATTTCCTAGGCATTGTGGGTAAAGTACAGAGCGATATGGACCCTCAGGGAGTTTACAATCTGATAGAGACAGGCTCCATTGTAAGATATTAATTGATCATATATGCATGAGGTTTTTTTCTAGGCTATCAATTCTTTTCATTAATCTATGTGTCTCTTTTTATACAAGTACCATACTATTTTGACTACTCTGACTTTGTAATATAGAAGTGTGAAATCAAGAAGTGTGATCCTTGTAGTTTTGTTCTTTGTCAGGATTGCTTTGGCTATTCAGGGTCTTCTATGGTTCCACATGAATTTTAGTACTGTCTTTTCCTATTTCTGTAAAAAATTGCTATTGCCCCCCAGCTGTAGCCTGCAGTTGGGTGGGGTTGGAGACTGTGCTCTGCAACTGGGTGGGGTCACTGGCTGGCGTCCCTACCTGGGCAAGGCTACCGGCTGTGTCAGCAATTGGGCAGAGCTATGGGCCAGGATCCTCTGTTGGGTGGGCTCGTAGGTGGGGCTTAAAAACGTGGTGGTAGAGTAGGCTGAGTTCCGAGGCTGCCCAGAGACAATGTTGGTCTCCCTGGTTATGTGGGGCCAGAGGCTCTGCTCAGCAGTTGGGCAGAACTGCTGGCTTGCTTTTCCACACAAAAATGTAGGTTGGGGGATTGTCCGGCCGGGCTTCCTGGATGGGTAGGACTAGATGTTACACACTCAGCACCTGGGCGGGGCTACAGATTTGTTTCTCTGCCCAGACCGGACAATAGAATGGGTCCCATGATCAGCATGACCTGTTGACTGGAGACCTAGTAATAATTTGGGTTCCAGTTAAGAATCGTTTCAAGGGTAAGGAGTGTCAAAAGTGAAAATAAAGACTTTTAAGGTAATGCAAACGTTTTCTAATAAAAAAATTAATTCTATCATACTTTAGCTTTTAATTTTTTTCTTTCTTCATTGTGAAATATAAGAAGCACAAAAGTATACAAAATTTGTAAATGTCAGGCATCAGTTTACAAAATGTTCTCCAATAGAGCCTCATAATCATTTTCTGATCATAAGTTTTATATAGTGCCAAGAAGTAGTGAAGGAAGTGAAAATTTATCTGTGTTCCCTGTAAGGCTCTCCCTTATCTCTGCAATATCATTAACAGACTTACAATTGTTAGGAATCAAGAAAGCACACGCTGACCAGGTGAAACATCACTCTTTTCTCCCGGATTGGAAATTGATTTTGGTATTAAGCAGAATTGGAGTGATTGCTGTCCAATGCAAATGTGAGACCACAAGTCACTCGGATGGCAATAGAGGTGATTATTTCAAACCTAAGGCCCCGAGTTAACAGGCCAGAAAGTCATTTTCCTTGTAATTCAGGAGAACGGACAGGTAGTTGAGAGGGCAAGAGCATCTTGTAAAAGTAGCCTACAAAATTGCACTTGCAAGGGCTGAGGAAGAGCCCAGTAGTCGCCTCAGGCCACAGCAAGAGAGTAAGGCCTTAGTGGAAATGGTGTTGTGGGAGAGAGAAACCAGGACCTCAACACTGAAACTTCTCCGAGAAAACTGGACTCAACAGATATTAATATCATTGTTTTAGTCACTAATTTTGTTTCATATAACTAACCATTTTTATTTTAGAATGAAATTCCCTCACTTTTTAGCCTCTTCTCACATGTGTGCCTTCCAAGCAGACCAGACGGGAGGTAGTTACGTTGCCACAAATGTGCCCACATCTCTGTGTGAGGCAGGGACTGTTTAGATATGTATATGGTGCAGAATTTATTTTGACATTCTGAATAATTAAGGGCAAGATGGAGACTGCTGAATGCCTTTTCCATAGAGTAATTCCTTTTATGTAAAATATAATACTACATATCATGGATAGGGCGATCATACATCCTACTTTGCCTGGCCTGCTCTCCAGGTGTAATTATCTATTATATTCTACCATACTATACTATATACTATACTATTATTTCTTTTTTGGATCACATGTATATGTCAGGAAGACTCTGTGGCTGCCTTGGGCCTGGATGGAGTGGGAAGGTCTTTATTCACAATTAAAGGTGAGGAAACAGGCCCAGAGTGAAGTCTTGGGGAAGGACCCTGGGGCCCTCCCTAAAGAAGTTGACTTTCTGAGGCTCTGCCCCCACCCCTCTTGGTGCCCCCAGGCCAAGTTGTCTGAGCCTCCCAAACCAACACCTACAGCTTCACCCTCGGGGTATTCACTGCCCCTGAACTCTTTCAGATGTTGTCCCTGCCCCCTCTAGTGAATGCGAATTGTTTTGGGCCCTCATCCTTCAGTGACCACCTCAAAGAGGTCCCAAGGGGAAAGTCAAAGAGCATGCCCACAGCAGAGAAGATCAGGGCTCTGTGGTCCCTTTTGAGGTGCAAGGAGATACTTTCACTTTCAAAAGTATTCTTTTTTTTTTAAGTTTATTTATTTATTTTTGAGAGAGAGACAGAGACAGCATGAGTGGGGGAGGGGCAGAGAGAGAAAGGAAGAGAGAGAGAATCCCAAGCATGCTCCATGCTACCAACACAGAGCCTGAAGCTGGGCTCAAATCCACGAAGCTTTGAGATCATGACCTGAGCCGAAACCAAAAGTTGGATGCTTAACTGACTGAGCCACCCAGGCGCCCCTCAAAAGTATTCTTATTTGGAAGGTAAGTTATATCACCTCTTCAGCCATGGGGAATAGAAATATATTTGAGAGCACTGGCTCTTCCCTCAAAAAGCACACAAGTAACTTTAGGAATATAAAGCTTGGTATGACTGCCATGGCTATTCATATTCATCTTTACAAGATGCTGAACAGGCCCCTCCTTTGATGTAAAGTTTGGGAGAATGGGGTGGAATTATAGGTGTTCCCCTGAATTTGAAAAAAAAAACTTGTCTGGAAGTCAGGGTTCCAGGTCTTTCCTAAAATTCCGAAATGGGACTGGGCTTGAAAAAAAAAAAACGCATAATTTATCTGTGCCTGGATATTTGCACTTATAAGACAGGGGGCAGGGCTACATTAATAGTGCTTAGACTCTTTTCCAAGGAACCCTGGGTTACAGAGTGCCCTTAAGTGTGGGGATCAGAGGTCTATAAGTCTCAAAAATTTTGCTTCACCAGAGCATCAGATTTCTCTGTTTACATATTGTGATTCTACCCAAAGTTCACTTGACTACAAGCTTCCAGCTGTATAAATAGATATGTCAAATGCCTGATGTTTGAAATTCTCTAACAAATGATCCGGTGAATCTAACCGGATAATGGGAACATGATTGCAGGGTGGCTGCTTGGAGTGCTTGTCAGCCCAGGGGCATATAAACTCTAAGCAATTAGAAAATGCTTCCAGTATATAGGAAGCCTGCTTACATTCCTTCCACATCTAATAAAGGTAGTAGTTGTTTATGCTTTTACAGGCTGCATGCAGAAAATCAAACCTATTGCATTTCTTTCTCAAGAATTCTCAACCAGAAGTTCTGGGGCTATTTTCCAGCCCTAGGCCTATGCCTACCTGTCTCTGTGTCAAAACATACCTTTTAGACTCTCCAATTTTCAATCCTATTGTGTCTGTGTGTAAAATCAGGACAATATATTCTGTCCTTCTGCTTTCTCCTGCTTGTTGCCATTATCAAAGAAGATAACAGGTTAAAAACAAAACAAAACAAAACCATGCTCCAAAGGAGTGCGTTCCATTATTATTTTTTAGGATTATTTCTCTGGATTTTTTTTTACATAATTTTTTTTTGGTTATTCTAGAGTACCCTTGAATATGAATCAATTTAAATTGTTTATCATAACATTTTCTAAAAATATTACTTCTCAGAAATATTGTATTGAACTATAGATCAGAGATATTGGTTGCAAGAAAAGGAAACGAGCCCTATCTCAGGCAAAATGGCATTGCATGCCCACAGGACGAGTGAAAATGTAGATGATAAGATATATATGACAAGGCTTAGGGAATAGACAGATCTAGGAGAACTCTTAGACCCAAAGAGGCAGTAAAAACATAAGATGCCTGGAGTAGTTTGGCAGCATGTACGATTGTTCCTACAATGCATTATCTCTAACCAGGGATGGGTGATTTTCAAAATAACACATCTCTTTGTATAGCACAGGCACCAAACCATCAGGATGGTCTCTAGCTAAAAATCCATACTGTTGCACACCTACTGGATATCAGATCTTGCCTCAGATTATCCCCTATTTCTGCATCTCTAGCTCAAGATCAAAGCTCCATTTAATACCATTTCATTAGATGTGCTTGGGTCATTCTTGGTTGCATCACGGGAGGAATTTAGGGAGTGTGTAGCCAGGAATTCTGTAGTACCAGAAAGACACCAGCCTTGGCCAAAACTGCACACAAAAGGGATTTGTGTGCGAATACTGAAGGGGTTGCATTTGCAACAGCTAAAATGACAAGTATGCACGCACAAAAAATGTGGCATTTAGTTGCTACCTTGTTTTTTTCCCATGTGTATTTTGGTAATTGAATTATCTCTTATTTCTCGAGAGTGCAGAAAAGTAGTGCCGAGGTAACAGATAATATATGCAAAACATGAAATTTTAGATGCTGATACTTACTTGCACTGATTTATTCAATGTTATTTCACCGAGCAATCAAACATTAAAATTGAATAAGACAGGGTACAGAAATATATGTGACAGATAATATTTAGCATGTCTTTTTCAGAGATAGAAACCTTCTTTAATTTGAGTAAAGAAATGAGATTCCACAAGGAAGCTTATGCATTTATAAGTGTAGATGATATAGAGAAATTTTGCATATTCTCTCATACTTTGCCCATGTGCATTTTTATATACAGAAAAAAGGTTCTTCCTTCGTATGATAAAGTTACTTCCTTTGTCTTGTTTCCATAGTGATAATGGATTGGTGTTAATCTGTCTGACCCACCGCCTACAGTAGAAGTCCAGGTTATTCTGCCAGGTTCCAGCTGAGTCTCCAAGGATAAGAACAGCTTTCGAAGCGGCCAGAACTAACCCTCACAACTCAAGCCATCAGGGAAGCTGGCAATTAAAGGGATGAATCGAACGGCCTGAGATCAAAAGCTAAAGACCAAATACAATGGAGAATGCACAAAGAGTTCATTTAAAAGCCAGAGGTGGAGAATTAAACTGGGGTCAGAGAACGGAGAGTTAACAACAGAATAGAGGTGAAATCTGAATGAAACTGGAGGAAAACAGGACAAAGGAAGTTCTGGAAATTTACCTGTAACACCAATAGTTCTTTAGAGGTCAGCAAATCAATCACAATAGCTCTGCTGGCTATTTTTAAAGGTCAGGATCAGGAAAAATGGATCTGTTCACATTCTTTTACCATTCTAGTTTATAGGCCTGCTTCTAATATTGGAGAGGCCCAGGGCCAGAGTACAAATGGAAAACCACACAGAAGATGTTTAAATGCTGAAAAGCTGTATATCAAACCAACAAAGTGTGAAATAAAATACATTTTCTGTGCTCATCAAACAATATACTTTCCTACCAAAAAATGAAGAAAAAGAAAAGGAAAGCTATGACTTTATAAAATGAAAAGTAGGCAAAATTTAAATTCTGATTGAACTTAATTTTTATTGTGCCTATCTAGGTATCCTGTTAATGGAACCACAATGTTTAAATGAACAACAGGGGCGGCTCAGTCAGTGAAGCATCTGACTTCGGCTCAGGTCATGATCTCACAGTTTGAGTTTGAGCCCTGCATCAGGCTCTGTGCTGACAGCTCAGCTCTGTGCTGAGCCTGGTTCAGATTCTGTGTCTGCCTCTCTCTCTACCCCTCCCCTGCTCATGCTGTGTCTCTCTCTGTCTCAAAAATAAATAAAACATTAAAAAAATTTTTTTAATGAAGGATAAACAAAGGCACTGGTGATTTATAAGTTACTATTATTTATCTCATAGTTTTTTTCTTTCTCTCCTGATCATGATTTTATAATGGATACTTTGAGACACTTACATTCTTTTGACGCGATGGTATAAAAGATAAAAAAAAACCAAAATGCTCGTTTTTAACGTATATAAACTTTGAATATAACATATAAAAATGTAAATTATTACTCAGCCACAAAAAAAGAATGAGATCTTGCCATTTGCACCAACATGGATGGACCTAGAAGGTATAATGCTAAGTGAAATAAGTTCAACAAAGACAAATACCATTTGATTTCACTTATATGTCGAATCTAAAAAGCAAAACATGTGAACAAATAAAAAAAAAAGCAGAAACGGACCCATGAATACAGAGAACACATTCGTGGTCGCCAGAGGGAAAAGGGGTGGGAGGGTGAGCAAAATGAGTGACAGGGAGCGGGAGATACAGGCTTCCAGCTATAGAATAAATATGTCACAGGGATGGAAGGCACAGCAAAGGGAATATAATCAGTGATATAATAGCATATGGTGATAAATGGTAGCTATACTTGTGGTGAGCACAGCATAACTGTATAGAGTTATGGAATCACTATGTTGTACACCTAAAACTAATGTAATATTTTGTGTCAACTATACTTCAAAAAAAGGGTGGCGGCAGAATGTAAATTAAAGTACTCGTAAAGAATACAATGATATTCATGTAATTTTAAAACTTAATTTCTTCTCAAATATCCAGATGTTCTATTAAGTATAAAAGCAAAATACAACTTATAATAAATATCCATTGAAAAATTCATTAAAATAAATATAAATTGTTAAGAAGATATTTTGGAAAATGTTATTAATTCTTATTGAATAGTTTTCTCAAAACGGAATTACTCACAAATCTAGTTTCTAATATCCAATATCATTGCCAATATAAAGAATCAATGTCAGGCTACCATTGTGTTATATGATATATATAAATGTCATAAACATACGTATATGTAAATGTAAGAGTAATATATATTAATTTTGGGACTGTTTCTAGGCCATCTTGCACCTCTGTTGCAATAATTCTGTCAATGTGCAGACAGCTTTGGAATTGTGCATTGAACATTGAAATACAAGTGAAAGGAAGAAAAGGGATGCCCAGTACACTGGGAATTGATGCTTCCTTATGAAATAAATTGTTAGAGTCATGTGCTGTGGGAGGAAGAATGGGGCAAGGTTTTTTCCTCTTATCTAAGACCGTCTAGGGGCGCCTGGGTGGCGCAGTCGGTTAAGCGTCCGACTTCAGCCAGGTCACGATCTTGCGGTCTGTGAGTTCGAGCCCCGCGTCGGGCTCTGGGCTGATGGCTCAGAGCCTGGAGCCTGTTTCCGATTCTGTGTCTCCCTCTCTCTCTGCCCCTCCCCCGTTCATGCTCTGTCTCTCTCTGTCCCAAAAATAAATAAAAACATTGAAAAAAAAAATTTAAGACCGTCTAATACTGAAACCCTTTGTGTGTCTATTTCCAAAACCTTTATCCAGGGAGATAACCCAAAACCTTTAAGCGTTCAGATAAGGGCGTATTTTATTCAAGCACATAGGACATGAGGTGGGAAGCTCTTCTTGGCCTGACCGGTATGAGCGAAGGCAATGAATTTAGGCGTCCAGGTCACGCCATGTCAGTCCTGAGCACCACCCCCTAGTGATGTGATTATGTATTCTTTCATAATTTAATTTGGTATGTTTGTGATATTCAGGGTCTTCTAAAGCATGGGGTCCTGGGCAGGGGTCTTTCTCGTGTGTCTAAGAGTGCTAGTGCCAGTAAGAAATATTACATCTATTTCAAATCACTAACAAGGGCTAGAGGTACAGTTTTTAGCCATAAAAAGAGGAAAGGAAATCATCCAAACTTGACAGAACTTCCACGTTGTAAGTAGGGGAAAAAATACTTAATGTGTTGGTCAAGGTTAATGTATTGAGGTTTTAACTTGTAGCTATACTTCCTTATTTGTCCTTCATGGTCATGATCAAACATGTTGGCAGACACTTATTTCTGTGTTTTAGTGTCTATTGCAAAGATTAAAGCTCGTACATACTGATAAATTTATGCTGGGTTCCTGAGATAAGAGGGGAAATGGGCCAGAGAGAAATTATTTTTGAGAACAGCAATAGGTAAGGAGAGATTTCCTACAAATTGGTAGGAGGATGGACATCCGCAGGTTCTGGGGGGGGGGGCGGCGTTCACCTGAACCCTGCTTTGTGGAGGCATGTGGGGATAAGAGTAAGACCTTGAAGAAGGTGGCATCCAAGTGCACCTATAGCCCTGGCCTGAGATAAGAAACACAGCTTCAGAAAAGGGCCCAGAGATGGAATGGAAAGCAAAAATCGCCAAACTGCAGTTCAGTGGTTAGGGACAGCAGCATCTCAATAGTAATCAGCAGACTGGCAAGAGACGAGGCTTTCCTGAATATTCTGCTCTGCATAAGGTAAATGGGGCGAAGAGGTCAGGAGAGTATGAATGCCTGAGACTGACTTTTCTGGTCTGAAGGAAGATTTACTTTCATTTATCAAAAGCGAAGAAGTGGAATGGTGCATGCATACTTAAGTTTGCGCTGCAAACTTATTACCATAGCATGTTACTGTTTTTGTTCAGCTCTCCATCTTTTATATTTGAATACTCACCATAATCGTCTTGATACTTAGCATCAAGAGACATCTCAACAGTACTTAACAATCTCTGGACTATATTAAGCCTTAATTTTACTATGTTTTTGCAACTAAATCAACTATGTGAATGGGCATTACTTTGATCTGTATTTGGTTGGTTGTATAGTTTGGAAAAATAAGATCCCTACACAATATCTACCCTCATCTGTGAGTAGTATTACCTAAAGATTCGTGTCTAAGATTTATTCAATGCCTTTTTTTAGTTGTATTTATTTATTTTGAGGGAGAGAGAGAGGACGGGGAAGAGAATCCCAAGCAGGTTCCACACTCTCAGCTCAGAGCCTGACGAGTGGCTCAACTTCATGAACCTGCGAAATCATAACCTGAGCTGAAAGAGTCCAATGCCTAACCAACTGAGCCACCCAGGCGCCCCATTTACTGCCTTTTTAGGGCTATATTTTAAAAATATGAATTGGCCTTTAAAAAGTAATGTAAGTCATTACCATATTAATATGAAACTTCAGATTTCAGAAAGAATTTGTAGTGCCATGAAGATAGTGGGCTTCTTGGGTACAGGAAGGAAATGGATAACACCAAGGTGCAAAAGGCTATGAAGTTAAGGGCTGATGATTTTATCTGAGTCCTGGCTTGCATCTATAGGCTCCAGTTTAGCAAGATTTCCAATAATATTTAGCAAACTCAAAGATGCAGTAAAACTGAGAACAAAAGTAGAACTCTCCAATCTTTCAGAAGTTTCCCACTGGTGCCACCAACCAGATAAATGTTAGCCCAGTTTGAGAAAATATATTTTTGAATAAATGGTAGCTTTCCTGCTCTCCCATCCCTGCACACTAATCACTGTTTCCATCTCTCTTCCTGTCAGTGTGCTCAGAGAAGCGAATATACTGGGACTATAGCATTTGATACAGATATCAGTTTTTGACTTAGCTAGATTCATCCCTGTTTTGAAATGTATATTAGGTCAAGCCATTGGGTTTTATGTGAGTAGAAGTGGTTTGCACAAGAATGTAACGTCGTCTGCAAATGAAAGCTCTTATGACATGTATCCTGTTGAATTACTTTTTCAAATAGAAGCAACCTCAATCGTGATATTCTTTTTCTTAAAGTTTATTTATTTATTTTGAGAGATAGGGGAGGGGCAGAGATAGAGGGAGAGAGAAAATCCCAAGTAGGCTCTCAGTGCAGAGCTTGACACGTGCTCAAACTCACCAACTGTGAGATCATGACCTGAGCTGAAAAATCAAGAGTGGGACATTTAACTGACTGAGCCACCCAGGTGCTCCTGAATCATTATATTCTTATACATTGCCTGTAAATATAAACTATTCAGCCTCTTTGGATTACTGTGAGATAAGTATTGGTCTCATTTGGAAAATATAAAAAAACAAAAAACAAAAAACCGGCCTCCAAATATTACTGATTGGATAGTGTTGTAGTTGGATTGGGACATTTTTTCTTTCATGTCCCTCTGTTGAAGATCATGACACATTATGAGATTGCAGTTAAAGTCATAGTCAAATGTTAGTCATTTGTTTAATCTTGTGATGACCAATATAATATCAATCAACTAATATAACACTACATGTTAACTATACTGGAATTAAAATAAAATTAATAAAACAATACTTTTCCCTTGAAAAAAAAAAAAAAGAAAGGGCAGGAAAAAGAGCCAGTGCTAGAAGCTTTCCTCTGGTGTTGAAGGAAGAATGTAGGCTTCTTGCCTACAGGTCTCCAGCTTTGGCCGTGGGGGTTGCCGTTTGCCCAATCCTCAGGTGTTTCTTAAAAATAACATTATCAACCAAGCCATACTTTAGTATGGCTTTCTATGTTTTCCAAGTGTTTTCATACACATTATCTCACTCTACATTCACCTGGTCCTCTGAAGTCAATTTGCAAGGTATGATCATTCCAAATTAAGGGTAAGAAAATAGTCTCAAAATAAAATAGTTTTCCCAAGATTTATACAGTTAGTAAAATGACAGAACCAGAATAAAAATCCAGAGATTCTAGTTTTATACCTTTCTATAATAATAATTGATAATTGAAGGCCATTTTATTTCAAAAATATTCCCCCCCAAATTGTATTTGTCGTTTTTAATTGGCAAAGACTCTTCAAAAATGCACTTTCCTCTCTTGAGTAAAATTCATTTCAGATATATGGAATTCAGAGGCACACCATCCTATCTCCCAAGCTCTGATTACCTGGGATGTGATGGGTGAGGTCAGGCAGGTCCCATCAGTCTTGCTGTCTTCACCTAAGTTGCAAATCACTTTCTCATTGAAAGTAAGAATTCCAACTATCTTCTTTTGCCTTCAAATATCAAAATATCAAGAGGATCCCAAAGCAATATTATTAATTTCCTCCACTTTTCCATCAATTTGTAATTCTCTCCTTCCCTTTGCTTATAGAGCTTTCTTCTCTTTACCTAGAAGGTACTCTGAGGGGAAAAAAAATGACAGAGAGGCTAAAGCTGAAACTAGGGCAGCACTACATTCATCTGAAGGCCTTCAATTATGAAGTGGCTCAGTCATTTAGCTTTGGAAAGCTGCTTGGTTAGAGCATTGCAAGAGCATTTGATGTTCCAAATGCTTCAAAGTAGGTCAGTTTGTACTACACCAAGAGAAAAAAAATAAAGTAGTAAAATTGTTTCTGCTTGTAAATTTTAAGGATCTTCCCATTTATATCCAAACTCTTCTACAGCACTAAAATACCAAGATGGAGAGAAAAATAAATTCAGGTAAAAAAAAAATTAAATTTACTTATCTACGTGCTTGTGATGAAGAAATAGTTTTTGTTTTTGATGAATAGTTTACACTGCAAGATATAACTAATTTGCTGTCTGTAAAGTTCTAGGAGGAGGCCAGGCTATTATGGATAAGTAGTAGTATTTATTTTAAAAATAAAGTTGAATGTTATATTTTTATATCTTAATTTCGAAAGAAGGCAATAAAAAAGTGAATGACTATCTACTTTCCCCTTCCACAGATTTATGTTAAATGTCTACTGGGATAAGCACTTTCCACGATCTGTGAGGACATGCATGTATAAGCTAAAAAGTTATGATAAAGCCCTGAGTCCATTAGAATTAATCACATATCCAGATAAAAATACAAGAGCTCTTATTCTGAGGAGTGCATCTCGGCCTGTGCAAACCATAAGAGTCAGGAATCATACAAAAAATGTGGAAGAGAAGAGACATTCCCATTAAATTTAAATAAAAGATAAAGAAGGCTGAATATTTCAACTTGGCATTTGTAGTATCCACCCTAGACGGTTGGTGACACTTCAAGTAAGAACAGGAGAATCTTAGTCTCCCCAGGCTAACGAGAGAGCTCAGAACAATCAGAAGGCTTGTGGGTAATGGAAATTGGTTTTCCCACAAAGCCTAAGGAACAGCTTGTAGAACTAAATCAGGCTAAAGCATACGCTTCGACTTTATTAACCTTTTTATAGAAGAAACTTCTGTCATTTAATCATTCAAGATATTTATGGAGGAAGGCATATCTATGTAACAGCTCTTGTATTTTCTATTTTCCTCACAACCACCTACTAATTGTTATAGTCATGCTAAAACCTAACCTACTTGAATGTGTGTATTAGAATACCTCCAAGATATTCAGTTATTCTTTTCTCCTAACACACAGTCATTGCTCGTGTCCTCCTGATTCCCTTTCCTTCCTTCATACTTTCTTTTAGTTTCATCTCTGATACAAATTCACATATATATACAAACAATTTTCATAAGGTTCCTGTTTGGAAATTGGACTAGCAAATTCTCCTAATAATTGTACTGTAATAGAATTTTTTTGTTTATTGTCATTCTGTCTTGGTCTATAGCATTTGCAGTATTTGCCAAGATGTATTATGAAAGGGTGCACTTAGATTTCACTATTGATGCAGTCTATTGAATCAGACTGAAAAATTCTAAAAGATTCCTAATCAACATGTATGCATGCATAAGAATTGATTTTCTTTGTGTCTGAAGATACTGCCACTAATTATGTTGCTCTGTACCCCTGCATGTGGCTGAAGAAATAAATCAATGTGGAACTATTGGTCCTTATATTCTCTATGTGAGTAAATCATAGTTTGCAGTAGACAATGTTTGTGAGGCCTGAATATTAATACAAAATTTGTTTTCCATTTTAATAAACTATTCCCACATCTCTATTAAAATTCTCCTGGTATCATGTTTAATATGCAATTCAAAAATGAGCCTACTTTTTAACTCTTTAGAGAACTGAATTAGGATTCATTTACACACACACACACACACACACACACACACACACACACACTTTTCATTTAGATTATAGGAAAGGCATATCAAATAGATTTCAATTTGTTCCTTAGCCAATTGATTGGTAATGACTGGTTTGAGGATTCTGAAGCTATCTTGAAGCTCAGCAAGAAAGAGTGCTGAGATAATATCACAATGCCTACTATGTTTTCAACAGTTGGGGGTGGCATGCTTTGTATATGCAATCACAGCTATTGTTCTTTTAGGAACTGCTGTCTTCACTCCCTGCACAATGCTTGAAAAATGCTTGGCATCAAGTGTTGAATGAATAAATGAATGAATCTAGGATCTCTCAATCACACTAAGGAACACACATTGAATTCACATGAAACAGAGAAAAACACCTGCTACAGAACAGGGAGAATAGGGTGCACTGGAAAAGTTAGAAAAGTCTTCACAGGGAAACTGCACATTAAAGAAGGGGAAGAGTGAGAAGAATGGTCAGGCAGAAAGCTTAGAGACGAGGATAGAGGAAACAAAATGAGAAAACATTTTGGGATATAAATATATAAATAAATATTGTGTGTTTGAAGCAGAGAAGAAATATAACGTATAATAGTGGATGGAATATAATGTATAATAGTGGAACGCTAGTAAAGAAAGGTGCGTGTTGCGTGGGGGTGGGGGGGATGTCAAAGGTAGGGGCAGAATATGGTGCACTTCTAAACCAAGCACAAGGATTTGAAATTAATGGAGAACAAAGTAACTTTTTTGTTTTAATAGGAAAGTGAAATATTGAGTGTGATAGTCTAGAAGCATTGGTCTCGCGTTTATACACAAACAGGTGGAGAAGATGCCGGACAGCCTTGACGCAAAAAATCAGGTGAGAGGTCTGGTAACAGACTTTTGGTGCTAAAGGTTGTCCAGTTGGGAATGGAGAGGGAATGGAAAAAGTGAAAAATATTTTGAAAGTTTTTAAAAATTACATTTTTTGGTAACCTTGACATAGAGACAGAAAGAAAAGAAAAAAAATAAACATTTTCCAAGTTCTTCACCTAATGTTATGAAATAACTGGAAATCTCCAGAGTATACTACTGGAGACCCTGGAAGGTCTGGTATGGTCAGAAACTATGACTTAATTTTATGTGAGATAAGCTCTAGATGTCAGAGGAAACCGATGAATATGGAAAGCAAAGACCAAACAGTGCCCTTCCTGTGGTGTATATGGATATGGGTTGTTTTGGTGATTGAAGAATAGAAAAGCAGAAGGAAGATTGGAGAAGACATTGTAATATGGAGCTTAAAAATATTCATGAAGATGTGTGTCTCTGGGTCAGATGTGGAAAAGCATATGTAATACATTCTCATTGGGTCCTGTTGGATATTATGAGATCGTAAATCTTCTAAGATTTCATGAGCCAGATAAATTGCTGCATTCTTGTTACAACTCTTGAACCCTAAAGGGCTATGATTAATGGATAATAATTGTTTAATTTTAGGATTTGAAATAAGCACGATGATCACCAATAAGAGAGTTTTGAATTGATTAAGAGGAAAGAAATTTTGATAAAAAAGTTAAGCTGAGAAGAATGAGGTTTATAGGAAGTTATTTATATAAAAAAGGGATTCCAGCATGTATCTTTTTACCCAATTTATGAACTCACTAAATACTTCGATACTTCTGTTTCTTTGGCAGATCTTATCCTTCCTTGTTAGATAAGGTTTTTTCAAGGTAAATGTCAAAACAAAAGAATGAATAAATCAATGAAAAACATTATGTATCACAAATCTCTCTTTCTTAAAGCACATTGCCTAAGATGGCCACAGTGACACAGGAAAACAAGGTTGTTGTCATATTATAGCCATCAGAAGCCAGCTTCTCTTGAAGTTGAGTCACATGGCACCTCATAGTTTAATTTTTTTAATGTTTATGTATTTTTGAGGGAGAGAGAGAGAGAGAGAGAAAACACAAGTGGGGGAGGGGCAGAGAGAGAGGGAGACACTGAATCTGAAGGAGGCTCTAGGCTCTGAACTGCCAGCACAGAGCCCAATGCGGGTCTTGAACCCACAAACTGTGAAATCATGACCTGAGCCACCCAGTCACTAAAGGTGAATATAAAACTGTTTGATAACTGAAAGGCAAAAAATGTATATTCAACCTAATGAGAGAGAAGGTTATAGTCCCAGTGGCACTAAGATTAAAAGCAGATTATTGGCACATCTTCAGTGATCTGCTTTTATCGGTGCCACCATGTTGATCCATAAAGGCAGAAATAATAATTCCACAGTGAGATCAAACCAGGTGAAACAGTTTCCAAATGAAACTGAAGATGGTGCCATGAAAGAAACTTGCTTCCCGTCTGCCAAGGTCTGTGCCAATCCCAGTATAGGTGCTCAGTAAATATGCTTTGAATAAATGTGTGAAGCTGCTGTATGGGATTTGGTAGTTGTCCTTGTCAGATTCCGGTGGGCCTACTTAAATCCGAATTTTTGGCATGAGTATACAACTTTTTGGAGCAATAAACCAAATACAATAAAATAATGGCAGAGTGGAGCTCCAAGTCAAATTTTAGGAATGAGAGAAAATGAGAATCACCTCTTAGAAAAGTGGCAAGACTTAATTACAGATATTTTTACACATTTAAGTGTTTGGTGGAGGATAAGTTGGAAGCAGAGAGGGAAGGAATCTCCTCCAGAGAAGAAGAATGGAACTTCTAAAGAGGAGGAGTCATTGCACAGATGAGTTACCAGCAGATGTGAGGAAAGGTGCCAAATCTGAGTCATCCTGTATCTGTTTTCTAAATCCTGGGGTGTCCTATTTTCTTCCATGCATAACAAAAGACATCAGTTACAGAGACAGATAAAAGTGTGTTTGTGGAGAGGGAGGTTGAAGCTCTCTTCCCCATTCTTATGTTTCCTATGTAGAAGAGAACAGATATTTTTGGATAGGATGGTAAAGCATAGTATCTTTATTACCATTAAAGCATGTTTCTTCTGCCGCCAAAGGATGCTAAGGATAAGGAAGAATTGGAGGCAACGAGTTTCAGAAATGAAAGTATAATACATGATTATCTTTCAGGTAATGGTACGGTTCCTCATTCTATCCTATGCAAAAGCCAGTGGTAGTTTTGGTATTTTTGATTCTGAAAGGGAATTTCTGATTTTAAGTTTCGGACAACTGAGCATTAGTTCCCCAAAATACAGGATCTTCCCAAAAGAGCAACATTTAGGCTGGGATCACCATTTCTGGATTCAACTGTGAAGGATGAAATGGACTAGGGTCACTTATGTCAAGGGGTTTTTATATGGAGCCAGGAGACCATTCAGGAGATGGGCCTTAAGCACGTCCTCACCAGTGGAATCACGAATTTTTGAGCTGGGCCAAACCACAAATATTCCAAGGACTCAGCCCAAACACCTGCAGCTGGCTATAGTAAGGAATTTTGCTTAGAGATAGCTTGAGCAACCAATTACAGTTCACGAAGATTAGTTTTCTGCCACCAACACCAATCAAAATTCTTTCTAACCAACACGTACAAAATTCCGTCTTTCTTTTAACATCCTTGACTTTTGTTTCCTAGGGGGGCACAGTTTGGTCTCCTTCCCAAATCTAGATTCCCCAAATTGTAATTCGGGGACCTCAAATAAATTTTGTGTTATATTTCAGCTTTGTCTCTTTTCTTGGTCAACAGAATCTGCTGATACCGTAACTGGTGGTTTGCCTTGGTTAGACTTCTTCCCCACCATGATTGCGTCTCCTCAATCACGTTTTCCAATGAGGAGAAACTATTGCTACACTTGCAAATCCTATCAGAGCTAAATGCCCTTCCCCAGATTGCAACCAAATGGAATGAGAACCAGGAAAGTAAGCTATGGCCAGTAAGGCTAGTTCTCCCTGGTTTTCCTGAAAGTTATATTCAACCTGGCCCCTTAAAATTTCTGTTCCAGTTGAAATATTTCTTGCTCGCAATGATTTTTGAGTTTTAGCAAAAATGAGTTAATTACTTCAGCAAAGTACTAGCATACAAAAATCACTTTAGGTATATTCTTGGTTATTTGAATGCAGCTTAGCTTAGAAGCATACTCTGGCAGGGAAAATTCTAGATATTCTAACAAACCTAAAGAAATAAAATGTTCAGTCACACCAGATTCATCTCTTTTTTTCACCTGTTTTATCATAATGTATTAATAAAGATGAGAATAGGGTAATACAAACAACACTGCACAAAATAATCAAAAGCTGGTTGGAAATATTTCATTGCCTTTGTTAATTGCTACTTAATACAGAATTGTTCAATTTATTTAGTAAAACCAGTCATTCCAAAACACATGAGTGCTTGAATGCCATGGAATGATATTTCTCTGAAGGAATGAACATGATTTTCTGATAAATCCAGCAATAGAACATTCTGTCAGTTTCCAAATGCATAAAAAAGCTTATGTGAAAAGCTCTCTCATTGTATCCCGATAATTTTCTGAATATATAACCATTTGGCTTAATTATCATTTTCTACCATCTACATCTGCCTGGTCCTAGAGAATCTATTTACAGATAAACTAATGGTAAAAATAGGGTGTAAAGAACTAAGGTTAATACTTGATTTAGATTTTAATGCACAGCCCTTCAATTGCACATGCAAGGCAGCCAACATATGCTAAGCACCTATGTCGTTGCTGATGGTTTATTTTTACTGACCTAAATCGTAAAGCTGACTAAATTTTTTTCTTCATGAATTGAGGTTGGGTGCAGCTTCAGCAAAACCCTTCCTATTCTGTGAGTGAGACAAATCAATAATTTCCCATGATTTTTGTATCATCAAGAAAACATCCATGGTAACTGGAAGCTGTAACAAAATGTTAATCATTTATGCTGCTCTTAGACTAGGAAACCCTCTCATTGGGATACCATGGAGGGGGCTGGGATGGAGAAAAACCCAAGTCTACAGAACTAGTCTTTGACTCCATTAGTCTTACTACAGATTTAATTGTAACCATTGGTGACTGTTCTTGTTTAGCTCTCTGCTATCTGGAAATTGTATAATCTTGATAAGAGGATTTCAATTTGTCATTGAAGAACACAGGTATGGCTTCACTGCTGGTGGAGGACAACACCAGAAAATGGCATTTAATGGCTCATTTAAAAGCCATTTGCTGTGAAAATGGAATTAAGGTCCACTTAGGCTGGTTGGACATTTGCTTTTTTTTTTTTCTTGTACTACGCACCGAGAATTGGAAATTGCTTAAACATCACCCTGTTTTTAAGGATATGAGAGGCTGTATATGATGATGGTTTGTTAATATTACAGATTTATACACAGTGGTATTATCAATTATCCAATGTTCAAATTGGTGACAAGTAGAAAATTGCATATCATGATAAGTTAGCAAGTACTTATTTAAAACAATGACTTAATTTGGTGATTATTATGTGTCAAGTCATCTAAGTTCTTCATTTGAGTTAACTCATTAAATTCCTGGAATATTCCTATGAGGTAGAAATTCTTAATTATCTCCATTTTTTCGATAAGAAATCTGAAACACAGGCAAGTAAGTGATGTATTTAATAAGGGTGTATATTTTGTAAGCTGTGAGGCCTGGTATTGGGCCCAGACACTGGTTCTCAAGACTGCACCATTCAACAATCAACCTGTGGCTGTCAGTCATATTCAGCAAGACCACAGGAGCATCATCACATTCATGTGTTTTCAGGCTACTTCTTTAGGGAGGCTTGAACAATGAAGAAGGCGTCATTAGCTGAACAAGTTAGACTTTTCCTCCGTTCAGGTAGGTTTGTGTTCTGCCACTGGGTCTTGCTCCTCTGAGAAGAGTTATAAAAGGTTCCTAACTTATTTTCCCAAAATACTATAGCTTTTGTTATATATATAACATACATATGTGTATATACATATGCATATAGAACATATATGTATATATACATATGCATACATACTGTATATATATAACATGCATATACACGTGGGTGTATGTATATTTATATTCAGACATACATATATACATATATCAGAGATCACAAGACAATAATTTATATCTATTTAGCACTTCTTCCATGCCAGGCAATATTCCAAGACCTTTATGAACATCAACTTATTTAACCTTTACCACCATCCTATTAATTAGGTGCTGTGATTTTCATTCTTAGCTTAAAGCCAAGAAAATTGAGACTACATAGAGTAGTGTCATAACATGCCCAGGGTCCTATAATAGTTGAGCTGGGTTTTAAACACAAGCAGCCTAGCTCCAGGGTCTAATTATCTTACTATTAGCAATATTATAATTTCTATTTCCTGTGCTATTTCTAATTAATGACTGACCAGGAAGCAAACGAAAAACCAGGAAGATGATTCCTCAAATTTAATTTCCCCAACCTGTAAAATTATATACTTTTTCAATTGTGGGCTTTAATAGCCACTGTGACAAGCATGTTAGTGGTTAGTGTTTATAAACAAAAACACTAACACAATAAGAAAACTTATTGTATAAGATCATCTATTGCTCTCTATAGAAACTCCTGTCTTGCAGAAAACTGAAGATACATTTAAGTAAGATTAGACTGCTTTTACTGCCTGTTCTAGCAGATCAATATGAAGATCGATAAAAAAGAGAGTATCTGAGCTAATAACTAGAATGATTGTTATGCATTATTATTTTTTAACCAAAGAGAAGATGCCTCTGCTGTTGCATCTGACACTTTAATTTAGCTTCTTTCAGTAACTGTATTTGAAAGCAAGCATTTTTCTTTCTCCATTAGCAACATTTTACTCCGGCTTTGACTGCAAGCTTTTAAGTATTCCTTCTGACTATTTTTACAAGCTCAAGTGATTTCAGCTCGCCTGTCACTGCTCACAGGAATCCTGCACTTTGGGGTCAATACAAGAGGGATTTCATCATATCCTGAAATGCATTGGCCTGTGGGTTTTAGTGACAGACAAGATTTATTACTTGGTGAATATAATTCTCTCGCTTATGAGTAAGTACAATGGTCATATTTTTTGAATAAAAAAATTGAGGATGCATCATCCAGCATATGTTCTGACAATAAGATGGAATATATAATATCAACTCTGTCAATATAATTTATGGCACATTATCAGCCTTTGTGTGAGAGCAGCGTGGAAAATTCAAAGGGCAATTCTTGATTTCCTTGCTTGCTTTGTGTGATATGAAAATAGAATAAAAGGGAATAAATGGCCATCCTAAAATTTGGGCTCTATGATCATCCCAATCTCTCTTCGCTCATCTTGCTCTTCTATCTTGCTTTTTTTCCCCCACACTTACTGAGAATATTTTATGAGGCAGAAACACTACTAAGCACTGATGGGATAGAGATTAATATTATACTACTTTGACTTAACAGGAATGCATAGTCTATTTGTGGAAAGGGATACAACAAATATAAATATGTTGTTCCATGAAGAACACAACAGAGGGAATACAAGGTCAAGTGGAATTTGACATACTTAGGTTAAATTGGCTTAAATATTAATGGAGTGAAGGACTCATATAAGCTTCAGAGGTAGATCAGCAACTTCAGGCACAGCCGAATACAAGAACTCTGCATGATGTCATTCACAGTTGCATCTCTCAGTTATTCTTTCCTTTATACCAGCTCCATCCTTAGGTATATACCTTACCTATGTAATAAGTCTATCAGAGATGGGGATTTTATGGCTCATAATTCCAGAAAAAAGTCCTAGCCTTTATATTGATTGCCTTAATTGAATTACACATCCAGTCTTACAGTCTTCTATCAGTCAGCATGGTGGGGTGGGGGTGAGAAAAGCTCTGATTGGCCACATCTAGTTCTTGTGACAATTCCTGGGACTAGAAAGAGGGATTGGATTGGCCCACTAGAGTCACATGAATTGTGGGTGAGAACAAATGGTTGCCCAAAGGAAAATCAGATGTTATTATTGGTAGAAGGTGGATTAGATAGTCGCTGGGCAAAAATAATAGCTGACTTTTTTAAAGTCTTTATAGAAGACAGAATGTTTTAGGCTAAAGAAATTTGCTGAAAGACAATGATGGAAGGATATACACAGAAGAAACTCAGCAAAGAAACAGGAAGAAAGTATATGCCAGGGGATAATATGGAGTCTGTTAAATACATTATATGGTCTTCTCTAGAGCCATTTGAATTCTAGACTCTTCTGGTAAGAATGTCCCTTATGTATAATGAACCACCAACAATTTTCCTACAGTGAAGATCATAAGTTCAGTTAAATTCAGATGTTAATTACAATAATCCATAATAATCCTAGAAAAGGATATGAGGGAGAAAGCACTTGTTGCTTCCTTCAGTATGATATTTGCATGCTTTTGATCTTGAAGGAGAATTTCAAACCAAAATCAATCCAATGAATACAAACCAAAGAAGGAGGACAACTTCAGTGCTTTTCTTCATTTTATCTATTCTCAAATAAGGAAGGCAATGGTAAATGTCATACAATAGAAAGAACTCAGGAGTTGGACCTAGAAAACCGAATTGGAATACTAGTCATGCTCCTTATTAGGCAAATGTATGATGTTGGAAGATTTGTTTACTCTTTCTGGGACTCCATTTTCTTGTTTTTAAAATGTAAATTATTATGTTTTACTAAAATTATTCAAAAAATAAACTGTACATATAAAAGTTTTTTGTAAACATTAAAGTGGTATTATTATGGCCTAGTATATGTGAACTTACAGATATATTTAATTTTATCATTCCTTGTATTAACAATGAATATAATACATATTTTTGGCTTTCCATGATTTCCTCTAAAATTGGAGTTCAACGTAATGGCATATCGCAAGTAAAATATTCTTAAATATATATTCAAATGTGTTCAGCCAGTTCTGGACCACCAATTTTATACATAAAATTTAGGATTCAGTTTTTTTTAAGTTTTTACTTACTTATTTTGAGAGAGAGAGAATGAGTAAGCGACAGAGAGAGAGGGATAGAGATAATCCCAAGCAGACTCTGTGACATCAGCACAGAGCCCTGCGTGGGGCTCGAACTCACAAACTGTGAGATCATGACCTGAGCTGAAACCGAGAGTCAGAGGCTCACCCTACTGAGCCACCCAGGCACCCCTAGGAGTCAGTTTTTATAACAGTAATATTGGAAGATACAACTTGACAAAAATATAAGGTACAAATCAGATAATAAGAACAACTCACAGGATATATGGTAAATGGAGTTTTCTAACATAGAGGTGTTTTTTTTTTTTCTAACTATGATTCAGGGAATTAGTGACAAGATGGAGAATTTTGACAAAGAATTAGATTCTATAAACAAAATAAATAAATAGAAATTATAGAATTAAGAAAGCCCAATAATTGAAATTAACCCCTCAGCGGATGAGTTTAATAGGAGATAGGCACAGATAAAGAGAATTAGTAACTAATGGAAAGTACAGAAAAGAGCTTAACAGACATGTGGAATACATAAAAAGATTTGATATAGGTACACTTGGAGGTACAAAGTACCTCCAGAGAATCACAGAAAATCCATATTTGAAGGGATAATGTCTGAGATATTTTTCCAAACTGCCGAAAGACATGAAACTAAGATGTTAAAAACTATATAGGCACAGCTCGGAGATATCGCATGTTCAGTTCCAGACCACTTCAATAAAGCAAATATTGCAATGAAGCAATTCAAATGATTATTTTTGGGTTTCCTAGCACATATAAAAGTTATGGTTAGATATACCGTAGTCTATCAAGTGTGCAAAAACAATATACATACCTAATTACTTAGTTACAATACTTCATTGCTAAAAAGTGCTGTCCATCTAAGCTTTCAGTGAGTCATAATCTGTTTGCTAATGGAAGGTCTTGCCTTGATGGTGTTGGCTGCTGACTGATCAGGGTTGCTGAAGGTTGGGGTGTCTGTGGCAATTTCTTAAAATACTACTACAATAAAGTTTGCTGCGTCAATTGACTCTTCCTTTCACAAACCATTTCTCTGTAGCATGTGATGGTGTTTGATAGATTTTTAACCACAGTTGAACTTCTCTGAAACTTGGACTCAATCCTCTCAAAACCTGCCACTGCTTTATCAACTGAATTTATGCAATATTCTAAATCCTTTATTGTCATTTTAACAATCTTCAGAGCATCTTTACCAGATGTAGTTTCCATCTCAAGAAGCTAATTTCTTTGCTCATCTGTTAAAAAAAACTCATCTGTTAAAGTTTTAACATGAGATTGCGGCAATTCAGTTACATCTTCAGGCTCCACTTCCAATTCTAGTTGTCTTGCTGTTTCTACCATACCTACAGTTACTTCCTCCATTGAAGCCTTGAACCGCTCAAAGCCACACACAAGGGTTGTAATCAAGTCTTTTCAAACTCCTGTTAATGTTGATATTGACCTTTTTCAATGAATCATAGATGTTCTTAATGGCATCTAGAATGGTGAATCCTTTCCAGAAAATTTTCAATTTGCCTTGCCTATATCCATCAGAGGAATTATTAGATATGGCAACTATATCTTAGAAAATGTATTTATTAAGTAATAAGATTTGAAAGTTGGAATTACTCCTTGCTCCATGGGCTACAGAATGTTTAGTTAGTAGGCATAAAAAACAACATTAATCTCATTGTACATTTCTATCAGGGGCTCTTGGATGACCAGTTGCATTGTCATAGAGCAGTCATATTTTGAAAGGAATATTTTTTCTGAGCAGTAAGTCTCAACAGTGGGCTTAAAGTATTCAATAAACCATGCTGTAAACAGATATGCTGTCATGTAGGCTTTGTTGTTCCATCTATAAAGCACAGGCAGAGTAGATTTAGCATAATTCTTAAGAGCTTTAGGATTTTCAGAATGGTAAATGAGCAGAGGCTTTGACTTAAAGTCATCAGTTGCATTAGCCCCTAAAAAGAAAGTCAGCCTGTCCTTTGAAGCTTTGAAGCCAAGCACTGACTTCTTCTTTCCAGTTGTGAGAGTCCTAGATGGCATTTTCTTCCAGTAGAAGTCTGTTTCATTTCCACTGAGAATCTGTTGTTTAGTGTAACTCCTTTAATTAATTCTCTTAGCTAGATCTTCTGAATAACTTGCAGCCTCTATGTCAGTAGGTGCTGCTTCGCCTTGCACTTTGATGTTATGGAGATGATTTCTTTCTTTAGACCTCATGAACCAGCCTCGGGAGCTTCAAACTTTTCTTCTGCAGTTTCCTCACCTCTCTCAGCCTCAGGAAACTGTTTTATTGAGTAGATCCAGCTATGGAAGGTCTTAACTTCTCATTTAGCTTTTTCAGAACTGTCCAATAAAATTTTCCGCCACGATGGAAATTTTCCATATGTATGTTAAACAATAAGATAGACAAACAACATGTGGCTCTTGAGCTCTTGAAATATAGCTAGCATGACTAAGCAATTGAATTTGCAATTTGTTTTTTATTTTAAATTTCATTTAAATTAAAAAATTTTTTTTCAACGTTTATTTATTTTTGGGACAGAGAGAGACAGAGCATGAACGGGGGAGGGGCAGAGAGAGAGGGAGACACAGAATCAGAAACAGGCTCCAGGCTCTGAGCCATCAGCCCAGAGCCTGACGCGGGGCTCGAACTCCCGGACCGCGAGATTGTGACCTGGCTGAAGTCGGACGCTTAACCGACTGCGCCACCCAGGCGCCCCAAAATTTCATTTAAATTAGAATTTAAGTAGCTACCACATTGGCTAGAGGCTACCGTACAGGACAAATTTAGTTGCTTCCTTGTGCTCAGCTTAATCTTCCATCCCTACATTTTCTATGGACGGGGAAATGTAAGCTTAGGCCTAAATCTTGATGGATTCAAACTCAACAACTTCAACTAGCATATTTCCTAGTTGTTGCAGTTTGCATATTACATTATATCTCGAACTACTTTAACATCTGATTGATAATGATTATTATCATTAGTGATAATAAGATTGATCTCAGGATGAGAATGATGACAGTCTGATCCCTCCATTTCACTGTTCTACTTTCCCCTTGAGTCTAGAGTCTAGAAAGCAATCCATGGGGTAGCTATAGTGGAACTAAACAGATGTCTGGGTCTTCTTTAACCTTACCTCCTGATTTTTTTTTAGACCAGTTGATAAATCTTGCATATGCTCATTTCTTTAGGGGTTACAGAATGATGGTTTTCTGGCTCTACCATTCCTTCCATGAATTGGCTTTTTCTTTTCTTTTCTTTTCTTTTCTTTTCTTTTCTTTTCTTTTCTTTTCTTTTCTTTTCTTTTCTTTTCTTTTCTTTCTTCCTTTAGTTTTTAGAAAGAAGAGATTTTCTGATTAACTGAGACTATTTGGCCACCCCAGAATGCCTACATGAATGGAAGGTAGAAACTTTTTTTTTCGCCCCTACTTATCAATCTTTAAAGTAAGGTGTTGTAACAGCCACTTCATGTCCTAAAATAGGGGTTTATGGCTCTTCCTTTCATGAGTATCATTTAAAAATCATGTTTTTAAAATTAAGTTACAAAGTTTTCAACTCACTACAATCACTTTTTAATCCAATCGTTATGATGTAGGCCCATGGATTCCCATTCATACTGGTCTCTAATTCTTTATTTTATTTTAATTTTTTAATTTAAGTATAGTTACACACAATATTACAATATCACTGACTATATTCTCTGTGCTATGCTTTTTATTCCTGTGACTTAATTCTTACCATAACAAGAGGCCTATATCTCAAATACCATGTGACTTCATTCATATGTAGAATTTAAAAAACAAAGCAAATGAATAAACAAGCGAACAAAAGCAAAACCAGACATATAAACACAGAAGACAAACTGATGAGCACCAGAGGGAGGGGGGGTAGAGGATGGACAAAGTGGGTGAAGGGGGTCTGATGCTATCTTTTAAAATGGGATGTGGATTTTGTTATACAGACTTCCTCCTAGGGAGGTACCTCATAGTTTTACATAGATCATACCTTCAAAGCAGTTGAGATGCAATATCATGCCATCTTTAACATATATCTTTTGTGGAGATCCAATATCACACCTCCTCCAGCAATATATCTCTCATTCTGGGCATCTGGGCCAGGCACAACGTTTAGCTGAAAGCCAGACTCACTTAAACCTGGATGATTCTTTTACATACTTTAAAGAGCATATATATGGGAAATGGACACCCATGTTTACTTTTTTAGGGCCATAGCTTTTCCAATGCACCAAATACTTATATGACTTACAACAAATAATCCCAAATGGTCCATACTGTATACCCTTCTGTATCCACTAGTACTTCATGTGGATAGAGCATGGCATCCATATTTGCAGGGCAGAGGAGACAAGAGAAGTATATGGTATATCTTGAGGCATAAATTAAGGAGCTATAATCTGTAAAGTGAATCTAGATTCATAGAAAGGTCCCAATGTGGGATGGTATAATTTAATGCTGGGTTGAACAGGTATAGGATGCACACATTTACTTATTCTCTAGTATGTTCACATACAACCATAAAGACTATAGTTTGTCATCTTATGGTCCATGTTGAGCCCTTCTGGATTTCAGAACACATTTAGCTTGTTGGAAATAAATTTTCTCTGCCAATCTGGCAATATGGAGAGATAAAGGCTAGGAAATGTTTGGGGAGTTTATATGGTGCAGGGTAGACTGGGTTTCACTCTGGGGAAATCTTACATGCTTTGATCCTTACACATGATAATAATGGTTTCTAATATTTCTGAATCACCTTATAGTTAACAAAGCACATCATACATAGTACATGACTTGCTCTTCACAAAAATTCAGTGAATTAGATTTTATTATATCCTGATTTTCAATGAGGAAACTGAGGTTTATAGGAATAATTTGTTCATATTTCTCCATCCAGAAAGTGGTTGAGTTTGGATTTAAACCAAGTCCATCTAACAAATTAGTCATTAGTTCATTTAATAGCAATTTATTAAACACTATTTGTCAAGCCTTCTGTTAGGCACTGGGGAGACAGTGCTGCACAAGATGAATACATACTTTTCTTTTTTTACTTTAGACTTTCTAAAGAAAAGTTTTAGGTTCATGGCAAAATTGAGGGAAAGGTACAAAGATTTTCCACATACTCCCTGTCCCCACCAATGCATAGCCTCCCCCATTATCAACCTCCCCCACAAGAGAGGTAGTTTTGTCACAGTTGATAAACTTACACTAATGCATCATTGTCACTCAAAGTCTGTGGTTTATGTTAGGGTTCACTCTTGGTGTTATACATTCCATGGGTTTGGACAAATGTATAATGGCATGTATCTATCACTATGGTATCACAGAGTATTTTCATGGTCCTAAAAATCCTCTCTTTTCTGCCTCTTCATCCCTCCCTCCAGCCCCTGACAACCACTGATCTTTTACTGTCCATAGTTTTGCCTTTTCCAAAATGTCAAATAGTTGGAATCATACAGTATTTAGTCTTTTCAGATTGGCTTCTTTCGCTTGCTAATATGCATTGAAGCTTCTTCCATGTCTTCGAATGTCTTGATGGCTCATTTCTTTTTGTGCATGTGGGCTGAATAATATTCCGTTGTCTAGATGTACCACAACTTACCCAAAGAAGGTAGGAAAATCTATTTTTCAATAAGTCAGACATCAAGAAAATTTTTGAAAAGATCTTTTCATCTTGCACTATCAGTGATATTTCATTTCTGAAATATTAATGAGTCTGAGAAAAGACTGTAAAACTTTTGTGGGCCAGTAAACATTTTGGCCAAGGAGAAGAATTTTAACAGCATTTTTATGGTTCTCTGAATCATTTCTGAGCCTTACCAGAAGTCTTCAAAATTGTGGTAACTTACAGAAAACAAAATTTTTACAAAGATCTCTTGTAGCTGTATATATTAACATTTTCTTTTTCAAATCACACAACGACCTCTAAAGAGACTAAGCTTTGTTTCTTTCTGTTTTCAAAATTCTGAGAAGATGATGCAATTAAGTGAAATTCAAATGCACAGTGATTTTATTTCATCTAAATTGTTACCTGGCTTCTAAACCTCTCTAGCCTAGAGTCTATTATTTCCAAAGCCTGTTCTACTTTTAAGCAAATGTGATGGTGGTAATTCATTAGGACGGTTTTATTTTAGGTACCTGTTCTCACTGTTAAGCCATTTTCTTAATAGCTAATTAGATGTCATGGAAAGTATTAATAAAATAAAGATTTCATTTCTGTAAGGGTGTTGACATATCAGTTGCTCCCTCTGTTGAGTCATCAAGGTATGGATGTAAATATGTAAGAGGCTTAAAGAGTACAATGACTCTTGCCTTGTTATAATGTGACCATATGTGGCCAATTATATTTCCTCTGTTTTTAATAATGTGGTTGTTTATTTACTAGTCCACATTTTTCTCTGATCATTAATTTTTATAGGCTTTCATCTTTTGAATCACCCTCACGTGGTATGTTAACAGCAGCGCTTGCTTGCCACCACATATTTTAAGCTTCTAAACAGAACACGAAATTGTGTTGTTCCCATGGAAACCTCAAACATTGCAGAACCACAGCTTTGAATCTGCAACTCCTATTGTATGTAGGTAGGTTCATGCCCTGTAACAGTGTACTCTAATCGCCGATGCCCCTAACATGAAGATACAGTTAACCTGGATGCCATTAGGGTTAATTGTTTATCTTATTTTTATTTTTGATTTATTCCTTGGATTGTTTCTGTTATGGTAGAAAAGAGCTAGACTAGTCCATCACAATTAACCAAAATACAGAGCCTTTATGAACATTAGCATCTGTTACGGAGAGGGGAGTAGCAGCTACTGGGGCTATTTCTATAATATTTACACATTCATTCATTCATTCATTCTTTCATTCAGTTATTATTTGTTAACCGTATTGAAAGGTGCACTATTTTGGGGCTGGGAGTTACAGCCATGAGCAAGACAAAATCTCTGACTTCATGATGCTTACATTCTAGTGAGATACAAGTATGAAGTTTAAAAAGAAAAAATATATATGCATATACACATACACATATATGTATGTATGTGGTAGCGGGTTGCTATTTTAATTAAGGTCAGCAGAGGATGCTTCTTTGTAGTAGAGGCATTAGAGCAGAGATTTAATTGAAGTAAGTGAGTGTGTCAGGCAAATACCTGAGTGAAATTCATTCTAGGAAGAGGAAATGCAATGCAAATGCTCTGAAGTGGGAACAAGCTTGATACGCATACCCTTGACGTATAGCAAGAGTGCCAGACTCCTAGCACCTAATAAGCAAGCAGGGGAGTTAAGTGATGTGAAAGTAGAGATAAGAAAACAGATGGGGATTGGGGAAGACAACATGCAATGTCTCATAACCCACACTAAGGACGTTGAATTTTGAGTATGAAGGGCTTTGAGCATAAAGTAATGGGATCCAATTTACAGTTTCAAAAAGATTGATCTATTTGTGGTGAGGATAATTAATTGTATCAAGGCTACAGCAGAGGCCGAGATACCAGTTCAGATGCTATTGCAATCATTTAGGTGAGAGAAGACAGCATAGAGGTGTGTTGAATTTAGTATCTAATCTGAAAGACAGAACTTACTGATGTTTTGGACACAGATTGTGTACAAATGGAGTCAAAAGTGACTAGTATTGTCCTGACTAAATAGATCAATGATAGTCCCATTTACTGAAACGTATAAAACTGAGGAAAGTGGTTTTGCAGGGAGTCAGGGAAAGGGAAGAGTTTTGATTGAAACATGTTAAGTCAGAGTTGTCCACTAAGACATCCAGATGCAGATTTTTGGTGGTTTGATATCCAAGTCTAGAATTCAGAGGGATATAAGCTATGATTCTGGGAGACACACATTTAAGACAATCATGTGTGTGAATAGCCAAAGCTAGAAATGATGATGTTGATGATTTCTAAAGATATCACCCTCCTTACACCTATGTTGACTTCAGATGTTTTAGTTCTTGATTGCCACAATAATGCTGCATTAAAGATGACCACAAAACCTCAGCGACACAGGACACTGAATTTATTGCTCACATATCTTTGGTCTGTTGGTGGTCGACCAGGCAGCTTTGCTGATCTTGACAAGGTTCATCGACATATCTGGGGATTGGCTGGCTGTCAGCTGCAGTAACTGTGGTGACTCAGCCTGCTCTGGGTGTCTTCCATCCTCCAGCACACTAGCTGGAGCTGTTCTCATGGTGAGAGCAAAAGCACAGGAGAAAGCAAGCCCCAAGAGCAAGCCTGTTATAAGTCTCAGCTTGTATCAGACTTTTGATTGAGTGTCAAGGAGCAGGGTATGCTACGTTGCCCACAGTGAGAAGGCACTACAAAAACAAAACAAAACAAAACAAAACAAAACAAAACAAAACAAAAACTATGGCAAAGGGTATGGATATCAGGGGAGATGCAGAATTTGGGCCATTTTTGCAATCTATCACACAGGCTGACTAAGCATTCTGAAGAGCCCATATAGAAGGCAGCCGTACATGAGGTGAAAACCATTGCATGAAATGTCTGCTTCCATTTCAACAACACCATCTTCACTTAGACTCAGTCTCCTTTTGAAAATACAAAAACACAATTTTGAAACTTTTGAGGTCCAGTGTGCAAATTCCAGCCCCATGTCTTGTATTTCTGGGATTACTTCAACTAAAAAAAAAAAAAAAACTATCATGATGTTTATTTTGTTAAGATAGACAAAATAATAAAAGACTAAAAATAATATCCAAAGTTTCTAATGCATAATAAGCACTTGACAAATTATAAATGCTCTGCTTGTTATTAGTAGAAAATTCACTATTTGTATTATGAAATATAACCATCAGTCAGTGTGATCTGTGGCCACAAGCATAAAATTATGCAACCACAATTGCATAAGATTGAATTCATAAGACTGAATCTCCAAAATTATTACTATTTAAAATAAAAACACCTTTTACCTCCACATGTAAAGTTACTCTACGGTAGTCATGATGGCTTGAGTATCCAGACTTTTCTTTTCTTTTTTTTTTCAAAAAGTTGAGCTTTTATATGTATATCTTCAAGTTTTTGTCACTGTTTTGATATAAAAAGGGATTGATTATACTTTTAAAGGTTGTCTGTCTTTTTTGCTTTAGCATAAATAAAATTGGCTCAAAATTCAGACTGCATTGTGGGAAAGCATGGAGTGATATTTCTGTTCTAATCTCCAGTACCCACACCAAGGTAAGACAGAACTGCTTAGATTGGAGAAATACGTGACTATACTGGCATTGAGGGTTTTTTTTTTAAGTTTATTTATTTATTTTGAGAGAGACAGTATGAGTCGGGGAGGGGCAGAGAGAGAGGGAGAGAGAGAATTCGAAGCAGGCTCCATGCTGTCAGCATAGAGACTGATGCAGGGCTCGAACCCACTAATTGAGATCATGACCTGAGCCCAAACCAAAAGGCAGAGGCTTAACGGACTGAGCCATCAACTGAGCCCCTGGCATCAAGTTTTGTTTTTTTTTAAATTTTTTTTTCAACGTTTTTAATTTATTTTTGGGACAGAGAGAGACAGAGCATGAACGGGGGAGGGGCAGAGAGAGAGGGAGACACAGAATCGGAAACAGGCTCCAGGCTCCGAGCCATCAGCCCAGAGCCTGACGCGGGGCTCGAACTCACGGACTGCGAGATCGTGACCTGGCTGAAGTCGGACGCTTTACCGACTGCGCCACCCAGGCGTCCCTGGCATCAAGTTTTAAGATGAAGATGATGTGTTTCATTACTTTTCTGATCAACATGCTAATACAGCATGGTCTAAAAATTGCTAACCCCCAACGGAATGGTTGACAAATGCCTGAATCAAAGGGCAATGTGGTTAAGCTGAATTTTGAAAAGAAGTATGATTAAGGAAGTACAGATTCCACATCCAGGTTACCTACTCTCGCCAGATAGGACTGTCCAGCTTGTCAGTTAGCTTTGGTTGTACAAACTTGTTACCATGAGTTCAAGAGTTTACAGAACCTTTTCCCTTCTTTCCTTTCAGACTGTGAGCTCTAGGAAAGCAGTAGATTTGTCTTTTTTGCTCACCCTTTGATCCTAAGTGCCTGTGTTTTTTATGGACCCAGGATCATTGGAAAGTCCTGAATCTATATTTGTTAACATATTTGTTCAATAAATGTTTACATGAAGGATTTTTCCCACATGCTTTGTCTAGTTTCTCTAGGGTTCATCTGGATTAAAATATTTGAGAAGTAAACAATACAATACAAGAATGGAAGAATTTTTTTGAATATTGCTTCATATTTTGGAAATAATTTTACACACTCTACCCTACGTGTCCATAATATGCTTACTGTGCTACTTTAGTATTAAGTACTTCAAGACTTCCCATCATTATTTTTTTTTTTTAATTTTTTTTTTCAACGTTTATTTATTTTTGGGACAGAGAGAGACAGAGCATGAACGGGGGAGGGGCAGAGAGAGAGGGAGACACAGAATCGGAAACAGGCTCCAGGCTCTGAGCCATCAGCCCAGAGCCCGACGCGGGGCTCGAACTCACAGACCGCGAGATCGTGACCTGGCTGAAGTCGGACGCTTAACCGACTGCGCCACCCAGGCGCCCCAAGACTTCCCATCATTATTAAGATAAAGACCTGACCCATAAAATGACCATAAATCTCTGCATGATCTGGCTCCCGGCAACTCCTGCCTCTTCATCTTACATCCTCCTTTCCATCTCTCTCTGCATTCCAGCCACAATGGCTGCCTTTTATTTCCTTGGATTGACAATGGTCCCTAAGAACTCACAGCCTTTCCCCTCGGCCTGGAATGGTACTGGGTCATGCCTTGTCATTTTTCAGATCCTAAACGGACCTTCCCAGACGAAATCAGTTCTCTAGTTAGCTACATTCATAGTGTTCAGCATTTTAATTCCTAGAAGTTATCACAATTTAAATCATTATATATTTATTTTTATATGATTGTTTATATCCATCTTCTACCATACTGTAAGCTCCATGAGAATATGGGCTTACTTATTTAGTTCACTTCCGCACTTCTAAGAATCAACACAGTGCCTGGTACAAGCTCGAAAAAAAAGCTCTGTCCTGTATAACAGCTTGCCATCAACATAATTTCTTTAACTTGAAAAATAATCAGGCAATTATAGAGCATTCTAAAGGGCTTGGTAGAAAGAAATACATTAGAAGAGACTCATGTGATTTGTAAGAATGCCTTCTTCCTACTTTCAGTACATTTCTTACTGGAATTTCAAACTCTTTTTCTCTTTTTTATCTTTCCCAAATCATCATTTTATCATTTAAAAAACAAACAAACAAGAAAAATTTGGCTTGAAGAATAATTAAGACAGAGATACTATATTTCTCTTCTTTTATCTACTTTCCAAATGAAAACCCCACGATATCCAGACTTGATTTATATATCTGGAACTATTTAGAACAGGGGGTTTGTTACAAAATCTGACCATTGACATCTCCTTTTTAAAATTTTTTTAATGTTTATTTATTTACGAGAGAGAGACACACATAGAGCAAGAGCAGGGGAGGGGCAGAGAGAAAGGGAGACACAGAATCTGAAGCAGGCTCCAGACTCTGAGCTGTCAGCACAGAGCCCAGTGTGAGGCTCGAAACCATGAACCGTGAGATCATGACCTGAGCTGAAGTCGGATGCTTAACCAACTGAGTCACCCAGGCACCCCCCCTTTTTTTGTTAATGAGAAAAATTCCTGCATCCCAGAATCAGCTGAAGTGCTTTTCATTATATCCTTAAAGATATCAGAAGATTTTTTAAATATAAAAACAATTATAGAAGACCTGGATTTTAACATGTCTTGGGTTCACTGATACTGCATCTGATCACTTTCCCCAAATTAAATCTTGGTAATGATTTATCTATAGGTCTGTTCTCTTAATGAACATTAAATTGATAGTCTCGTGTATTTTTTCGAATCGTACTGAAAAATAGTTCTATCAACTGATGAGATTAGCAATATCATTAGCTCATCGGGAATCAAATATTTCCAGGCTACATCCTTTATTCATTCCATTTTATATAGCCCTAATTCTTGCTATGATTTTTTTCCCCCTTCAGTGACCCTGACTCGAATGGTTGCTAATACTGTCCTCACAATGATAAACATGTAATTTTCCTGTGCAGCTCTCAGGTCTCTTCTCCAGCACTTTTCAAGCAACTAGAGAGGCTCCTATATATTAGTGCAAAAGTGACAGCACACTTCTACTCAAATTATGAGAGGAATGTGTTAATTGCCCAAACACAAGCCCACACATCAATGGATAGAAAGCTTCTGGACTAAAATAACACTTAGTAATCTTTCCTTGAGGTATATCTTCTTCCAGCTTCCTTTAAAACTGTCCATGAATCACAGAAGAAAATAAAACAAAATACCAAAACTTAATTCCGAGACAACCTGTTGCCAGGTTTGGAGGAATTTCCCTAATTATAATATAAAGCTGGTGGGTTGATTTGCTATATACTACTAGTGGTTACTTTGATTCATGTCATTAGAACCCTCTGTGGCCAAAGAAAATGGAAAAAAGCTTTCCCCCTAACTTCAACTCTCAATCCTTCAGCAGCAAAAACAACAAAAACGCCTTGAGCTTCTACATGTGCCAGACATATAAGTAGTGAGGATACAGTAATAAAGGTCATCATCATCATTGCATCTTCACTGAGATTACTGGCTGTCAGGGGAGCCTGTAGTTTTAAAGGAATATAAGAATAATGCCACAAATTAAAAAGTGCTACAGGGAATATCATGGCAATATCTAATTTACTGCACATAGATTATAAGATAAAGTAACACCTAATTTGAGATATAAAGAATGAGTAGTTGCATGGGACAAGATGAGAGGTAGATTATTTAAACAGAATTTGTGCTGAATGCCTGAGTGGCTCAGTCAGTTGAGCATTGAACTCTTGGTTTCATCTCAGGTCATGATCCCAGGGTTGTGGGATGGATTCCCATGTCAGGCTCCATGCTAAGCATGGAATCTGCTTTAGATTCTTTCTCTCTCTCCCTCTGCCTCTCTCCCCTGCTCATGTGCTCTCTATCTCTCTCTCAAAAAAAAATTTTTTTAAATAAACAGAATGTGTGGGGCACCTGGGTGCCTCAATCGGTTAAATATCTGACTTCAGCTCAGGTCATGATCTTTCATGGCTCCTGAGCATTAAGCTCTGTGCTAACATCTCAGAGCCTGGAGCCTACTTTGGATTCTGTCTCTGTTTTTCTCTGCCCCTCCCCTGCTTGCTCTCTCTCTTTCTCTTTCTCTCTCTCTCTCTCTCTCTCTCTCTCTCTCTCTCTCTCAGAAATAAACATTAAAAAAATCCAGGATGTGTGTTGATTTCATATTGAGATTTATCTTCAAATAGACTATACTAGAAGTCCAATAAATGGTTTCCTACATGTCACTAGAATCACACTTCTGCATATCATCTGAGATTAGATGTATCAATGGAACCAATAGGTTTGAAGGTCTGGAAAGAAAACCAAACATGGTGCTTTCAGATGCCTTTAAAGTTTCAGTAAGACTGGATTATGAAGGGTTAGGTAGAAAATTGTAGAATATGAAATTGAAGACATCAAGTATTATATTTTACAGGATCTTTAAATCTTGTTAAGGAATTGGGGCTTTATTGCATGGCAATGGAGAGACGATAGGGTGTTGAAAGCAGGCAAGTGGCAGTGTTAGGTTTGCCTTTTAGAATTATCAACATGGCTTTGGTGAAAAGAATATGCTTGAGAAGGACAAAAGAAGAGTAAGACTAAGCAGACAGAGGCAATTATAAACAATGATCTGAGGATGACATAATAGTGCCCTGGATGGTGAGAATGGAGAGATGTAAACAAGTGGATGCTTTATTTACTTAGGAGATGGATGAATGTGGGGATGAGAAAGAAGAAATGAAATATGGCTTATGTATCTGGATGTTTGATACGACTCACTGACACAGTGAAAAGATGAGAAAGAATGGGTAAAGATGAGCCTAGTTTTTGATATCTTAAGCTTGTGGTCCTACAAGAGGACATGAACAGCAGGTGGTTGAATAAACCATGCACATAAATATGTGAGTCATTGGTATAGGAAATCAGTGAGGTCTTGGAAATTGCTGAGACTACCCTGTAAAAACAGAGTGAAAGAAGAGAGAGTAGAATAAAATTTGAGGTACACTGATATTTATGGGATTTGCTGAGAAATAGAAGCTTGCAAAGGTGAGTGAGGAAGAGGGGCTGGTCTAGAAAAGAGAAAACAGCAGCATAGGCCACAGGTAAGAGAAAATTTGAGGAGGGATTGTGCATCCGTAAAGTTTAATCCATGATTTAAGGGATCTATTATCTGTCATTGATGAAGTGGTGGTCGTTTTTTGAAGGGGCCAAAATGTTTCTACCTAAATTGCTCTGTATCCATAAAAATAGAGGAAGTAGCTCAAAAATTGGGGATCAGGGTACTGTAGGTGGGAAATTATATGTTAGGGATTTAGAGTTCTAAAGTAAAATGCTTGAAGTTTGAGGTGTGATAGAAATACTGAGGTGAACATTAGCAAATAACCACACTACCCATTCAGTGACTTAAGGAAAAAAAAACACTTATAGGTGCTCTTATTTAAATAGGGATCTATTAAAATGTTCTCATTTGGACATTTATTCTAGTAGGTTTTTTTTAAAATTTAGCAGAGACATCCTTATTAGACATTTTGCGTCAAGATTGTCATTCTACTTTAATTGTGCAGGAATATGAAGTCTCATACTCATTTAGCGAAGACATTCCTTACCCCCTCAACAGTTTAGGAATGCAGATACATGAGCAGAGAACACTGTAATTTGCTGTGACATCCACTCTGTAGCACAGAAACACAAATCAGGAGTGCCTAATGCAAACGAGAGACAAATTCTGATTAAGGACGGCTTCCTGAAAAAGGTAGCACCTGACATCAGCCTTAAAGATGAGTAAAACTCATCCAGAGAGAGAGAGAGGTAAAAAGTATATCTTTGAATTCTAGAAAAAAAAATGTTGTCCCTGATTTCTAGTGCCTTTCCATTCTGTATTAGGCGAAGGTAACATAATCCTTACAAGTCAGGCTCCTTAATTTATACAACAGAAGGCCAATTTTGGCTCTTGGAAACACATCAATCCTTCTTTAATTGACAAATGAGACTATCTCCTCTCCAAGCCAGGAATTGATTGCAATGAAGCAGTTGCTAAAGTGTCTGAACGTTAATTTTTTGAGTCCAATGACTACATCATATATCCATCCCTCTAAACCAGATCTTCAGAAAGTGAGATATCTAGACCACGTTATCATAGCTTCCCTCAGAGAAGTTACCTCTTTGATAGTGTGTTAGCACTAAAAAATTTATTTGAACAAATGTATTATCTCTTGCAAGCCAGTTTCAGACACTATTTCACCACTTGATACTTCTTAAACAGGAACTCAACACCATTAGTTTTATTATTATTCCACTACCAGAAAAATGTAATATCCAAGTTAATTTTTACAATTTCTTCTGCTTTTAAGTACTTAATATCTACTCAGTCTTCAATTCTTGACAATTTCACTTTTCCCTCGCACTTGTCCCCACTCTCACTACTCTAGATTGGATCTTAATCTTTTTCTCCTAGTCTGTATACTGAAATAGTCTCTTCACTGGGCCCTTGCCAGGAGTCTAACTCATTCAAGTTCATCTTGCTTTCTACTACCGCAGTGATACGTTTAAAATCAAATTCAGACAATGCCATGATCTTCCTTAAAAGCTTTCAGTGGCTCCTTGCTATAGGATATAGTTCTAATTCATTACATGATAGAGTAATCACAGTCTGCAATCTCCCATTTTCAGTTTCCACAGACTCATCTGTAGCTTTCAGCTGCCCCCAAACTGATATTTATGGGGCAATATCCCTGATGAACTTACCTTCAACTGAGTCCTTCACTAGGGTATGCAGCAATGTTTACTGTGGAATTTAAACAAACGCACACACATGGACACATATGTGTGTGCACACACCGTCCACAGAAGCAAAATCTATGGGATTAGGCTCAGGCACAAGAATTTCTTAAAATTTTCGCCATTTCACAGAACTGGTTTCTTAACCATTGTGCTAGTTACAGTGTGCTGATTCAAGGTCCTGGCCCACACCTGGCTCATTCATCATACTTCTAAGTTATGGCATTTTTTCCCTCTTATCCTGGAATGCTATTCTTTACACCACTCTCTTTCTTCTTTTGACAACTCTTCAAGCATCTCTTCTTTATCCCTATTCCCCCGTTGTTAGGTGCCCCTTTCCATATGCTCTCAAAGCATTCCAGTTAGTCCTATATTATCATTTCTGCCACTGGATTACTGTGATTAAAGTGATCAGTCTTACCTATTAGATTGTAAATTCTGCCAATGCAGGGATTGTGGGTTTGTTTTGTTTTACTATTTTTAAAAATGATCTAAATTTAAAGGTGATTCTCTTCAAAGTGAATAATTCAAAGGGAAAATTTTTTCCAATGGATTAATTGGAATTTACAAGAATGTGAATATTTCTTGTCACTAATTAAGTTTTCACTTTTGCAGATGTATATATCACTATTATGTGCTATTATTATACATACATATATACTTGTTATACAGTTATATGGTCATATTTGTATATATATATATATATATATATATATATATTTTTTTGGATCTGTATATGGTTGTATGACTATATGTGTGTGTGTGTGTATACTGTCACCTGTATACATATACCACATACACAGACACACACACACACACTCAGTTGCTAAGATGCTGAGTGCTTTTTATGTACCAGGCATTGTGATAAATACATTGCACTATTATTTCACATTAATGTTTTAACAATTTTATTAGAGTGATATGCTATTAACCACGATTTCACACATGGGATTACTTGACCTTTGACAGGTAGAGAGATTTGCTTATGACAAAAACTTGACCCATTTTATATGACTACAAAATCATTACAGAATACAAACTAAATAGTTTCCCGTATGCATGTTTATTATATGTATACATATAATAAATACTGAAGAGACTAACACTAGCTAATTGCATTCAAAGTTATTTTTAAAAAGTTGAAAGTTCAAATAAAGTTCACAATTTTTTAGAATGCCAAATTAACAAAAAATAAGCAAATGTTTTTATTTCACATTCCATTGTTAAAATAACACAGAAATATATTACCTTTTGAAAAATTGTGAGCAAAAATCATTACTTTATTCATCTATATTCAAGGTTTTGTTTTTTATATGAATGAAACTTACCTGAAGATGTCTAAATATTAGAAATAATACCATAACACTTGAGAACACCCAAATACATAAAACAATTAATAGCAAACATGAGGACTCAAATAGACAAAATCACGAATGAGACAGGAGAGATCACAACAAAAAACACAGAAATACAAACAATTTTAAGAGAATATTATGAAAAATTATATGCCAACTAATTGGGCAATCTAGAAGAAATAGATAAATTCCTAGAAACCTTAAACGACAAAAACTGAAACAGGAAGAAGTAGAAATTTTCTTTTCAATTTTTTTTTCACTCTCCCAAATTTATTTGAGTGAGAGAGAGAGAAACAGAAACAGAGAGAAAGAGAGAGAGAGAGAGAGAGCACAGGCAGGGGAGAGGGGCAGAGTGAGAGAGTGAGAGAGAGAGCGAGAGCGAGAGCGAGAGAGAGAGAGAGAGAGAGAGAATCCCAAGCAGGCTCCGTACTCAGTGTGGATCCCAGCAGGGGCTCAATCCCATGACCCTGGCATCATGACCTGAGCCAAAATCAAGAATCTGATGCTCAGCCAACTGAGCCACCCAGGCACCCCAGAAGTAGGAAATTTGAACAGATCCAATAACCCAATAACCAGATAAGAAATTGAATCAATAATAAAAAATCTCCCAACAAACAAAAGTCCAAGGCCAGATGGCTTCCTAGGGGAATTCTACCAAACATTCAAAGAAAAGTTAATACATATTTGTCTCAAGCTGCTCCAAAAAATAGAAATGGAAGGAAAACTTCCAAACTCATTCTGTGAAGCCAGCATTACCTTGATTCCAAAACCAAAGACCTCACTAAAAAAAGAGAACTATAGGCCAATATCCCTGATGAACATGGATGCAAAAATTACCGACAAAATACCAGTAAATCGAATCCAGCAGTTCATTAAAAGAATCATTCACTATGATCAAGTGGGATTTTTTCCTGGACTGTGATGGTGGTTCAATATTTGCAAATCAATCAATGTGACACACCACATTAATAAAAGAAAGGATGAGAACTATATGATCCTCTCAACAGATGCAGAAAAAGCATTTGACAAAGTACAGCATCCATTCTTGATTAAAAAAACCCTCAACAACAACAACAACAACAAAACCCAACAAACCCTCAGCAAAATAGGGATAGAGGGAACATCCCTCAGAATCATAAAGGCCATGTATGAGAGACCCTCATCCTCAATGAGGAAAACCTGAGAGCTTTTCCTCTAAGGTCAGGAACAAGACAAGGATGTCTACTCTCACCACTGTTATTTAACATAGTACTGGAAGACTTAGCCTTAAATCAGACAACAAAAAGAAATAAAACGCATTCAAATCAGCAAGGAAGAAGTCAAGCTTCCATAATTCACAGAAAACATGATGCTTTATGTAGAAAACCCAAAAAACACCACCAAAAAATTGTTAGAACTGATACACGAATTCAGTGAAGTCACAGGATATAAAATCAACATACAGAAATCTGTGGCATTTCTGTACACCAGTTATAAAGCAGCAGAAAGGGAAATCAAAGAATTGATCCCATTTACAATTGCACCAAAAACCATGAGGTACCCAGGAATAAACCTAACCCAAAAGGTAAAAGATCTGTACTCTGAAAACTATAGAAAGCTTATGAAAGAAATTGAAGAGGACATAAAGAAATGGAAAAATATTCCATGTTCATGGATTTGAAGAACACATACTGTTAAAATGTCTATACTACCCAAACCAATCCTCACATTTAATGCAAACCCTATCAAAATGCCACCAGCATTTTTCACAGAAGTAGAACAAACAATCCTAAAATTTGTATGGGACCACGAAAGACCCCGAATAGCCAAAGTGATCTTGAATAAAAAAGACAAAGCTGGAGACATCACGATACTGGACTTCAAGCTATATCACAAAGCTGTAGTCATCAAGACAGTATGGTACTGGCACAAAAACAGACACATAGATTGATGAAATAGAATAGAAAACCCAGAAACGGGCCCACAACTATATGGTCAACTAATCTTTGACAAAGAAGGAAAGAATATCCAATGGAAAAATCTCTTCAACAAATGGCATTGAGAAAACTGGACAGCAACATGCAAAAGAATGAAACTCAACTACTTTCTTATATCATATACAAAAACAAATTCAAAATGGATGAAAGACCTAAATGTGAGACTTGAAACCATAAAAATCCTAGAGGAGAACATAGGCAGCAACATCTTTGACATCAGCTATAGCAAATTCTTACTAGATATGTCTCCAGAGGCAAGGGAAACAAAAGCAAACATGAACTATTGGGACTTGGAGATAAAAAGCGCCTGCATAGGAAAGCAAATAGTCAACAAAACCAAAAGGCAATCCAGAATGGGAGAAGATATTTGCAAATGATATATCAGATGAAGGGTTAGTATCCAAAATCTATAAAGAACTTATCAAGTTCAATACCCAAAAAACAAATAACCCAATGAAGAAATGGGCATAAGACATGAATACACATTTTCCAAAGAAGACTTCTAGATGGGGGCACCTGGTTAGCTCAGTCAGTTAAGCATCTGACTTTGGCTCAGGTCATGATCTCATGGCTCATGATTTTGATCCCTGTGTGGGCTGTGTTGACAGTCAGAGCCTAAAGCCTACTTCAGATTCCGTGTCTATCTCTCTCTCTGTCCCTCCCCCACTCACACTCTGCCTGCCTCTCTCTGTCTCTTTCTCTCATTCTCTCTCAAAAATAAACTAAAAAATAAACATTAAAAGAAAGAAAGAAATAGAGAGATAGAGAGAGAGAGAGAGAGAGAGAGAGAAAGAAAGAAAGAAAGAAAGAAAGAAAGAAAGAAAGAAAGAAAGAAAGGAAGGAAGAAAGACATCCAGATGGCTAACAGACACCTGAAAAGATGCTCAACATCCCTTATTATCAGGGAAATACCAATTAAAACTGCAATGAGATACCACCTCACACCTGTCAGAATGGCTAAAATTAACAACATAACAGAGAACAGATGTTGGCAAGGATGCCAAGAAAGGGAAACCCTCTTTCCCTGTTGGTGGAAATGCAAACTGGTACAGACACTTGGGAAAACAGTATGGAGGTTCCTCAAAAAGTTAAAAACAGAACTACCTTAGATTCAGCAATTGAACTATTAGGTATTTACCCAAAGGACACAAAAATACTGATTTGAAGGCATACACATCCTGATCTTTATAGTATTATCAACAATAGCCAAATTATGGGAAGAGCCTAAATGTTCACCAAATGATTAATAAAGAATACATCACACACACACACACACACACACACACACACACACACACACACACACCATGGAATATTACACAGCCATGAAAAAGAATGGAATCTTGCCATTTGTAACAATGCAGATAGAGGTAGAGTGTATTATGCTAAGCAAAATAAATCAGGCAGAGAAAGACAAATACCATATGATTTCACTCACATGTGGAATTTAAAAAAGGGAAACAGATAAATATAGGGGAAAAAAGAGAGAGAGGAAAACCATAAAACAGACTCTTAACGATAGAGAACAAATTGAGGGTAGCTGGAGGGGTGATGGGTGAGGGATGGGCTAAATGGGTGATGGGTATTAAGAAGCGCACTTGTGATGAGTAGTGGGTATTATATGTAAGTGATGAATTACTAAATTCTACTCCTGAAACTAATATTGCACCATATGTTAACTAATTTGGATTTAAATGAAAACTTGAAAGAACAAAATAGAAATACTACCACAAGAACAACAAAAAGAAATAATACCATAGTAAAAATAAACAAATATGTATCAGAAACTAAATTGCTGCAAAATCAAATTATTTTTATTTTTTTCACTTTTTCAATTTTTAACTATTGTAAATATTATTATGCTTTTCATTCTAAGTAAATCAATTAAAATAAGAATCCAATTTAACCAATAATTAGTGGCCAAAAATGTTGGCATCACTGGTGAAAATGGTAGAGAAACAATAATTAAAATAAATATTTTTATTTTATTTAAAGACATCTGATAGATGTTCAATAAATTATTTGTTGGATTCAACCAGATTTAGAAGCATCTTATCACATTGCACTGAATTTCTGTAGTTATAGCTCTCCACTCCTCTTGACTAAAGGCTCTTTGGAGTCCTACATCATAGTATTTTTATCTTCATATCCCTGATAAGCAGCCCAATGAATAGAAGGTATTTAGCATGTGCTAATCAACAAAGCAATTCTCAAATCTTTTGGTCTCAGTATAGCATTACAGTACTTGGAATTATTGAATAATTCTTTTGTTATGCAGGTTATAACTATAGGTATACCATCTCTAATATGCACTGTGTTAGAAATTAAAAGTGAGAAAAATTTTAAGTGTATTACTTAATAATTTATTTTTTTTTCAAAAATGTTTATTTAATTTGAGACAGAGAGCATGCGTGTGGAAGTGGGGGGAGGGCAGAAAGAGAGGGGGAGAGAGATCCCCAACCAGCCTTCATGCTGTTAGCGCAGAGGCAGATGCAGACTTGATCTCAGGAACAGTGAGATCATAACCTGAGCTGAAATCAAGAGTTAGATGCTTAACTAACTGAGCTACCCAGCCACCCCTATTAATTAATAATTAAAACATTTTTTTTTCAACGTTTATTTATTTTTGGGACAGAGAGAGACAGAGCATGAACGGGGGAGGGGCAGAGAGAGAGGGAGACACAGAATCGGAAACAGGCTCCAGGCTCTGAGCCATCCGCCCAGAGCCTGACGCGGGGCTCGAACTCACGGACCGCGAGATCGTGACCTGGCTGAAGTCGGATGCTTAGCCAACTGCGCCACCCAGGCGCCCCAATAATTTTAAATACTAACAATAAACCTATTGCATGTTATCATAAATTGCATATTATTATGTAAAACAAGTACATTTTCCAAAGCAAACCAACTTAATGAGAAAAGGGTCATGATTTTTAGTTTTACAAATCTCTGCAATGTATGGCTTACCAGGTATGAAATAAACATAATAATCCTGAGTTTTTCATCTGCTTCTGAATTCAATCTGTTTTGATATGCTGTTTGAGTTAATACAAAGAACATGAAGCTCCACAAATATACTAATTAGAAAAGGAGAAATATTTTCATAGACTTTTGAGAAACCTATGACTATTGTTTTATACTACATCAAACTCAGCAAATGTTAGTTTCTTAATAGCTTATTGCAATGTGAAATTTGAATCCAGATCAGTACCTTTTGTACTGTTACATTAAAATCCATTGTTCTATATGTATATTGAAAAGATCTTTTATCCTTGTATGATTTTGCATTTATAATTTTGAAAACTTTCATTCACCCAGCCATGAAGATCTTCCAGATGTTGATATATAATATCATACAATATAAAACTATCATGTTTGTTAATTTCACCAATGATCTCAACAAAGGTCTTCGGTTATTTACAAGATGTCAAACTAATGGTGGTAGATATAAATTTTCCAAAGGCAAGAATGAATTTTATCACCAACAACAAACACTGTCAGTTGTTTTCTTTGAAATAAAAGGCTCACTTTATTTATTGCTGCCAAATACCCAAGTCTATATAATCATGGTTTGTCTGTTACAGTTTTCTTTTTTATTTATTTTATTTTATTTTTTTTATTTTTGAGACAGAGAGAGACAGAGCATGAATGGAGAAGGGGCAGAGAGAGAGGGAGACACAGAATCGGAAGCAGGCTCCAGGCTCTGAGCCATCAGCCCAGAGCCTGACACGGGGCTCGAACTCCCAAACCGTGAGATTGTGACCTGAGCCGAAGTCGGACGCTCAACCGACTGAGCCACCCAGGCGCCGCGTGTCTGTTACAGTTTTAAAATAGACGTGGTGTTCTATGGTAAAAACATCTGGTTTAGGTAGCAATTCAAACAACCACACTTTTCAGGTAGACAAATACTTTTCATGTAGACAACCAACAAACTTCAATATACTGCAGAAGTGACATTTTGCATACTCCCCATTTCTTCATAGATAATATAAAGAAGGTGTGCAAAGGAGCAATCTAATAAAGTTAACAATTCTCTCATTCATCAAAGATATTCTTAAGCAAAATTCACCATTTTTTAATTCAATTTGATGGTGCAGAATGCAATAACTACTAATACATTTTGGTGCCACTATCTTGATTTAAGCTAAGACAATGGTAATTTTATCCACCATTGCTTTCGTACCATCAATGTAAATGTCATGAGTTAAAAAGGCAAGTAAAATCTTAGTGTTATAATGAAAATAATTGTTTCTTTGTGTGGATTCCTCTGAAAGAATTTCAGGGACCCTCAGGGATTAATGAGATCATGAAAACAAGTTCTTTTTCATACGATTGCAAGAAGAATGCAAATCTAATTTCAAGTTTTGCTACCTTGCGTAGAAGTTGCTGAAAAAGTTGACTTTTCTAATTTCAGGACTAAAGTCTGTGATCATCAATGGATTTTTACATAAGCCGAAGAAAAATGTTGTTAATGCCCTGTTATTCCAGTTAAGCTCGAATCTGTAAGCAATCCGAAAGTTCTGTTTACTCTACTTCAAAAATAGATCTGATACATCCATATACTGTCATTCCAGCTCCTTTTCTAGGTATTTATACCATGCCACAGCATTAATCTCTTGAATTGTTATATTTGCTTCCTAAATATTTTTCTCTATTCCCATATTTGTCCATATAAAATACATTCTCCATAGTAGGCAGAATGATCTCTTAAATGTTAAATCAGATCTAAAAATGCCCCTTCTGAAAACCCTTTAGTGGCTTTCACTGCCAATGGAATAAAATCCAAGTTGCTAACTGTATCCTACAAACAACCACAACATGTCTTAAATATATGTCCTAGAAATTATATATGCATGTGTATGCGCACACACACACACACACACACACATCTAGAATACAAAGAAAAGTCATAGGAATCTAACACTTTACTTCACACTTTCACCTTGATATCACAAAGTTATCTGTCTCTCATTTGAATGAATAAAAATGAGGAATAAGTAAAAGACAGATATTTCTATCAACTACAGATTATGTGCAGAAGAATTTTAGGCATCTTGGAATGGATGAAAGTATTTATTACAAGTCTATATCATTAAAGGTGTTTTGTTTGGGACTACAGTGACCACAGTACATTGTTCTTTTGCTTTTCAGATGATTATATTTTAAGAAATAATTCAACTGGATTTTTTGAGGACATAATCAAAATAAGTAAAATAAACATTAGACAAGCAATGTTTATATTGGCTGCTTGATTGTTATTCAAAGCATCTTTGAAACATCAGTATTTGATAATGGCATCAAGTAATAATATTTTCCTAAGTCAGTAGTTTACAAAATATCTTTATCACCTGCCTCTTTTCATTTGACCAATACCACTATGCTACATGATAGGTGGTAGTTATTTGTCCTTGCTTTTAAAATGTATAAAAGTTGTTATCATTGAGTGATTACATGTCAGGAGAATGTTACAAAAAGATACAATGACTACTGCTAAAACGGTGAGGCTAATTAACAAAATTTCAAGAGAAGAGAAAGGTATAAACTCTAAATGTAGAGCATAAGTGTAGATCTTTTTTATACATAAGAGGCAGTAAATGAAAAGTATTAAATGCCTAGGACCCTGCCACTTCAGAACCTGATTTTTTTTTCTTTCTTCACATGCATTTACCCATGGGAACTTTGTTTCTTTGGACTTGGATAGGTACATGAAAGAGGCAGAGTGATGGGGGCGGGGGACTACCATGAAACTTTAATTATATTTCTCCCATTCCTTCCTCCATATGATTACTTTCCATCTAGGAAGAAAAACAAATCCTCTTTTTCTAGTGCTCTTGTTTTGACAAAGAAATAAAGAAAAGTAAGATATTATAAGCATCTCAGCTTCTGACCTCGAAAATCAGACTAGACATTTCTAAGACACTAGTTTGGGAAATATCAATTCAATTAATTTCCTTTAGTGGAAGTTACATGGTTGAAATTTCAGCCAATACTTGAAATGTCATGCTGTAAAGACTATTTTAAAAACAATTACAACAAATTATGGATTATAATTTACTTTTGAGATTTGGCTAATTTCCATTTCAAGAATTCACTATCTCCCATATGAAAAACTTTTTTTTTTGACTCATTTATTTATTTATTTTTTAATTTAGATTCAAGTTAGTTAGCATATTGTGCGACAATGATTTCAGGAGTAGATTCCTTAAGGCCCTTTACCCATTTAGCCCATCCCCCCTCCCACATCCCCTCCAGCAACCCTCTGTTTGTTCTCTATATTTAAGAGAATCTTATGTTTTGTTCCTCTCCCTGTTTTTATATTTGCTTCCCTTCCCTCATGCTCATCTGTTTTGTATCTTAAATTTCTCATATGAGTGACATCATGTGATATTTGTCTTTCTCAGACTGATTTCGCTTAGCATAATACCCTCTAGTTCCATCCGCGTAGTTGCAAATGGCAAGATTTCATTCCTTTTGATTGCCAAGTAATACTCCATCTTCCTTATCCATTCATCCATCGATGGACATTTGGACTCTTTCTAAACTTTGGCTATTGTTGATAATGCTGCTATAAACATTGGGTGCATGTGTCCCTTTGGAACAGCACATCTCTATCCCTTGGATAAATACCTAGTAGTGCAATTGCTGGGTCATAGTCGTAGGTTAGTTCTATTTTTAATTTTTTGAGGAACCTCCACAGTGTCTTCCAGAGTGGCTGCACCAGTTTGCATTCCCACCAGCAGCGCAAAAAAGATCCTCTTTCTCTGCATCCTCACCAACATCTGTTGTTGCCTCAGTTGTTCATGTTAGCCATTCTGACAGGTGTGAGGTGGTATCTCATTGTGGTTTTGATTTGCATTTCCTGATGATGAGTGATGCTGAGCATTTTTTCATGTGTCCATTAACTACCTGAATTTCTTCTTTGGAGAAGTGTCTATTCATGGAAGAACTTCTTTTTTATCAAAAATAAATTGTCTTCCTGGATAACCTTGGAAATTTTTCCAGTGACCCTATTCATATTCTGTATTATATAAAATAAATAAAATAAAATAAAACTTCTCTCTTACAATACCAAATAAAGCATATTGCTAAATTTGTTTAAAATATACCAAACAGCAACCTGGGGGGCTCAATTGGTTAAGCATCTGACTTTGGCTCAGGTCATAATCTCACAGTTTGTGAGCTTGACCCCGCTTCAGGTGAGCTTGAGATCCACTTCGGGTGAGCCTTGCTTCTCTCTCTATTCTCTCCAACTATTCTTTGTTAGGTTCACAAAGTACCATTTACTAAAAATGAAGAATACATTCACATGAATTATATTTATTAATAGAATATTCCTTGCTGTAAAGTTAGTTTGGATTTTATTCTAAGTACAATGTGACATTACTTGGACTTTTAAACAGAGGAGTGATACAATCTAATTTCCGCTTTGAAAGATCATTCAGATTGATGCTGAGGTGTGGAGGATGGATTATGGGAGAAGAGTGGCAGCCAAAAAAAACAGATGAGTGGATCAGCCTCAATTTAGACAACTTTAAATTGACACTTGGTCTGAAGAATTGGGAGACAACAGTGAGTGTCTGAGAATGTGGCAAACTGCTAAATTTAAAGACATGGCATTTAATCAGCTCTAGCCAGCTGTCTTACAGGAATATAGATCTTATCTCTAGTGTCGTCAGATTTCTTTAAAGAGAAAGATATAAAATCTTGTGATTGTTAAATGTTGGCAACCAATTAAAATTATTTTTTTTTTCAAAAAACCACTTAGAGCTAAATAAAACCTGCCTCTACGTTGGATTTAACCAAAAGGATCACCGGTTTGCAACCTTAAGGTTGAATTAACATTAGCAGCCTAATGCTGAATGGACGATAGACATAGACAGAAATAGAATAGAATATAGATAACTTTTTATTTTCCTTGTTTTCCATTCCTTCTTACCAGGTTGGGGGTTAGACATTAGAGTTTACAAACCAATAATTTATATGTATCAATAAACTATAAAGAAAACAGCTCATAAATCTGTTTATGTTGGATTTTTCTTCAAAGCCAATCAACTCTTTGTATCCTTGCTATTGGAAGAGAAGTCCAGAAAATAAGTGGCCAGCTAAGACTTAGGGAAGTTATATTAGAATATTGAAGCAACATTGATTTTATTTCTATCTTTTATGTAAACCAGAGTCAAAGATCTCAATATTCTAAAAAATATGACAGCCTAGGACTAACTTATGAATTATGAATTCCTGAGATAAGCTGTGCCTCATTTATCTTGTATATGAGTGCCTAACATAGTACTTGATCTGACACTTTAGGTGCTCGGAAATGTGTACTGACTAAATTATACTTCCCAAACAATTAAACTACTAGCTAATGTCAACCAAATTTCTCTCATTGGTAAATTTCTACTTTTGAGATAAATATTTCTTTATTTTTGGTCACAATTCTCTTTACATTTGTTTTATCAGGCTAAACACCTGAAGTCACACTTGGTCCTCTCGTGCTAACTTATATCCCATTTCTAGGAAATAAGAAAACCCTATCAGCACTAATTTCTACTTATATACCTGAATCTGCTTCTCTTGATCCCCTGTCCCAGTTACCAGGCTACTTCCAGCCATCTGTTCTTGCCTGGGATACCACATTAGATTACCGTTTGGTCTTGATTCCACTTTTCCTACAATCTATTTTCCATACAGAAGTTAGAATGATCTATTTTTTTAAGTTCATTTATTTATTTTTGAGAGAGAGAGAACAAACAGGGGAAGGGCAGAGAGAGAGAAGGAGACACAGAATCCGGAGCAGGCTCTAGGCTCTGAGCTGTCAGCACAGCCCAAGACAGGGTTCGAACTCACGAACTGAGATCATGACCTGAACCGATATCGGCTGCTGAACGGACTGAGCCAACCAGTAGCCCCTGATCTATTTAAAACACAAACAAGATCATGCCATTCCCTTGCTCAAAACACAAGCAATGATTTCACATCAAAAATTGAGCTTAAAATTCATTAATATTCTCTCCTAAGACTTTATGTGACTAGTCCCTACCTAATCCTTCGGCCTTATTTTCTACTACTATATTTCTTGATCAAAACAGTCTAGCAATTAGCCACTTTACGGTTTTTCAAATATGCCAGGCGCACTGCTGGCTCTGAACTTGACATTTGCTATTCTCTTGTCTAGACCACTCTTCCCCAACACATTTTTATGTCTCATTCCACTTTATTCAAATGGCTACTCATATAATACTACTTTTTAGAAGCCTTTCTTGACCTCTCCCATCAGGTCATCTATACCAGTTGTTCTTATCACTTTGTGCCTTTTTTGATACACATCACAATCAGAAATTATATTTTTTCTTGCTTAAGTATTAGTTATCTTTCTCCAAACTAGAATGTAAACACCTTGTATATATAAGGATTTCATGTATCTTCATCCCTGATGTGCCTAGTATGGAGGAGATTCTGATCAGTATATATTGAACTTAATTGATTTAATTGCAATGATCTTGGTAAGATTCATAACTAATAAGACTAAAAATGTTTTAGCAGTCAACAGTACTTATTAAGCATCTACCTACCATATGTGGAAAATTATAATAACAATTCTGACAAATAAAAGAGAACTATAAAACCCAGTAGAATCCTCATGTCCTTATAATTCTATCACAATTTCTACAACAAACATATCATAAAACACTCAGTTTTATAAAGCTTGCAAAAATAGAATAGACAAGGGCAAACAGATATAATTATTCATAAAAACCAAAAAAAAAGAAAGAAAAATAAATTTATTTAAACTTCCTTGGCATTGGCGGCAGAATATTTCCTTAGGCCATAAAGGAAGATAATTCTCTGTTCAACAATTTGGAAATCTTTTTAAAAACTACTTTCAATTAAGAGATTAATTCTTTTCATTTGTCTTTCAGATGAGGAATATTATGAAATTTTCTTTTTTCCCTTCCTCAAAAACCAATCCAGATATTTTTTTTTTCTATTGTAAGTAATTGTGCTGTCACTATTCAGTTGCCAACCCATGAGGCAGCTGTAATTAGGATAAAATAACTGAATGTGGGTAATGACTTCCTGGTAGATCTCTAGTTGCCTTTCAGAAATGCTTACTTTTGTTCAAAGCTGTGTTTTCTTCATAAACCTTTTGCTTTTTGTCCTGATGCTAGTGTTATTATCTAAAGAGATCAGTTACATTGTATTTAATTCAAACAAAAATTTTTAAACTCCCACTCTTGTTCTCTGCATATTGTCCACATTTCTTTAAGTCAAGTTGATTAGAAATAGCCATAAACCCAAACCAAGAAACAGACTCTTAGCTACAGAGAACAGACTGATGGTTACCAGAGGGGAGGAGGGCAGGGGGGATGGATAAAATAGGTGATGGGGATTAAGGAGGCCACTTGTGATGAGCACAGGGTGATGTGCGGAAGTGTTGAATCACTATATTGTACACCTGAAACTAATATAACACTGTACATTAGAGTTTAAATAAAAACTTTTTTAAAAATTTTAAAAAAGAAATAGCCATAAACAATCAAAAGGCACTATAATATTTTTCCAAAATATATTTTCTATCATAGACTGTTATTTATCAATAAAATCTTAATAAAACAGCTTCATTACTTCTATGTGAATATTTTTCTCCAGCTTAGAAATATGATTTGGTAGACGCACCAAAGAAATATTATCAGAGAGATTATTTTAAATAAAAAGCATATCTGGATGTTTCCCTAGAACAATTGCTTAGAAATTAATTATTAGGCCAACTGATAGAAGAAGCAGAGACAGAAGAGGAAAAGAAGGAAGAGGAGAAGGAGAGAACAGTAATGCTTCAAATTATGGTTTATTTTAATGCTACTATGAATATACCACCTAATACATTTGCTCCTCACTTTTGCAAACACTTCCACAACAACAACAAAAAATTTTTTCATTGACATGTTGACTCTATCACTCTTTCACTATAATGCATCTCATGTCTTCTTTTCCCTACTTACCTGCCATGGTCCAAAATATCATATATTTACTTGTTTTTTGCTTCCTCCATTGTGAAAGTATGTTGGAAAAAAACCCAAACTAAGTTTAAACCCAATTATTTACTTACTACTTACTTACACCATAGCACGTTAAACATTATTGAAAAATTTTTCCACATCTGTGCTGACAATTGCAGTTTAAAATCCTCATCCCAAAAAACAATGGATACCAATTTACTTAATTTTCTCATTCTCCACAACAAATACGTACCCTTCCTTACTCTGAAACCCTTTCAGTTAATCCCCTAGCCTAATATTTAACTATACTATGTTAGAAATAGTATAAATATTAGAACGTATCAGTCAGAAAAGTTTTCACCTTTCTATCAACAACTCTATCAGCCAATATGAGTCTGAATCCGTGTTTTTGGCCTTCCCTCCCATTAAAGTGGAGGAAGAGTTTGCTTTTCTAAAGGCCAGGTCCTCCTCTTTTCACTGCATTCAATATTCATAGCCATCTTAGCCACTTTGGTATCTCTGAAATTACTACACTGTCCTTAATTCTAAACTTTTTTTCTCTATTGATTTATGCATAGGTACATAAAAACATGACTTAATATCTCATATCTTAAAAGCAACAATTATACTCTGACTTCCAGCTATAATTTGATTTATCTGATCCTTTTCATAGTAAAATACACTAAAGTGTTGCCTAAAATAATGTTTCCACTTGCTCATCATTTTTCTTCAATCCAAGTAAGCTCTCATACTCAACTACTTTGTCGAAGTCATGACTGACCTTGCTGAAAACAATGGCCAATTTATCAGGCTCAGTAATATTCAGCACAGTTGAACATTCTGCCATCATAAAACACTATGTTTTCCTTTTTTACATAGTTAATTTATTAAGATATAATCCATATGCCATCTAATTCACCCTTTTAAAGTATACACTTTAATAGTTTTTAGTATTTCCGCAAGTTGTGCAAATATCACCCCAATCAATTTTAGGACAGTTTTATAACCCCCTGAAGAAATCCCATATCTAAACACTCTTCATTCTCTACCTCCCTCTCCTCTCCTTTACCCACGTCCACTGCCTACCACCATTTAGGCAACTACTCACTAATCTACTTCCTATCTCCATAGATCTGACTGCTCTGGGTATTTCATATAAATGGAATAATACAATATGTAATCTTTTGTGACTGGGTTTTTAGCATGGTGCTTTCAAGGTTCATCTATGTTATAGGATGTACTGATATTTCATTCCTTTTTATTGAAGAATAATATTCCATTGTATACATATAACACATTTATTAATCAATTTTTCAGTTGGTGGACATTTGTTTCCAGTTTGGGGCTATTATAAGTAATACTTTTATGGACATTCAAGTACATGTTTTTGTATGGACTTATGTTTCCATTTCTCTTGGGTATGTAAGAGTGGAATTGCTTAGTCACATGGGTAATTCTATGTTTAACATTTTGAGAATCGGGGTGCCTGGGTGGCTCAGTCAGTTAGGCGTCCGACTTTGGCTCAAGTCATGATCTCACGGTTCATGAGTTCGAGCCCCACGTCGGGCTGTCTGCTGACAGCTCAGAGCCTGGAGCCTGCTTCAGATTCTGTGTCTCCCTCTCTTTCTGCCCCTCCCCTGCTAACACTCTGTCTCTCTCTCTCTCTTGCAAATACATAAACATTAAAATAAATAAATAAATAAATAAATAAATAAATAAATAAATAAATAAATAAAAACATTTTGAGAATCTGCCAGACTCTTTCCCAAAGTGGCCACACCATTTTATATTCTCACAAGCAATTTATGAGTGTTCCATTTCTCCACATCCTCATCAACACTTGTTATTATCTCTTTGATTAAAGCCACCCTAGCGGGAATGAAGTAGTATCTCATTGTGGTTTTGATATACATTTTCCTGATGGCTAGTTTATTGTTTTTTAACAGAAAATACCCCCCCCCACTTTTCCTCCTACCTTTCTGCTGCTTTTTCTCAGTCTCACTGCTGAAACTTTCACTGATTTTCTGCCCAAATCCTAACTATTAAAATGTCCTGGTTGTATCTATAGTCTCTTCCTAACTGATTGCCTTTAGTCCTATGTGTTTAAATATCCTTTATATGCTGATTACTCCCACATTCTTATTTTTAACTTTGACCTTTTCTACCCACTTGACTTCTTTTTTTAAATTTTTTTTTAATGTTTTTATTTATTTTTGAGACAGAGAGAGACAGAGCATGAGCAGGGGAGGGGCAGAGAGAGGGGGGAGACACAGCATCCGAAGCAGGCTCCAGGCTCTGAGCTGTCAGCACAGAGCCTGACGTGAGACTGGAACTCTCGGAGTGTGAGATCATGACCTGAGCTGAAGTCGAAGCTCAACTGACTGAGCCACCCAGGCGCCCCCCCCCCCACTTGACTTCTTTTCATTCCATTTGTATCTTAAATTTATTATTTCCAAAATAGAATTCTTTATATTGGCATCCTCCAAGCAATTATTTCCACCTCCCTAATCTCTGTTTCACTAAATTATACCATCACCCATTCATCCATCCAGGATCCAAGCCTGGAAGACATCCACAATTTCTCTCTTCCTTACTACTCATGATCAATCTGCCAATTTCACATTCAAAATACCATGCAGATATGTCCATTTCTTTGCTCTCAGCCTATTCTATTTCACAACACACTAAGGCAGTGGATGCCAAACTTATATCCTTATTTCAGCTCTTGCCACACCTATAATTTATCCTCTACACAGAAGCAACCACTAGGGTTTTAAAACTTAAATTCGATTCTATCACATTCAAAAAGGAAATGATCTTGTATGGTGCTTAGTGTTTACTGGATTCTTAAACAAGGAAATGGAGAATGTGTAATGTATGTGGAAACTGACCTTGATTTATTCAGAAGCATGAAGATACTAAAATCCAGAAGCTATTTTGGTAAATTAGTGGAGAAAGTGGAAATGTTAATTTATTTATAGAATTGGATTGTATATATTTGGGGCACAGATTGGGGAGAGTGTGATTATTTTTCAGTCTTGTGTCATCATATACCTCTCTATTCCCTAGGGTGCTCAAAGTTCAAATATCACACCTTAATATAAGTTATTCACCATGCTCCTCTGTGGTATTAATTTAATAACTTATGAGACTATTTGCCACACTAAGAAGTTATAGAATTACGTGAAGAATAAAATAGATGACTCAGTGTGTCAGTGTAAGTCACCTGCCACATGGACTGCAGTTGACTCACCTGGGAAACCAGACAGCTGTATCAGGTAATCTCTGGAGCCACTTTCAGCTCTAAAATTATAAGCTGTCTTCAGTGATGTCTAATTACTCTAAAAACCAAGTTATATAAGACCTTTACTGGAATTATTTGACTTCTACTGCCAGGAAATCTTTGGCACTTTAAATGCAACTATTTTTTGGTATTTAGGAAAGCTGCCAAAGAGTGAATAAACATTAAGTACGGAAACTCTCTGTTTATTACCAGAGTAAATACAATAAAAGCAGAAGTGACTTTTATCCTTCATACCAAGTAATTAACTAATTAACTCACTTTGTCTCATATAAAATGATAATCTTATAGACCAATGATCTATTCCGTTTCTGCACAATTTTGATAGTGTTTCAAGATAAATGTTCCCACCTCCCCTAATCTGTGCTAATTAAGTGAAGATTCAAAAGCAAAGGACCTGAACTGACACCAGATATTCAGTTCACATAATAATCACTGGCTTTAGCATCAATTTTTTTAAGGTTAATCTAACTTTAGTGGAGGGAGTAAAACAGAAGAAGCATTATGCTAAAAAGACCTACAAAAAAGTGGAAAAAGTAAATTGAAGAAAACCTGTTGCCACAGAGACAATAGTGCTGAATCATTTACCTATTAAACAAAATGGAAAAAATTGGTAATTTTGAGTAGAGCATGTGAAAAAGAAAAGTTGTTTGTAAAGCACAAATCCAAATAATTTCGATTGCAGTTATTGCCATATAAGTGTTAGAGGCCAGTGTGTTTGCAGGTCTGAGCATGTTCATGTCTGTAGACATCAAATAAGAAAACAATGTATTTCTGGGCATGGAATTTTAAGGAGTGCTGATAGGCAAAGTGAGGCGTAGAAGTATTTTGCATTCTTTGACTACCACTGCGTATGAGAAAAGAAAGAGCTTCCTACCATCTGCAGTTGTTCAGACTTGCAAATTGTTATGCCGCACTGAATTCTGCAGATTTCTGGAAGGCAATGGGATATTTTTGTGTCACAATTTCATGCTGAAAGGAATAATCTTACTTTCTCCCTATACTTGCTTTTTATGACTTTATTGAGATATAAAGTATAATATACTACCAATATTAAAAATACAGAGTTTGATGTTTTGATATATGTATAAGCTATCATCATAATCAGGATAATGAATATTATTACCTTCAGAGGTTTCCTAGGCTACCTTTGTAATCCATTCTTTTCTCCATCTCCATCCTTGGGCAACCACTAATCTGCTTTCTGTCACTGTGGATTAATTTTCTTTTCTAGAATCTTACATAAGTGGCATCATACATTTTGTATTCATTTTACCTGGCTTCTTTCACTTATTAAAATGACTCTGATATTAATCCATGTTGCTGTGTATATTGAAGACTTTCTTGTTTCTTTTTTATTGCTAAGTAGTATTCCATTTCATGAATATGCCACAATTTGTTTCTCCTGTTAATGGATATTTCGTTGGTCTCTAGCTTTTGGCTATTATAAATAAACCTGCTGTGTACACTTACATGTAAGTCTTTGTTGACTTTATGATCTCACAGTTCTTGGGTTCGAGCCCCGTGTCGGGCTCTGCACTGACAGTGCACAGAGCCTGCTTGGTATTCTGTCTTCCTCTCTCTCTCTACCCCTCCCCTACTTGCTCTTTGTATCTCTCTCAAAATAAATAAAAATAAATTTAAAAATATATAAAAAAAATAAAATGAGCTTGCCAAAGTGGTATAAAGATGGAATTGCATTTAATCTGTAGGTCAGTTTAGAGAGAATTGTAATCTTAATAGCATTGAGTTTTCCAGTCCATTAACATATTTGGATTTATTCCTTCCATTCATTTATTTGAATTTTTAGCTGCAATCAACAATGTTTGTAGTTTCAGAGTAGAAGTCTTGAATGTTTTTGTTACATTTATTCACAGTTATTTTATTTTATTTCAAAAAATTTTTAATGTTTATTTATTTTTGAGAGAGAGTGAGACAAAGTGTGAGCAGGGGAGAGGCAGAGAAAGGCAGATACAGAATCTGTCTCAGGCTCTGGCTCTGATCTGTCAGCACACACACTGACAGATGTGGGGCTCAAACCCATGAAATGTGAGATCATGACCTGATCAAAAGTTGGACTCTTAACCGACTGAGCCACCCAGATGCCTCCATAGTTATGTTAAAATTTTTATTCTAAACTGAGGGTTGATGGGGGGTGGGAGGGAGGGGAAAGTGGGTGATGGGCATCAAGGAGGGTACCTGTTGGGATGAGCACTGGGTGTTGCATGGAAACCAATTTGACAATAAATTTCATATTAAAAAATTTTTGATTCTATGATAAATGGGTATTTTGAAATTTTAACTTTCAATTTTTGCTGCTATACTTTGAAGACCCAATTGACTTTTCATATTAGCATCATATCCTATAAACTTGCTAAACTGATTAATTAGGTTTGTAGATTCCATGGGTATTCTAACTAAGCAATCATACCATTGGTAAATAGGACAGTTTTACTTAAAAAATTTTTTTTAAGTTTTATTTATTTTGACAGATAACTAAATTATTATTTTGAGAGAGGGGGAGAGAGAATCTCAAGCAGGCTCTGCAGTGTCAGCACAGGGTCTGATGTGGGACTTGAACTCGCGAACCATGAGATCATTACCTGAGCTGAAATCAAGAGTCAGATGCTTAGTCAAGTGAGCCCCAGGACAGTTTCACTTTCATCTGATATTTCTGCCTTTTAGTTTTCTTTCTGGCATGATTCCAATGACTTGTACCTCCCCTAATACGATATTGAATAGAAGCGGTGAAGGAGGACATCTTTGATTTATTCATGATTTGAGGAAGAAACATACTACGGTATTTCACTATTATATGTGATATTAGAAGGTTTGAGATAACAAATTAAAGTTTTTAATAGACACAGTGGTATTCAGATTTTCTATTTATTCTTGTGTGACATTTAAAGATATTTGTCCATTTCATATAAATTTTTTGTTATAAAGTACCCAACAGATTTTTGATATGTATTATTTTTAATGTCATTAGCTGAAAATATTTTCAAATTTCCTCTGTGATGTGATCTTTGATTCATTAATTATTTAGAAGTGAGTTTTATGGGTGCCTGGCTGTCTCAGTAGGTTAACCATCTGACTCTTGATTTAGGGTCAGGTCATGATCTCACAGTCATGAGATAGGGTCCCATGTAGGGCTCAGTGTGGAGCAGAGCACCTGCTTGGGATTCTCTTTCCCTCCCTCTCTGTACCACCCCCCCCCACCGACTTAATCTCTCTCTCTCTATCTCTCTCTCCCTCTTAAAATAAATGAATGAACTTTAAAAAAAGAAGTGTTTAAAATTTCCAGATAATTTATATTTTCCTAAATAATTTTATTGTTATGGATTTCTATTTAATTTCATTGTAGGCAAATTATATACTTTGTACAATTTTGATCCTTTTAAATTTAATACATATGTGTTTATTGGCCTAACGTATAGTCTATCTTGGTGAATGTTCCCTTGCATTTAAAGAGATATGCACTTCCCTTGCATTTAAAGAGATATGCACTCTACATTGTTGTATTTATTGAAAACCTATTTTGTGTTCATTGCTTTCCTGATTTATTGCTTCCATTATCTTATTTAAGACATACTCCATACAATTTGATATTTAAAGAGGTCTGATATGTAAATCTTCTTTTTTTTTTTTTTTTTCAACGTTTATTTATTTTTGGGACAGAGAGAGACAGAGCATGAACGGGGGAGGGGCAGAGAGAGAGGGAGACACAGAATCAGAAACAGGCTCCAGGCTCTGAGCCATCAGCCCAGAGCCCGACGCGGGGCTCGAACTCACGGACCGCGAGATCGTGACCTGGCTGAAGTCGGACGCTTAACCGACTGCGCCACCCAGGTGCCCCTGATACGTAAATCTTCTTACACGATGTCTGACATATCATTATGTGCTAAATAATTTTAATTTTATTTTCTGCCTCTTTCCCCTTTTACCCACCACATACTTGGACCCTTTGTGCCACTAATTAATCCACTCATTTAATCAATTTATACACAACGGAAAGCGTTTAACTCTGCTTTAGTATTAATGTCTGAATTTCAGTTCCCTCACTTACAAACAGGGATTAATTATATTTACCATGAGACATTAAATGCTAAGTGCCTGCCACCATACCTGGCATTTAATCATTGATTCTTTTCTCCTTTAAGCACTTGTTCACAAACTCAAATTAGGAATGATCCTATATGCTAACTTTATTGCATAGTAAGGATCCATGTTATACAGAGACATTTATGAATAGTGATCATTTACAAGCCCTCAAGAAGACATACTGCAGAATCTGCTATCTACCGTTCTGTAATAGCAACATTTTTCAAAGAGCATATGTAAACGTTGATTCTATTCAGATGATCGTGCAAGAAACTTTTCAAAAAAATAATCACCAAACAAATGCTTGTTAATCGGAGTCTTGAATTTTAATGTTTTGGCTTACTTTGTCTAAAAATCTTTCCTAGTTGGAAGATAAAAATATGTCACATTCGATTTCCTTCCCAGTTTAGATTATAAAAGTACAAAATAAGCAATATATTTTTTATGTGAAGACTATTCGGAGGGACAGATACTTCTGATGGCCAATTAAGACTCTCTGGCTATAAATTTGTGTGAAGAATACGTGGGGTTGTTTTTGGTTCAGTTATTTCTAATATAAATGGGAAATATTAGCATGTATATTATCCTTTTTGTGACCTAGATGGGTACTTTTTTTTCTTCCAAGTTTTTATTTAAATTCTAGTTAGTTAATATACAGTGTAATATTGGTTTCTGCAGTAAAATTTAATGATTCATCGCTTACATACAGCACCCAGTGCTCATCACAAGCGCCCTTCTGAATATCCATCACCCATTTAAGCGATCCCCCTGCCGACCTCCCTCCATCAACCTTCAGTTTGTTCTGTATAGTTAAGAGTCTCTTGTGGTTTGCCTTTCTCTTTTTCCCCTTATGTTTATCTGCTTTGTTTCTTAAACTATGAGGCAATTTATATAGAAGAACGTGTGGAATAGAACTGTGATTTCATTTAGTTACTCATTTAATCAATTTTTTGTATATTTAAGATCTCTAACTATAAGACAATGAGATGAAGAAAAAGAGAGGCCAGCAGATTAAGAGATAAACATTTTTGGCAGAAAATCTACCATGGACAAATTGTCCAAAATAACATTTCCAAATGTGTGTTCTGTGCATAAGATATACACACTTGTCTTCAAGTATCTTGGTACTCCTGGAGCATCTGTTTCATTTCTTCATATATGATAAAGGAAATGAGAAGAGGCAAGCTTTTACTGAGAGAACGAAAATATTGTATTTGTTACTTGGCATTTGTGCATACAATTTCAGGATCTGATTTTGGTTTCAGGTAAGGACACCTCCCCCATTATCAACATAAATGTTTCATGTGAATGTCACTCTTTGCTCCAGAGATTGGCATAGGCTCCGATAAGTCTTGTAAAGAAGAATGGCAGAAGACCCTAGTTACACAATTGGTTCAAGAATGAACATGTGGTCCAATTAGATCCAAAGAGATAAAATGAAACTTTGCTGAAATTTTTCATAAACAGAATCTCATTCCTTTCTCCTAGATGTAAAATCTAAATGGAAATAATTACTAAAGACTCCACTGACATTTGCTACCACACAGCCCAAAATATTAGCTGATGAGCTAAAACATAGATAGGAACATTGCCTCAGTTCTGAATTCAGCTTCATAGCTCATCCCTTGACTTTTCTGATGCATGAGCGAATCTACATAAAACTTGGTTACTTAAGCCCACTTGGGTTGGGATGTCTGCTATTTGTAGCCTTGTTTCAAAGAAGGAACAGTATAGGAAACAGATTTATTCTATCCCAAGGAGAAACTTCCTGGGACCTACTTCCGCTCACAACAAGATAACTCTTAGGCACAATGAAAATACAAGAGTTATGGAGGCTCATTTTCATAGTCAGTATAGGATTAAAGTAATTGAGTTAGAGCTTCAGCAGAATATCTGTAGTGGGTCTTGGCATTTAAAGTTCAGTAAGCTTTAGGACCCATTAATGGAAGAAAAACATGAGTTTCCTCATGCTTCCTCTAGTCCTCTTGGTTCTATTCCTTTCCTCCCGAGTGGCTTCACACACACACACACACACACACACACACACACACACACACCCCAATTCCAAGAACAAATAATAATTTTCTAAGATAGCATAATCTTTGCCCACATTAAGGAAAAAATACGTTTTCTAAATGCATCATCCTGTAGAACGAGTTCCTTTGCCAAAATAAAAGGTCTTTTCTATTAGCAGGCAAAGCCATTTAGCTTTTCTTTGTCTCTAACTTTCCATTCTAGATGGATTATGTACTCACTAAATAAGCCCAATGGACTCATTAAAATATTTTCCCAAACAAAATTTTCTTGAAAAATGAATTCTTCTGTCCCACATGAATGAGAAAACAGTTACAACTCTCTTGTTTTTTAATTAGCACTTCTTTTTTGTTTAGGATATAAACTGACACAATCATTCTGGAAGGAAATTGGCCAGTGTTTTGTGAAATAATTCTGGGTTTGACCTGGGACCCAGCAGTCACATTGAGAACCTCTGGCTCAGGACTCTCAGTGAGCATGCACAAAGCCGCTCATCCAGGTCTTTCCTAGGAGAACAAGAGGAAGGCAATCCAGGTGTCCATCAATAAGGGAATGAATGAGTAAAATGTGCTGGAGCCAGACATTAGGGGATATGATGCAGTAATGGTAGAATATAGATACAGCTCAGGAATATGGTGCTCGCTAAAAAAAGAGTAAGAAACAGAACAAGATCTATAGTGTACCATTTTCACAAATTAAACACAATCACAAAATATACCACGTGTTTTAAAAAGGTAAACACCTATTAGGGGACACAGATGTAACATTGAAAGTGGTGATTAATAAAGGAGAGGAAAAATAGTAGTTGGATTTGGGAAAAAATTAAAAGCGGATAGATGATCATTCACTAGCAGGTGAGAGAAATATGACTAAATCAACTTGCTGCTATAGAAATTACAGCAACAACATAAAAATGACCTCCATTGACTTTTGACTATACATTTCAAATGCAGTTTGTCTTAGCTTTGTAAAAACTTACTGTGCCACAGGTAAAATACTCATGTAATAAGAAAATGAGCCATCTACGGTTAAAAATTCTCTCAGTTAGGGTGCCTGGGTAGCTTGGTCGGTTAAGCATCTGACTTTGGCTCGGGTCACGATCTCACGATCCATGATTTCAAGCCCCACATCGGGCTCCGTGATGATGGCTCAGAGCCTGGAGCCTGCTTCAGATTCTGTGTGTGTGTGTCTCTCTGCCTCTTCTCTGCTCACTCTCTGTCTCTCTCTCAAAAATAAATCAACATTAAAAAAAATTTAAGAATTCTCTCAGTTATAGCCAAGTGAGGAGATGTGAACAAAATGCAGAGCAGGAAGTCCTAAAAAGCTTTCTGACATATACTTTTAGAAATCATTTATGGTGATGGATTACTCTTGGGACATAAAAGCTGGCTTACACCACTGCAATTTAATATTTCATTAGGAACTACATATGTATATTTATATCTATAGATACATGTAAATTGTTGTTTTTACTTTTAATCCATGTTTTTCTTATTTCACAGATAATACATATGCCTTATGAAAAATTTAAGAAGCATTGAATGGTTCTGAGAAGAAAATTTAAATGACTCCTATGTGTCCATCAAAAGATAAACAACGTAAAACCTTTTAATGTACATACATTTAAGGATTTTCTGTATGTGTGTGTGTTGTGCAGTCAAATACAGTTTAATACCAACAAAAGAGGGAAATACTATAATAACATCTTGCAATTTTTTCACTTGGCAATATATATGAAATTTCACATTTAGGTAACTGTCACTTTACAAGGTACTTTTATTGGATGTCTAGTATTCCATGGCATGACTGTAACTGAAATTAGACAATTTCTTACTATTCTATGAAATTATAGATTTTTGTAATTATTTGCTATTTTAAATAATGCTTTACATTATGATGTAAGTAGCATCATAGAAAGATACAAAGTATTTTTCTCAGGATATTCCTGGAAGTAAATTTGCTGGGTCAAAGGTCACACAGATGGTGGTGGTTTTAGGAGTGGATCATGAGTTAACAATAGAACTGGAAGTTGCCATATGAGAAAGACTAAAATGTTTCCAAGATTCAGTAAGTTTAAATTACTTTGTATTTAATGCCAAATCTAATGGCATGTTCGTCTTGAAAATATTTACTGGAGCATGTTTCTGAGGATAAAAGAAAAATTATTATGGAACAATTTTAAACTAAAGATGAATAGGAAGGACCCTACAGCCAGAGTACCTGGCATGAGTCCTGACTCTGACACTCAGCTGTATATACTTGGACAAGTCTCTTAATTCATCTGTGTCTTAGTTACCTCATCTATAAGATGGAGGAAACAATGGCACCATCCTCAAAAGAAACCTCAAATGTATTTGTTTTGAGTTTTACATGAGTGTGTGTGTGTGTGTGTGTGTGTGTGTGTGTGTATGCACGTGTGTGTGCACATGTGCTTAGGTTAATGCTTAGAATATTGTTTGGGCTCTAAAAGTGGTAGCTATTATTGTTGTGTTGGTAGTTATTATTATTAAGATAATTATTAGACTGAATCTTAAAAATAAAATCATCCTGTTAATAGCTTTGACACTTTCCATTTCTCTGCTGCCTTATCTGGTATTATATAGTCACTCAGGAGGAGGACTAATTGAAAAATGTCATTTCATTTTTAACACAAAACACAAAACATATACTCACATACACACACATACACACACACATCGTGGAAGATGCATTTACTTTCATCCATTTTACACACTTTCATTCTGTTCTAATAGCATGGAGTACCTTTATTAAGACTTCCTTTGCTAAGAGCAGCTAATGCCAAAGAGCAACCTACGTGACCATAGGTTGTAAGCTCTACTGCTTTTCCATATCTTCTAAATCTGGACCCTCCGCTATCATCTAATGAAAACTAACATTAATTTCAAAGGTAAAATTTAGTGACTGGAACTGTTTTGCATTGTGGTTATTTTAACAAGCTCTGCCTTTTAATTAAACATCACACTTCAGAGAATTTAGTCTCCAATATTTGCTTCCAATTTTCTGCTGAAAGTTTCCAGCTCCAGAGATTTTTAAAAATAATTTCAGATGTTTATTATTCATTGTATTCACCTTTTCTTTGGTCTCAATTGTTTCAGGTCTTCTTAAATGGGTACCAAATATTAAAGATCATTTTATTAAAATGAATAATTTGATTTTATGGGGAATGAGAAATAGTTTGACTTAGTTTAGTAGTTGCCCACCTACTATATACAATATATGGCACTAGACATTGTAAGTAACTCATGTAAGTCTAAATTAGGACCACTCACTTCAGATAGTTCACAATATAAATTAAATTTGTAAGAGTTGTAAGTGGTATTTAAAAGTTGAGAGCAAGGAGAGAAACAGCCTATGCTATTGGGGTTGGAAGAGAGCAATAATATGCTTTTCTTACTGATTTTGAGACCCGTTGAGTAAGAAACACAGAATATGGACAAAAGAAGATCAGAATGCCAGCTTTATCAATGATAAACCAACCTGAAGGCTGTAGCTTTAGAACTGGAGGCAAATGAAGTTCTAAATAGGGCAGACCTATTGCACACCCCTGGTCTCAAGCAATGCCATCTTTGGAAAGGCCCAAAGCAATGCTGGAGGAGCCTACCTTTGATTGAAAACAGACTGAAGCAAAGCTTTTAAGTGAGGCTTTACTGGTAGATTCTATACCAAGATAACAAGAGTGAGGGGAAAAGAGGAAGGGATGGGGAGCAGAGGGAGAAGAAGTAAGAAGGAAAGCAAGTAGAGATGGTGGGTTCAATACTAACCTGGTCCAAAATTGCATGAAATCCTAACTGATTTTTACACACAGGTCACCTTCTTGACAGACTTCCTTGAACCACTGACAACTCTCAAAAGCAAGCTGGCTGCAGAGGGACGAGAATTTATTTGCTGGCTACTTCCTCACTTGTGTTTTTTTGTTGGGCAACTTTTCACATGGGGCATGAATAACACTCGTGAGTTGTGTTGTCTAGCTTTCTAGACAGCTTACTTTTCGAGCTCTGTATCTGGGGTATTTTCCAGAACATCTAAGTTCTGACATCCTCTTGCTTTGGCTTAGGAAGTCGCTTTTAAAACAGTCTCTTAGGAAGTCGCTTTTAAAACAACCTGAACCTAACAGTCCAACTGGGGTTCCTCACCATTGGCTGGCTGTAGGATATATGAGAGATCATTGCCAAGATCCAGTCTCAATCTTGACACTGCAGTTTGCTTTGCTTTCTCTGTGTGTATCAAGGGCCAGTTCCCTTGAACATAGAGGATACACACCGAACTTTCACATGGTTCCCCTGAAGCTTCACTCACTATTTGGGGTCAAGAGGCACCACCCTCCACACACACCTTAAGGATTAATAATTAAACACTAGCCTTTCTCTAAAGAAATCTTCCTTTAACAGGTGTGAGGTTAATATCTCATTGTAGTTTTGATATGTATTTCCATGATGATTAGTGAAGTCAGGCAAAATTTCATGTACCTATTGGCCATCTGTATGTCTTCTTTGGATGATGTTTATTCAGGTCCTTTGCCCATTTTTTAATGGAGTTCTTTGGGGGTTTTTTTGTTTGTTTTTTGTTTTTTGTTTTTGATTTTGATTTTTTTGTTTGTTTGTTTTTTGCTATTCAGTTATATGAGTTCCTTATTTATTTTGGATATTAACTCCTTATTGGATACATTTTTTGCAAATATTTTCTCCCTATCCATAGATTGCCCTTTCATTTTGTTGACTATTTCCTTTGCTGCACAGAAGCTTTTTAGTTTGATGTAGTCCCACTTGGTTATTCAGTCTTAATAATTGGTTAGTTTTACTTTTCTTTCCTGACGTTTTGGTGTCATAGTCAAAAAAATCATTGCTAATACCAATGTCAGTGTCCTATGTTTTTTCTAGGAGTTTCATTGTTTTAGGTCTTATGTTTAATGGCTATTATCAGAAAGATAACCAGTGCTAGTGAGGATGTGGAGAAAAGGGAATGCCAGTACACTGTTGATAGGAATCTAGATTAGTACAGCCATTGTTGAAAACAGTATGAAGATCCCTCAAAAAAACTAAAAACAGAACTACCATATGATCCAGCAATCCCTTTTCTGGGTATATACCTAAAAGAAATGAAATCAGTACCTCCAAGAGAATATTTGCACTCCCATATTCCTTGTGGCACTATTCACAATGGATAAGATATAGAAACAACCTAAGTGTCCATCTGTGTATAAATGGATGAAGAAATTGTGATATGTACGTACAAGGGGGTATTATTCAGCTGTAAAAAGAAAATCCTTCCATTTGCAACAACATGGATGAACCTGAAAGACATTAAGCTAAGTGAAATAAGCCAGACAAGAAAGAAAGAAAGAAAGAAAGAAAGAAAGAAAGAAAGAAAGAAAGAAAGATGAAGAAAAGAGGGAGGGAAGGAAGGAAGGAAGGAAGGAAGGAGGGAAGGAAGGAGGGAAGGAAGGAAGGAAGGAAGGAAGGAAGGAAGGAAGGAAGGAAGAAAAAACCTGCATGATTTCATTTATATGTGGAATCTAAAAAAAAAAAAGCTGCATACATAGAAACATAGTAGAAGAGTGGTTACTAGGGGTGTCAAGGTTGGGGGAATGGGGAGATGCTGATCAAAGGGAACAAAGCTGCAGTTACATAGGATGAATAAGTCTAGAGATGTGGTGTATATAGCAAGATGACTATAAAGTACTGTGCTGAATATTGTAAGTTTGCTAGGATTTCAAGCCTTCTCATCACAAACAAAAAATGGCCACTGTGTCAGGAGATGGTATGTTAACTACATGTAGTAATCATTTCATTATGTAAAATTGTATACCAAATCATCATGTTGTACATCTTAAATATATACACCATTTTTAGTAAATGTTTAAATTAAAATTTAAAATAAAAAAAGAAATCCACCCTAGAAAACCCCTTTCTTTTTTGCAACTCTTTTGATCCTTTTATATACTTGGGATAAGTCATTTTAGGATAGTAAAACCAGTTCTCTCTTACATCCTTTGAAAATCTGTAAGCTGGTCTGCCAGGAATCTCACTTTGGAATTTCATATCTTTTGTATTTTTGTGCCCAGTCAAATATTCAAATTTCACCTCCATTAAATTGGAGTACAATGCTCTAGAGCATAAATCCCAGAGCCAACTGGCTGCATCTTCTAGCTGTGTGACTTGAGGCAAATAACTTATCATATCTATGCCTCAGTTTTATTATTTGTAAGATACAAATAATATCATAGCAACTGACACTATTGGGTGTGAACTGACTAAAAGTCTGATTTCTAAAATATCCCTACTAGTTAACTGATGTTCCTTGAAATTTTCTCTCCCATAAGAAGGTTCCCAGAAAGAAATTAGAAGCTAGAAATTAAATTCCCCCTCTTCTTAAAAAATAAAAGCCAAATAAATATAAGCTCATCATTATTTTCTTCCCTTATTTGATGCTTTGGTCACAGCCAGGTGAATTTCTCCTACGTGTCCAGATAGAGTTTGGAACAGCTCACACGCAGCACTTCACCGGAAGGTGTGTGGCTTTTAGCGGCTTGCAAGTTGACAAAAAGCCTATCATGTGGGGCACCCGGGTGGCTCACTGGGCTGAGCATCTGACTCTTGATTTCAGCTCAGTCCATGATCTTAGGGTCGTGGGATTGATCCCCGTGTCGGGCTCTGTGCTGAGCATAGAGCCACTTAGCATTCTCTCTCTCCCTTCGCCCCCTCCCTCGCTTACACACCTTCTCTCTTTCTCTCTCTCTCCAAATAAAAACAAAATATATCATGTGAAATATTACAAAACTTGTTAAATTTCTCTATAGCAGTAGCAATTCCTAAAAAGAGTCACTATTCCCACAGTCCTACTGTTTTACTGAAGATCACAAATGACCCTTCAGTGTAATAACCAATGGTCGATCCCCAGTGCTCTCCCTATTTTCATTATCAGGACCCCTTGACACAGCTCATCCCTTCTTCCTGAAACACTTTCCTTTTCCTTGGTTTTCCTCCTGGACACTCCTTCAAAAGTTCTTATGCTCCTTCCTTCTCTTCTGCTCAACCTCTTAATGTTGAGTGTCCAGTGCTCAGTCCTTAGTTATGGTCTCTTCTCTTTCCACACATACTCCCTTGGAGATCTCATTCAGTCTTTTGACTTTACTTACCATCTTTTTGCTAACAACTTACAAATTTATATTTCTGGCTAAGGAAGACCTCTTTCCTGATACTCAGATTTATTTCTTCAACTGCCTACTCAACAGCACTACTGGGATGTAGATCTAGTTCACATTTGAAATGGAGCTTGTCCAAACCCCCACACCATCCCTTCCCTACATCTCCACCCCTCCTCCCTCAAAAAAAATACCCCAGCTCTGTCTACCATATTTTGATCTCAGTTGACAGGGATTGTATTGTTCTAATTGTTTAGGCAAAATCTTTGGGGTCATCTATAAGTTGTCTTTTCTCTTATAACCCATATTCAAATAATTTGGAAGTTCTACTCATATCTACCTTCAAAATATGTCCAGAATGTGATTACTTCTCAGTACTACCACCATTATCATCTCCTGATTTCCTGCAGTCAACTCCTAATCAGTCTTGTATTTCCACTCTCACCCTCACAAATATTCTATTTTCAATTCAATAAGCAGAGTAACCATTTTATTTTATTTTTTTATTTTTGTTTTTATTTATGTCTCAGACAGAGAGAGACAGAGCGTGAGCAGGGGAGGGGCAGAGAGAGAGGGAGACGCAGAATCCGAGGCAGGCTCCAGGCTCTGAGCTGTCAGCACAGAGCCCGATGCGGGGCTCGAACTCACGGACTGTGAGACCATGACCTGAGCTGAAGTTGCACGTTTAACCAACTGAGCCACCCAGGCGCCCCAGAGTGACCATTTTAAAATGTCAGATTATAAAGTTCACTTAAAGTTTCCAATAATATTATACATATACCTATCCTGTGCCCCAACACTTCCACTCTTATGTCATTCATATTCATGACAATAAAAAGACTTATACAAAAATAGTCACAGTATTCATTATGTGTTCATATTCTCATTATGTATTCATAGTACTTGTATCTATAGTAGCTTTATTCACAATAACCCCAAACTGGGAACAAACTGGAGAATAGAATTTTTTAAATTGTGATATATTCATTTAATGGAATAATACACAGTAAAATAATGATAACAATAACTAACTACTGATAATATACAGTAACAGAAATGGAAGTCAAAAATATAATGCTGAGCCAAAAAAAGCCAGGTACCTGGGTGGCTCATATGATTAAGTGACCAACTCACGATTTCAGCTCAGGTCATGATGATCTCATGGTTGTGAGATCAAGTCCCATGTTGGGCTCTGCACTGGGTGTGGAGACTGCTTGGGATTCTTTATCTTCCTCTCTCTCTGTCCCTCCCCTGCGTGTATATGCACGTGCAAGCTCTCTCTCTTTCTGAAAGTAAATAAATAACACTTTTAAAAAAGTACAAAAAAAAAGCCAGATGCAAAATACTACATCCTGCACAATCCTAAGTATATGAGTAACAGGCACACACAGAACTAATTTATGGTGATAGAAATAAAAATAGTAATTACCTCTTTGGAGGTATTGTATAGACTGAGAGGAACAAAGGGAATTTGCTGTTTACTGAGGAAAACAGTATGGAGGCTCTCCAAAACATTAAAAATAGACTTGCCATATGATCCAGTAATTCCAGGACAATAAACTGGAATCTCAAATACAGAGAAAAAATTTGCGGTTGCCAGAGAGGAGGTGGGTAGGAGGATGGGTGAAATAGGTGAGGGGAATTAAGAGTACTTATGATGAGCACTAAGTAATGGATAGAATTTTTGAATCACTATATTGTACACTTGAAACTAACATAACAATGTGTTTTAATTATACTTGAATTTAAAAAATCCAGTCTCTTTATTTTCCCATAAAAATAAAAAAGAAATAAAGTGAAAGATAGTAATAGTCTCTACCTTGATCTGGGTGGTGTTTGTAAGATTTGTACACTTCACTGTATATAATTTGTATCTCAATAATTTTTTAATGCTTATTTTTTTATTTATTTTTGAAACAGAAACAAGCAGGGGAAGGGCAGAGAGAGAGAGAGAGAGAATCCCAGACAGGCTCCCTGCTGTCAGTGCAGAGCCCAACACGGAGCTCGAACTCAACAAACTGGAAGACCACGACCTGAGTGGAAACCAATAGTCGGACACTTAACTGACTGAGCTACCCAGGCACCCCTCAATAATTTTTAATTTTTTTTTCAACGTTTTTTATTTATTTTTGGGACAGAGAGAGACAGAGCATGAACGGGGGAGGGGCAGAGAGAGAGGGAAACACAGAATCAGAAACAGGCTCCAGGCTCTGAGCCATCAGCCCAGAGCCCGACGCGGGGCTCGAACTCACGGACCGCAAGATCGTGACCTGGCTGAAGTTGGACGCTTAACCGACTGCGCCACCCAGGCGCCCCAATAATTTTTAAAGGAACTTAATTTTGCTGTCAAGTGAGTCTCCGAAAACTTTACAATAACTTGATGTATTAGGTATATCTTGATGTATTATGTATTTCTTTAATGTATTATGATGCTGACATTCCTCAAGCCTGTGCTGTCAAAGACACACTAGTCAGGTGCATCTTAAATGACCTGCATTTTGTCATTTTATACTCTCCCAACATTAGCAAAAATCTGTTTTCTCTTTGAAGAAAGACTTACCCTGCTATTGATTTCCCTTGGTCGATGCAGTAAAAGGATAGAGGGAAATAAGAAGTAGAAATTCATTAGATCTTTTTTTTCTATCATCACTCAGAATTCCAAAGAAATCTCTCACATTGGAGGTCTGCGAGTGTACTCAGTTGCACTTGAGGAATACACTGTACTTGGTCAAGTTTGCTTGGCAAAGCTTTGTCCTCTATGAAAAGTTGCCCATGTGAAGTGACAGTCTCTCTGCAGAGTAAGATTAACAAAAAGCCTCTTTCTCAAGGGGAGAAAACTCTGACCCCACCTAACACCAGATTCCTGTTTTAGCTTCTGCCCAGGTATGCCTTCAACCCATATGATTACTTCTTGCTAAACTCAGCTGCAACAATGTATAATTTCTAACACCACCAGGCACAGATCTATCTGCTAAACAGTAGGAGATTTAGCAGGAGGTGCTGTAATACTTATTTGACCCTCACTGGGCCCCCCATGCGATGAAGGTTTAGGACAGAGGCAGTGGAAGTCCCCTTCTCTCCGGTGTTCCCTATGAAGTAGTTCTGTACACAAGGAAAAACCGACAGCCAAATGGGAAAGTGTCACATTATTAATGCTTGATAGTGCATGATAGCACTCCACCTAAAAAGGTAATTCTTCTGATTATTATGAATTGTTGACACTATTCATATTATTGAGCACTTGCTCAGTACCATGCAAATTTGGGTATTCTTAACACAGATAATTGCCACATTTCTATAAGTCAGTTTCTGTCATTATTTTGCAAAAGGCAAAAGTGAAACTTAGAGCAATTAAGTAACTTGTTCCAACATCATTTGGCAAGTAAGTACTGTAGTATGTGCTTTCAATTACAGCCATGGGTTTGAAACCCAGCCCCCCACAGCAGATCCTAGTTTCTTGGGTGTCTGACAATTTTAAAATCTTTTAACTTTTGGTTTCCTGATCTGTAAAATCTTCCACCCAAATAATTGCAAGGCTTACATGAGACAATGTAGGTCAAGTTCTTTCAGTAGCCCAGGATGTAATTCCATCTGAGCTACTGATTATTCCAAACAAAGTAGGTTTTCATTATCTTCTTGTATATTTTAAACTTTAATTTCTTTTCAGTTATAATTTTTTTATTCATTTCAGTTTGAAGACCATTATCCTTGGTAGTAAAAATGAAAGTAAAATAGTCATTGGTTGTTTATTCCCCTGTGATATTTGCTGTCAAGAAGACCTGATTCCAAAAACACATTTACTGGTCATATAACCTCTGAAAATTGCCTAACTTCTCTGATCTTCAGTTGTAAAATGGGACTGATAATAATGTCCTTTCAGGGTTTATTACTCTCACAATTACATACAGTTTCATAGCTGAGTATTGGGTATGTAAGAGATATTCCTTCAACATTGCTTCTTTCTCCCATTTGCAGCTATCCAGTGTTTTATCCCTTACTTGTATATTTTCTTGCTACAAAATAGCTAAAATAGCATTCTTCATTTTTCTTTACAGTTTTTCTTAAGCCTGAGCTTTAGCTTTCCTGACCTATTTTATAGGGTTTGTAATATACTTTTATTTTACTTTTCCCCTTGGTTATATGACCATTATGTCATAGTCATAAATGAAAGATCATAAAACAACTATCTTTGTAGGTGTATAGGCTTATTTATTTATTCCCTCTTGTATGTCCTTTGTAATTTCATTTTAGGGCTCACTATTCTTTTATAATAGGATGCTTCTTTAACTTATTTTCCATAGCTTATAGCTCTTATTCTTCTTAACTTTTAAATTATATGCCAAAAACCAAAGTATAAGATATGTGTCTAAATGTGCCTATTATTTTCATTCTCAGCTATTTAGAAACTAACATGACCTGCTACTTTTCCCCAAGGTTTCTATCACAACCACACCATCCTTCAGTTATTTCTTATAATTTAGAATTAAATTCAAAGAAGCAAATCCTCTTTTGTTTCCTCTGCTCTTTGGTGAATAAATCCTCTCAGTAACAAAGAATAATAACTTATCAGGCATTCTTTCACCAAAACTAGATTTCCTAGAGGTGTTCATATGGTTAAAATCTCACAGCACTATTAAGTCTTACTCCTGAAATACTTTAAAAATAGCTTCTGGGAAGGATCATATGAATCTTTCATCTGGCAGGCCCTTGGCCAAATTAATTCTACTGGGAAATGGGCTTTCTAGGACACTGAAAGGCTGGGGGCACAGATACTGTGCAGTTGAAAACTGGGCAATGAGGAATTCTGCTTTCTCACCTGGAATAGGATATGATTTTGCTAAGGCTGAGTTTGAATCAAGAACCAGGTAAATATTTTCTTCTATAAGAGCATAAACTATTTGTTCAAATCTTCCCGAATAAAGATAAAAGCTTTGAATATAAAAGGACAGAGGCACAATGAAACTAAGGCTTCTCTGATTCAGTAGTTCTCTCCTGTACATACACCAATACCCCAGTAGCACTCTGACAGTAGGAATTTGATGTGACAAATGTAGGTCAATTGATACACAATACACTATCTGCTCCTATGATGTGTGAATGCTTCATTTCTGATAAGATTTATTGGAAATTGTTATCTAAATAGAAACTCTCTTCCATTGTTATTGTGTGAATGTGTGTATGTGTGTGTGTGTGCGTGTGTGTGTGTGTGTGTGCATGTGTGCGCATGCATGTACACATGAGTGCATGGGCACATGAGTCTTTGCTACCAATAAGTAACTCACTTGAAATGATGCTATTGGTAATAGAAGTGAAAATGGCAAGAAGATTCTCTCCTCCTCCATCATCATACATAGTTTATTATTGAAAGATAGTAAATGAAGCTGAAGGAAGAAATAGTAATCTTTGGATGCTAGTGTGGAGAGAAGATAGTCTATGGGATATCATTAGGTTGTTAGGGAGAGTTTGTGTTGTGAAGTTTTATCTGCAGAATGTGTCTACTGGTTCTTATCTCTAACCGGTCATATCTAAAGAATGGAGACTGAGTTGAGGGTATGATGACTCAAAGCATAATTCCTGGTATATACTCTCTTGACTATGCCAATCAAGGGAGTTAAAAATCAAAGTGAAGAGTAGTCTAAGGTGGCCCAAGTGTCTAAAATGGATAACCTTCCCCTAATACCTGGGATGGTAATATAGGGCATGACAGATATCTCAAGGACCCATCCATGTGAGAAGCCTAATGCCTAGTTGGATTTTAGGGAAACTCTATTCCACACTGTTGATTAAAGCCTAGCCACCAAGTCATTAAAGCCAAACAGGGATAGACAAATTATTATATCTTTGGTGATTATTATGGTTTTGTAGACTAAAATGTTCAGATTATGAATATGATATGCTATAATTTATATAAAGATTTGAAGTTTTGCACAGAAGTTTTCTATGGCTATAACTGTATGAAATTCCTATACTTTCTTTCTTTCTTTATTTTTTTTAAATTTTTTAACGTTTATTTATTTTTGAGACAGAGAGAGACAGAGCATGAATGGGGGAGGGTCAGAGAGAGGGAGACACAGAATCCGAAACAGGCTCCAGGCTCTGAGCTGTCAGCACAGAGCCCGACGCGAGGCTCGAACTCACGGACCGCGAGATCGTGACCTGAGCCGAAGTCGGCAGCTCAACCGACTGAGCCACCCAGGCGCCCCCCTATACTTTCTTTATAAGAAAACCCCTAAGTATACCATTAACTGGATTTGTATTGAATATGGTATTGGATATTGGTATTGAATATGACGTTGCATCTAAGCCATGCTATAATCTAATTGCATGTTTGTCATTCATGAGTTTTTTCTTATGAGTCAACATTTTGAACATTACTTATACATATGGAAAAATTTTTAAGAAATTTGTCAGTATTTAGCTTTTCAAAATGTAGTATTAGTTATACTTCTAAAAAATTATTGATATAAATTTAGTTATGAATTTTGATATTCAGAATTGACATTTGTAAATTTGAAAGGGAAATACTAAGATGATAAATATTTATCTAAAGCTTTTAAGGAATTAGGGTTCAATATTAAATATCCTTATATTAAAATTAACAATAATACTATGCCTATGAAAATGAAGAGTTGAAGATAAATTATGTTGAGTCTTTCTTTGTCTCCTTTCCTGTGGTTGCATGAGATTCTACCTCAAATACAAGGTGTTCTATTCCTCTATATATCACATGGCAGTTTCACATGTAGAGAATTTTCTTTGTACATTTGGTACTTGAAAGAGTGGCCACATGTCCACATTTGCCTGAGATATCTGTTGTTTATGTTTGTAACCCCACAGTCATTACTAACAAAGCCCTCTTTCACTTTCAGAATGTCTCAACTCAATGTGGGAGTGCCTTGTCCCTAAGCCATTAAGAGGAGTCATCTAGATTTTATCCTGGTCCAGGATGCTTGATCCATGAGTTTCAAGAAGAAAAGAGGGACTCATAAACTTGGAAAAAATACTTAAATTTACCTCATAGTATGATATTAGAATATATAGCAAGTTATCTTGCAGATTAGTGGAAAATGGAGAAATGTATTCACAAACATTAATTTAAAATATTATAATTAAATGATTATAAAATATAAAAATTGAGGTGAATGTCAAAATATTATAATTATATTACACAAAAATTATAAAAAGAGAGGTAAAGTTAAAAACTTCAACATAAACTCATGGTTAAAAAGGAAAATATTTTGTTGCTTTCTCACTAAAGTAACTAGAATCTTCTGTCACCCTGCTTTTTCCCAGTGATTATGAGACACCATATAATGTTTACCCTAGGCATTCATATTTTGGTATCTAAATCCATTCTTTGAAGGGTAACACATTCTAAGTTTGCTAAATAAAAAAACAAGGTGGACCTAGAATACTTCTTGGAAGAAAGCACGGCTTTCTGAGCATAGTGATACAGGAGTCAATTCTAAGAGTTAAATCGCCTGCATTCTGAACAGTAGGAAATATGGTTATGATCAAGAGAAACAAGCTTCATGTATGAAAGTCTATAAATATTTAATAATGCTTTACAGGGACAAATCATATAAAATGTGTGACAGAAAAGTCATATGTACTAACAAGGCCAAATTTTTTACTAGATTGCCAGAAAGATAGCTGTATGTAATATGTAGTGTCTAGATGTATGATCACCGCCAAGGGTCAGCAAGGGGACTGTAGGGAGTCTTGATCATGGTCCTTAACAAATTCAGTCTCAGAGCACCCAGATAAAGAGGTATTAAGTTAGATTATTGTGATGCCCTGCAGAGAAGCAAACTTCCTACAAACTGGACGGCTGAAGTAGAGATTTTAGTGGGGGTCTCTGGGCCCCGAGATTTCCTTACTTCCACAGAATAAGTCACAGCATTAGTAATGCTGCTTGGCTTAGACAAAATATAGGCTGTATCCGATATCTGCAATATTTTCAATAAGATATATATGTTACTTAAGTTTTTCCTGAATAGTGAATATAAAGGGACCGTGGTGTAATAAAAAAAAAAGTTGATATTTTCACATGTGGCAATATGTCACTTCCATTGACTGTTTTCTGTTTGCTGTATGACTCCTGTCATGAACTCTGCAGCCAGAGGAAGTTGACCATGATGGGCCACTGCTCATCTGATTCTGAGAAACCCCATTCTGTCCAATAATTTCCAGCATGTTTGAGCAAATAAAGAGAGCTCTGAATGTAATTTTGGAGTAGGTGTGCTGATGTGGTCTCTTCGGAGGAAGAGTAACCTGCCTAAAAGAGTACTTTTTTTGGTCTCTCTTCTGTGTCTTGTACTAATAACTTGCAACAAGACATCATAATTGATACAAATATAGAGAGATTAAATAAACAACATGCTACTGAACAGTGAGTGGATCAATGAAGAAACCAAAGGAGAAATTTAAAAATACATATAGTTAAGTGAAAATGGAAACACAACATGCATGATCTATGGAATGCAGCAAAAGCAGTTCTAAGAGGGAAGATCATAGCAATACAAGGCCCGTCTCAAGAAACAAGAAAAAACTCAAATAATAATCTAATTTTAACTCAAAAGAACTAGAAAAAGAAGAAAAATGAAGCCCAAAGTTAGTAGAAGGAAAGAAGTAACTAAGATCCGAGTAAAAATAAACGAAATAGAGATTAAAGACACAGAGCTGGTTCTTTGAGGGGCACCTTGGTGGTTGAGTCAGCTGAGCGTCTGACTCTTGATTTCAGCTCAGGTCCTGATCTTGCAGTCATAAGATTGAACCCCGTGTCAGGCTCTATGCTGACAGTGTAGAGCATGCTTGGGATTCTCTCTCAGTCTCTCTGTGTCCCTCCCACCTTAAAATAAATATATAAACATTAAAAAAAAAGAGCTGGGTTCTTTGAAAAGATAAACAAAATTGACAAGACTTTAGCTACACTCACCAAGAAAAAAAAGAGAGAGCTCAAATAAATAAAACCAGAATGAGAGAGAAGTTACAACTGATACCAAAGGAATACAAAGAATCATAATAGACTACAGCGAATAATTATACACCAACAAGTTGGACAACTTAGAGGAAATGGATAAATTCTTAGAAACATGCAATCTTCCAAGACTGAATCAGGAAGAAATACTAAATCTGAATAAGCCAATTCCTAGTATAAATTTTGAACAACTAATCAAAAATCTCCCAACAAAAGCTCTGGACCAGAAGACTTCACTGATAAAATATTCAAAAATTTAATACCTATCTATCTCAATCTGTTCCAAAGTAGTGAAGAAGAGGGAATGCTTTTAAACTCATTTTATGAGTTCACCATTACCCTGACACCAAAAGAAGATAAGGACACCATAAAAAAAGAAAATTATAGGCTGATATTCCTGATTAGCATTGATCCAAAAATCCTCAACAAACTATTAACAAACTGAATTCAACAATACATTTTAAGCATCATATATCATGATAAAGTCCGATTTATTCCAGGGATGCAAGTTATGGTTCAACAACCAGAAATCAATAAATAAGATATACCACATTAACAAAATAAAGGATAAAAACCATATGATCCTCTCAATCAATGGAGAAAAAGCATTTGATAAAAGCCAACATCCATTTATGATAAAAACCCTCGCAAAGTGGGTATAGAGGGAATGTACCTCAACATAATAAAGGCTGACAAGCCCACAGCTAACATCATACTCAACAGAGTAAAGCTGAAAGTTTGTCCAGTAAGATCAGGAACAAGACAAGGATGCTCACTCTCACTATTTTTATTCAATACAGTATTAGAAGTCCTAATACTTTAGGAGAATTTAGGCAAGGAGAAAAAAAATAAAAGGCATCTGTATTGGAAAAGAAGAAGCAAAGTTGTCACTATTTTCAGATTGCATTATTTTGTATATAGAATATCCTAAAGACTCTACCCTAAAACTGTTAGAACTAATAAAAAAAAAATCAGTAAAGTTTCAGGATATGAAATCAATATACAACAGTCAGTTGCATTTCTACACAATAACAACAAACTTTCAGAAAGAAATTAAGAAAATAACCCCAATTACAACTGCATCAAAAAACATAAAACACTGGAGTGCCTGGGTGGCTCAGTTGTTTGAGTGTCCCACTCTTGGCCTCAACTCAGGTCATAATCTCATGGTCCTGGGATCGAGCCCTGGCTCTGGCTCTGTGCAGTCAGCTGTCAGCTTGGGATTCTTCCTCTCTCTCTCCCTCTTCCCCAATTGTGCATGCACACTTTCTCACTCTCTCATTCTCAAAATAAATAAATAAACTAAAAAAAATAGAATAAAATATCTAGGAATAAATTTAACCAAGTAGGTGCAAAAACCTGCACATCAAAAACTATAAGACACTAACAACAATCCACAGAATTAATGCCATCCCTAACAAAATTCCAACGGCATTTTTCACAGAAATAGAACAAAAAATCCTAACATTTGTATGGAACCACAAAAGACTACAAATAGAAAAATGAATCTTGAGAAAGAAAAGGCTGGAGTCATCATGCTCCCTGATTTCAAACTCTGTTACAAAGTTACAGAAATCAAAATAATATGGTATGGGATAAAAACAGACACATACATCAATGGAACAGAATAGAGATTCCTCCCAAAACACACATATATATGGGCAATCAATTTGTGATAAAAGAGGGAAGACTACGCAGTGGGACAAGGGCAGTCTCTTCAATAAATGGTGTTGAGGGGCGCCTGGGTGGCGCAGTCGGTTAAGCGTCCGACTTCAGCCAGGTCACGATCTCGCGGTCCGTGAATTTGAGCCCCGCGTCGGGCTCTGGGCTGATGGCTCAGAGCCTGGAGCCTGTTTCTGATTCTGTGTCTCCCTCTCTCTCTGCCCCTCCCCCGTTTATGCTCTGTCTCTCTCTGTCCCAAAAATAAATAAACGTTGAATAAATGGTGTTGAGAAAACTGGACAGCCACACACAACAGAAGGAACTAAATCACTATCTTATACCACACACACAAATGAACTCAAAATGGATTAAGGACTTGAATATAAGACCTGAAAACATAAAACTTTTAGAATAAAACATAGGCAGTAACCTTGTTGACATAGGTCTTGGTGATGATTTTTTTTAATCTGAAAGCAAAAGGAACAAAAACAAACATAAATAACTGAGACAACATCAAACTAAGAAGGTTTTGCATAGTGAAGAAAACCATCAGCAAAACCAAAAGGTAAGCTACTGAATGGGAGACGATATTTGCAAATGATATATTCAATAAGGGATTACTATTCCAAATATATAAAGAACTCCTATAATTCAACATCAAAAAACCCAAATAATCTAATTAAAAATGGGCAGAGAACCTGAATAGACATTTTTCCAAAGAAAACATACAGATGGCCACAGACACATGAAAAGACGCTCAGTATCACTATTCATCATTAAATCAAATGCAAATCAAAACCTCATTTGGCCATCACCTGATACCTGTCAGAATGGCTATTACCAAAGACAAGAAATAACAAGTGCTGTTAAGAATCTGGAAAAGAGAGGACCTTCATGCAATGTTGGTGGAAATCTAAACTGCATTTACTATGGAAGACAGCATGGAAGTTCTTACAAAAATTAAAAATAGAATACCATATGATCTAGCAATTCCATTTACTATTGAAGACAGCATGGACATTCTTACAAACATTAAAAATAGAATACCATATGACCCAGCAATTCCACTACTAGGTATTTATCTAAAGAAAGTGAAAACACTGACTTGAAAAGATATGTGCACTCCTGTGTTCATTGCAGCATTATTTACAATAGCCAAGATACAGAAACAACCTAAATGGCCATCAATGGATAAATGGGTAAACAACATGCAGCATATACACATAGAAAATAAAATATTTCTAGCCATAAAAAAGAATAAGTTCTTGCCATTTGTGACAACATGGATGGGCCTTAATGGTAATATGCTAAAGACAAAGAAAGACAAATACCATACGATTTCACTTATATGTGGAACCTAAAAACAAAACGAACCAAACCAAACCAAAACAAAATTCATGATACAGAAAACAGAATGATGTTTGCAAAATGGAGTCAAAAAATACTTTCAGTTATAAAATAGTCATGAGAACGTAATGTACACCACGCTAACCATAGTCAATCAAATTATAGTGCATACTTGAAAGTTACCAAGAAAGTAAATCCTAAAAAGTTCTCATCACAAGAAAAAAAAGTTGTGTAACTTTGCTCATGGTTGGTAATTAGACATATTGTGGTGATTGTTTTGCAGTATACAAATCACGATGTTGTACATGTGAAATTAATATAATGTTATATATCAACTATATCTCAATAAGAAAAATCCGTATTTAACCTAAATTGTCGTTTTTTTCCCATTTACTGCACCTAAAAGTTTCTCGTTACATTAAGATCAGATCAAATTGTAATTTTTCATTTCTTCATTACTGGAACATTTGTTCCAAAGCCATTTATATGCAGTTAAATGACCTGTCTGTCAAAATGGTAGTACCATTTCTGGGATAATAATTTTTACTGAATTAGCTTTTTAAAAGCCTTTAATTTTTACTTCAATTATGTTGTTACAATTTTTCTGCATATTATTTTCCCCCTGTAATGAAATGTGGGCCCATTCTCTCACATTATGGGTCTTTCTTATAGTTTCTAGAACGGGACCTAGGTTTGAGGATCTGGTTATCCGACTTTGAAATAAAATAACTCATCCTTCTAAAGTTAAGAAAATTGGTTGCTGTAATTATCCAGCTAGGCAAAGGAAAGATATTGTATTAATTTCTAGGTTCTACCATAAATCATTGCTTAAAGAAGTATTTAGATGGTGAAACAAATTTATCAAATGCTCAGTCATGCCATTTTCCAAGAGATAGACATTTTCATTTTAATTTCTAAGCAGAGTTTCTTTTTTTCAAATTAAACTCCACCTTTGGACAGATGGTCCTTTGCCCTGGAGCACAACTGATCAGAGCAAATGCTTAGTAGAATGAGTAATGTTATAAATCAAAGTGTTTATTCCTTGATCAGATAACCAGGCATGGTACTCTTAACTGAATTCATGGTACTCTTACCTGTATTCAGTTTTAGACTTTCACCATTTGATAAGTAGAGATTATTCACTTTCTTAGCTATGAAATATATTATAAACTTTGCAGATAGCTTCAAAAATGTAAATATTCTTTGCTACTTTAACATGCATTATGATGGAACATTTGGAATGAAGGAATCTTCATGGATTATTATAGATGATCTAGTCACAACAATTATACCTGATAATAATTATTTATTTCATTAAAAACTGTTGCTTTTTCTACAGATGAAATTTTATCTTATATTCTTGCATGCAGCAAAAATTAACAATTCTATTCTTTTTCTTCATTATGTTTACACTTCCATTTTCAAGCTCTAATTATATGTTTAGTAAAGGATTTATCCCAATATAAATGAAGAGTCTAGGATTTTTTAATAATTATATGTAGGATTTAAAAATTTACAATAATATAAAAAATGAGACATAGTTGTGTAATTTACTACTTTATTCTTCTGTGTTGGGATCAGCGAAGATATTTACCATGACATATGCATAAATTCACCATTATAGAAAATTAACTAATTATTAACAATTTGCTTTTGCTGTATTTAAAAAAATATGCTTTTTATTGTAAAGGAAAAATATCACCTGTTTTATTTTCCTTTTTAATCTCTTCATAGTATCTGGCATCTATTTCTTAAGTGTGATCATAAAAAATAAAGCATAGATGTGAGCAACTGTTTAAATTTTAGGAAATGGGTCCCTTCAAAAAGCACAGTTAAACCTAGCTACCCTGCAGATATCTTACTCAATTCTTTATATTTCCCACAAATGCACTGAATAAATAAAAATACCCAGGATACACCCACAGTAAGTTCACTTTTAAGAATCCAGTCCTCTATCAATAATCAGTCTTTTATTCAGATACAGATGGTTTTCCTTTAGCTAAAAAGACAAAATAGTCTTATAGAGGCAAAACTAAGTGATTTGCATCTAGTCCAAAGACAACTATAAATCTTTTAGTCTACTTAAACTTTTATTTAAACATAAGAAAGAAACTCATTAACTTTTGGAAAAATATACACCTATATGTAATGTAAGTAAATATTATCCTTGATCTATATTGACTTAAAGTTAAAAATCAAAATGATAAACACACCAATTAAAACAGGCAAAGGCCATGAAGAGACAATTCACAGAAGATATAAAATTGCCCAGAAAACAGATGAGAAAATATTCAATACAAATACACAGAAATCAAAGAAAGTATGGATAACTATTTGAACTACCAGATCCATATAACTTTTTTAACTTTTATCATTTAATTATATTAACACAACAAGGTATGTTCAGATAACCAGAACTCATACCATTGGTGTGCATACACATTTGCAAAAACTTTTAGAGGGAAATTTGCAATTTTATATGAAAAATTTAAAGTTTTATATCTGTTTTGTAAGACAATTTTTTACATTTAATTTATCCTTAATATTTCATTAAGTTTTAACTACAAGAATGCCCTTAAAGTATAGGAATCATTTAAAATAGCCTACAAGTCAAGGGCACCTGGGTGGCTCAGTCAGTTAAGCATCCAACTCTCAGTTTCAGCTCAGGTCATGATCTCACAGTTTCGTGGGTTAAAGCCCCACATCCAGCTCTGCACTGACAGTGGGGAGTCTGCTTGGGATTCTCTCTCTCTCTGCCCTTCGCCTGCTCATGCTGTCTCTGTCTCTCTCAAAATAAATAAATAATCTTAAAAAAATAGATTAAAAAATAGTCTAAAAATTGATTAAACATGTTACTATGTATTTAGTATATAGTTAATGAAACAGTGCAATAGAAGCATAGGTAATATTATGCAAAGATATTCATGATATAAAATAAAAAATCAAGGTACTAGTTATTATATCATTCAATTTTTATGTAATGAAAACATCAGTCTACTTTTCTCTTTAACTACACACACACACACACACACACACACCAGACAGGACTTAATCTAAATGTTAACTGTAATTACATTAGTAAGAATGATTTTAGTGATTTTACCTTCTTTTGTTCATTTATATTTTCTAAAATTTCTACATTATCCATATAAATAAAGGAGTAATATTTTGACATTAAAAAGATGTTTCCTGCAAAAGTTTCCTTGTTACCAATTACCCATCTCTACTATTCATACCATGTCAATAACTTTATACAGATTAACCTCAGAGTAGAGCAAACACACCCCATAAAAAAGCAAGGAGTTAACATTCTTGAATGCATTTTTAAAAATTTATGGTAAAAATAATAAAGCAAAGCTTTCAAGATCCAGGCTTTTCTCAGAAGGAAAAAAAAAGAAAGAAAGAAAAAAAACAGGAAAACAGTTTATGTATTCCCAAAGTCCAGAACCTAGAGGACTTTGTGGTTAGATTAATTTTAAAATGGTCCCAATTCATCTTTCCTGCTCTGAGCCTTAGCAGGTTCACCATAAAAAGACCAGCCTTGTGACTTGCTTTGGCCAAGAGAATGTAGCAAAAGTGGAAATGTATTAATTCTAAGCCGATGCCTCAGGAGGCACGAACACTTGTCTCTCTCAGACTCCTGTTTCTTCCATGACAACAAGGCAGGTCAGTCTCCAAAAGGAGATTACACAGAGCAGTGTAAAGTCATCACAGAGAGCTAGCCTGCCACTGCCCCACCAGCTGGTCACATATACATGAAGAAGCCCAGTCAAAATCAGCTAAACCAAAAGGTGGCAAAAAAAATTAGCTAAGCCAAAGGCCTGACTGACAGAACCCATGATAGACCCTTAATAAAAGAATAAATGTGTTTTGTTTTATTGTTACTGATGTTTTATGCTTGTCATATAGTTAATGTGAATTTAGAGCATTAGATTTATAATATAAATTATAAATATGAATTTATATAAATATAGATTTGTATATAAATATATAATGTACATTACCATAGGAGTTTTCACAGAATTAGCATAATTACATGGCACTAGAAAAATCACAGAAGATATAATTAGGGTTTAAATGCTGGTAAATACCAAAGGATGGCCAAGACTAAAGAAACTAGGTGAAAAACTCCAGGTAGGTTTATGAAAGAAACCAAGAACTGCAGATACTTGGATCTTGCTTTGGAAAGAGTGGTCCAGCCATACTAAAAGCCTCTTTTTTATTTTTAATGTTTATTCATTTTTGAGAGACAGAGGGTGAATGGAGAAAGGGCAGAAGAGAGAGGGAGACACAGAATTCGAAGCAGGATCCAGGCTCCAAGCTGTCAGCACAGAACCCAACGTGGGGCACGAGCCCACAAGCCATGAGATCATGACCTGAGCCAATGTCAGATGCTTAATTGACTAAGCCACCCAGGAGCCCCTAAAAGCTCTTAAAGAAGCTTCTGATTCAACCTGGTGGTTTAATGTTACAGTAGTGAAGTCTGCCACAAAGCAGCTTCACAGTGTCCTACTCACCCAGATTAGTACAAAAAAACATCCAAAATGTTGTCACTGTCCACTGAGAATACTGATATGGCAACAATCATGAGCCAGAACCCAAAGCAGCCTGTGGCTAGACTTCATAATCAAAGCTGTGTCAGTTAGTTCTGGCTAGGTTATACTGAGTAACAAACAATGCCAAACAGCTCTGCAACTTAAAACACTAAGATTTAATTATTATGAATCATGTCCACTGCAGTTTGGAGAAAGGGTGGGAACAGGGGGATCTGTTCATTGTAGTTATTCAGAGAACTAGAATGATGTTGGCTTCAAGGTATTATGACCCTTTCTCAACACATGCATTTACGATTTCTGAGTCAAGGAAAGGAAAATAGGTAAGCAGAGTGCCAACCATCACAAGTTTGTAGCCAGAAGGGACACATGCCATTTTTCCTTTTACTTATCTGAATTTGAGGCAGTAGGAAAAAAAAACCTGGTGAAATATGATCAAGGAGAGAAAAGGTGAAATATCTAAAAATACATATATAATCTACCATGGCAAGAAGGGACAGACAGATCAAGGTTCCATCAGACCAGAAGCTAATAATATAAGCTTATGGGTTCTCTTTAAAACAAAAAGCAGACAGAATATTTTAACTAATTACTTACTTTATACACCCTTATAATGCTTTTCCCTTTTTATTTTTGGCTACATATGCTTATTTGGTACCAATTTAATATTTTCTATAGACAATTTAGTCTTCTCGTATGACTAATTCTCACATGACTATATTTGTTATTGATAGCTTAGAACGATGTCATTCAGGTTAACAGCTTGTTTTTCATGTGAAAATATCATACAGTTTTTTGGATCGTTGTCAAATATAGGAAAACTTGTATAAGTTTAGTCAGTGTTGTAATGCTATTTGGCATGAGGGGAATTATGACAAAGACAGAGTCAAGTGGAATGAGATAGCAGTCCTAATAAATTTTGAATAAAATATCTTAATTTTTCAAACTTTATCTAAACATAGGACCCTGTGAACACACTGCTAGGGTCTTTCTGTCTTGGAAGGGGGCTGCAGAGTGAAGGGCACTGTGGCAAACAGAAGTCCAAGATTACTGCCCCTTGTGCACACACCCTCTATAATCAATCCTCTCCTTTGTAAGGCAGGTAGAACCTGCAAATAGGATGCAATATCTCTCCCATGATTAGTTTGCAAATCAGTTAACTTTGAGTTAATTGAAAAGGAGGTTAGCTAGGTGGGCCTCATCTAATCACTTCATTAAGCAGACTGGGCACCTCCAGAAGGCATAGAGATTCAAAACAAGAGAGGGCCTTTTGTGAAGGGGAGCCCTTGGCAAGGATCTGAGATTGGCCTCCTGGACAAGACAGAGGTACTCACAGACAATAGTGAGGGAACAAGTTGCTCAGCCATAGAACCGCGAAGAAATAAATGCTGCCAACAACCTGAGGAATCTTGGAACAGAGCTTTCCCTGGCAGGCTCTAGTGAGACCGCACCCGGCTGACACCTTGATTTTAGCCTCGGGAAACCCTGCGAGAGAACCCAGCTAAAACATGTTGGATTCCCGACCCATGAAACTGGGAGATAATACATCTTTGCTTTAAGGTACTGAGTTTGTGGTTATTTATTTATTAAGCATATGCAGCAATCAAATAATGCGGGCCCAAAAGCTTAAGCTTCATCGGCTTCACAGTCAATACTTGTCTAAAAGTGAGGAAATGTGGTTCTGCAGGAACTCAGAAGTCAAGGAGAAGCAGATTTCGGTGACCAAATGTAATGGCTGTCACAGAGGTCATGACATCAATCATGACTGCCAGCAGCGGATGTCAGAGCGTGATGCTCAAAGGTCAGACAAGCCGAAAGTCAGTGGAGGCAAATGTGCAACATTCAAGACCAGAATAATGAGTCACAACCTATAACATACAGACTCCATGCCCATACCCTTTATCTTGAGGAGAGAGTGAAACAGAAGAAGGGTTGAAATGGTTTCATCACTGTTTTAGAATACTTAATATGAAAAGTCCAGCCTGACTGAAAATGTATTCATATGCTAACAGGAAATGCCATAATAACATTTATCCATTTCTTTAAAGGCAAGAATATTAAATCTCTTAAATATAATTTCAACCATAGTAAAGTCTTAAAAAGTTGTGAAAAGCTATTTCGAATTTTTATTGCCTATTTATACAGAAAATACAGAAAACATTGCCTATTTATACAGAAAAGATCTTCTGATCTTCAGATCTTGAGTTGCCCAAATTTAAATCTCTGATCACGCTTAAACCAGAAGTGCATAAGATTCTTCAAATTATTAACTTCAATGTCTCTATCACTGGTGAAATGAAAGCTGGCAACCTAAGTTAAATTCAGGTCTGGAGATTTAACTGAAGTAATATTTTTGTACATGCAAGCTGGTGCCTCAATTTTTAATCCACAGTTTTATCAGGCAGTAATTTGGTAAAGAAAGATTAAAAGCTTTGCTTTGCTTTGTTATTACTTTGTTTATTGAAGAGATACCAATACAGACAGAAAATATTATATGAAATGTTTAGATCATCAAAATAGGAAAAATAAAACTACAGTACAGAAATAGAGGCTTACTTAGTCCCGAGTCCCTAGTGCATCGAACTGTGAAGCACACAAAAGAGTGCAAGGTGTGAGGTGAGAATCATTCTCAGAATTTAGTCATGAGATCCCTCTATGGGCCATTATCTCAGTGATGATAAGCTAACTAGCTACCTTCTTAGCCTCTGGTTCTCTTTACAATGCTTGCATTCTTATCTTTTAAAGAGGTACTTTCCAACCTTTATCATAGCCTGGTACACATAAAAACAATAACATTTGAATGTTTATTTATTTATTTTTGACAGAGAGAGAGAGAGACAGACAGAGAGAGAGAGAGAGAGAGAGAGAGAGAATTCAGAGCAGGCTCTGCACCTGACATGGGGCTCAAACTCAGAAAGTGAGATTATGACCTAAGCTGAAATCAAGTCAAACCCTTAACTGACTGAGCCACCCAGGCACCCCCAAGACAATAACATTTGTATTGAACAGTGAGGGAACATGGAAGTGTATGACACTTGACAAAACTTTTCTTGCAAATTCTTTATGTTTTGTAATTATCAATGCAATTGCAGAATATGGGACCATATTAAATTTGTATGATTTCCAAAAAACTATTTTCATAAACTTTCATGAGAAACTTGAATTTCCACCCACAAACAAATCCCAGTGAACAACACGTACTGAAGATCTTTTCAAATGTTTGATGGTCACTATCAGTGCCAAACTTTTTCTGTATAAATAAGCAATAAAAATTCTCAATCATTTTTCACAACTTTTTTAAACTGTACTATGGCTAAAATTATATTTAAGAAATTTAATATTCTCACCTTTAAAAAATGGATGAATGTAATTATCCATTTCGTGGCATTTTCTGTTAGCACTTGAATACACTTTCAGTGAGGCTGAACTTTTCATATTAAGTATCCCAAAACAATGATGAAACCATAAATTCCACAACGCACATGCAATTTTAGAACAGTCACTGTTCAATTATCATGGACACCCACAAAAGGGCACAGAAGCCACAACAGAAGCCTCAGATACTGAAAAGATGGAGAGTCTAGGGCCTTCCAGGAATCCCCACCCTTCCTTCTTACCCTGTCTTCCTACCCCACCCTCCCATAGCTCCATAGGCCCCTGTCCCCTCAGGTCTGACAGTCCCCACACTGTCTACTGAGGCAGCTGGCCAAGACCATGAAGTTCCTCCTGGACAGGCACTGCCCATCAGTGTGGAACAGCAAGGCTGGTGGCCCTGCACCAGTCACAATGCAAGTTCCTTGTGAAACAGCAACAGACCCTGCTCCAGTCAGGCAGCCTGCATAAACCACAGGTAAGCCTGCTGGGCCACAGGCAGCCAGTCTTGGAGCTGTGGCAGCTAGGACTCCACTATCCTGGGAATACTTGATTGAGAATCTCTAAAATGACTCATTGTTCTAATTTGTAAAAATAGTTACTGTAAAAACATTCATAATATCATGAAAAGCCAATTATGCATTTTGTTCCTAGAAACATCTGACAGTTAAGGTAATTATTTAATTAGTATGTGCATGAGCCTCTCTCTACCTAAAATGTATGCCAAACGCAAAGGAAGTGAGAAATGTGAAGTACACAAAGAATTTCACTTGGAATGCATATTTTAGATTGATATTTCTTCTAAAATCTAAAGTAGTACCTCCCCCACCCCACTCCCGATTTGGCTCTACTTAACTAGTTGATATTTATAAAACTCTGAGCTAGGCACAGTGAAGTGCGACAAGAGGAAAAGAGAAATGTGTGTTTCTACCCTTCAACTCTTTATTAATGACAGACAATAAATAGTAGTAAATAGGGTACAGGATGGCAATGTGGGTAGGCTTTGAGTGATGCTACCATAACTGACCCAACTGCCCTGCCTCCACCTTTCTTCACCTGTCCATACCTATCCTCAGGTGCAGGAGTGAGTCTGTACCAGGACAGATCCCACCCATCTGGTAGGAATTGAGGACAATCTGAATGAGCTTTGCAAAACCATTGCTCTTGGCACACCTGAGCTCAACTTTTGCAGAAATTCAAGGCATGGCATTAAGATAAAAAATTGGGGGAAACACAGTAATTTTTTTTCTAGCCCATACATGTTGAGAATGAAGCAGGTATTTAGTTATATCTATAGAGATGAATTAATTTTTTAACAGATAAAACCCCTCAAAATCAGAGCATGTAAACATTAAATATACAACATAAGTGTCTCTAATATTTCTAATGCTTGCACTGGAAAGGAAAAACAAAGCCAATAAATATTGCTCAAGTGAAGGGACTTTATGTGTATATAATAAAACGATATTCTATTTTCAGTCCACAAATTGCCTATTTTATTCAAAGTAGAAACCAGGGTCATATAATTTAATGATTAAACATCTAATGTAGCTTGTGAAATGATTGCTTTAAGTTTATCAGGTGTTCTGATCAAGTGTTTATTCCTTCTACCCAGATTTTGCTCTGTTCCATATATTTTTTTCTGTCTCTGTCTGTCTCTCTGTCTCTCTGTCTCTCTCCCTATGTATGTGTATACACATACTTTAAGCTAAAACACAGTGCATAGAGCTGCCATCATTTCCAGCTTCTTAAATTAATACATTCTTTTCAAGCTTCCTAAAACAAGATGGCTGACATTGTGGGGAAGATTCCAAAGGAATCCTAAAAGGAGTGGGACCTGATTGAGCCATTAGGTGGATGATCTCTTCAGCATCACATTTCAGTTATCTTTTGATTTATTTTTTTACCAGACAGTGTCACATAGATTTGTAAATCAGTGTTATACCTCCCTTAGGAATCTTTGGTGTCATTATGATCATTTGATCGGAAATACATCGTTTTAAAGGCATAAAACTTCCACTCACATTAAAGCAACCATTCACAAGAATATATTTGATGCATTCTATATTAATATTTGTGTAGTTAAAACGTGTCAACCAAATGAGTCCTGAAGCTCATATTAGAATATTATTTCACCAGTGTGATTGATGCAGCTTTAGCATATTTTTCCCCACCACAGCAAGAGTTAAGATACAAGTACCAGTTTTGTATTTAAAACTCTTTTTCTTTCCATGCTTTTTCACCTGGAAATTATTTGATCATGAATTTTATTTTCTTTTGGTTGATTTCATTAGAGTGGATCCTCTTCAGTGTTAAGCAAGTTTTGAGAATATGAATAAAAAGCTTTTATTCTTGAAGAATGAGAGCTTTATATTTAAAAATCAGTGTTTATCTTCAAATTTCCTTTTATAATATTAGAAAGAACTATTCATTACTGTGGGCTAGGGAAAAGTTGTTTATCTTCAAACAGAATTCAGAGTAGAGCTCACTGGCCATGTGGTTTTGCCTTTAGATTTTTAAAAATATAACAGACTTATTTTTTTTTTAGTAGTTCTAAATTTACAGAAAACTTGAGCAGAAAGTAAAAAGAGTGCCTGCACTGCTCACTCTCCTCCCACCCCCTTGTTTTCCTTATTAACATCTTGCCTTGGTGGGGTACGTTTGTCACAACTTGTAAGCCAATATTGATACACTATCATTAACTAAAGTTTATAGTTTAGAGTTCAGTCTTTGTGTTTTACATTGTATGGGCTTTGACAAATTTGTAATTCCATGCATCCACCACTGTAGTATCATACAGAACAGTTTCACCGCCCTGTGTTACACTTACTCATCCTCCCCTTGCCCTATCCCCTGGCAACTCCTGGCAACCACTGATCTTTTTACTGTCTTCATACATTTACCATTTCCAGAATGTCATATGGTGGGGATTAAACCATATGTAGCCTTTTCAGACTGACTCCTTTCACTTAGTAATATGCACTTAATATATCTTCCAGGTCTTTTCATAGCTTGATAGCTAATTTCTTTGTAGTGCTGAATAATATTTCAGTTTCTAGATGTATCACAGTTTATCCATTAATCCACTGAAGAAAATCTTGGTTGCTTCCAAATTTTGGCAATTATGAATAAAGTTGCTAAATAATCAATATGCAGGGTTTTGTGGGGACCTGCATATGTTTTTGTGTTTTGTTTTCAACTCCTCTGGGTAAATACTCAAAGAGCATGAGTGCCATATCACATGGTAAGAATCTGTTTAGTTTTGTAAGAAATAGCCAAACTATCTTCTAAAGTGGTTGTACCATACTGCATTCCCACTAGAAATGGATGAAAATTCCTGGTGTTCCACATATTGGCCAGTATTTAGTGTTATCAGTGTTTTGCATTCTGTCCTTTCTAATAGGTGTGTAATGCTATTCATTGTTGTTTTAATTTGCAATTTCCTCACGACATATGATATTGATCATCTTTTCATATCCCTATTTGCTATATCTTCTTTGTGTTAAATACCTGTTCAGAACTTTTGTTCTATTTTTTAATTGGGTTATTTTCTTATTTTGAATCTTAAGAGCTCTTTGTATATTTTAGATAACTGTCCTTTACTAGATACGTGTTTTGCAAATATTTACTCCCAGCCTGTGACTTTTCTCTTCATTCTCTTTTGCAGTTTTTAATTTTAATGAAGTCTAACTTCTTAATTTTTCTTTCACGGATTGTGTTTTTATTGTTGAATCTAAAAGGTTTAAACCAAACCTAAGGTCATCTTTCCTATGTTATTTTGAAGGATTTTTACAGTTTTTCACTTCATTTAAGTATATTATCCATTTTGAGTTACTTTTTATAAAAGTTGTGAGGTCGGTGTCTACATTCTTCTCCTTCTCCTTCTCCTCCTTCTTCTTTCTTCTTCTTCTTATTTTGCATGTGTTGTCCAGTTGTCCCAGAATCATTTATTTAAAAAGACTATCTTTTCTTTCTATGGGATTGCCTTTACCTCTTTGTCAAAGATCATTTGACTATATTTGTGTCTATGTCTGAGCTCTCTATCCTGTCCATTGATCTATTTGTCTATTCTTTCACCAATACCATACTGTCTTGATTAGGTAGCTTTATACTAAGTCTTGAAGCCACATAGCATCAGGACCCCAACTTAGTTTTTCTCCTTCAATATTACACTGGCTATTTTGGTTCTTTTGCCTTTATGCATAAATGTTAGAATCAATTTGTTGATATCCCAAAAATTGTATATGGGGATTTGACTGGGATTACACTGAATCTATAGATCGAACAGAGAAGAACTGATACCTTCACAATATTGAGTCTTTCTATCCATACACATGGAAAATATCTCCGTTTATTTAAATATTAATTTCTTCATCAGTTTTATAATCTTCCTCATATAGATCTTATACACATTTTGCTAAACTTATACCTAAGTATTTCATTTTTTGCCAGTAATGTAAGTGGAATTGTGTTTTTAATTTCGGATTCCAAATTTTCATTACTGGTATGTATGAAAACAATTGCATTAGCTAAGGCTTCAGTACAATGTTGAATTGGCCAACTAAGAGAAGACATCCCTGCCATGTTCCTAATCTTAGCAAGAAAGCATCTAGTTTCTTGCCTTTAGATTTTTGACTGTACCATTGAAACTCTGGAGCCATTAACTTCATGAGGCCATGGTACCACATCATCTAAAAACAATATCTAAACCCAAACAAAGTAGAAGCCTTGGCAATTGATGAGCTATGGTTTTTAGTTATTCAATATTTCCTCATATGTGCCCTGTATGATTTTGATAATTCTTGATGGGAAAAAAAATCTGTGGCCAAATAAGTTTCTAAAACATTAGGTAACAGAAAAGTAAAGTGAGTGTGTTTTCTAGTACCCACTTTGGGAAATGGTGCCATTCGATGAGCTACAAATGTTGTTGATGATCTTTATCATCATAAAGAAAAATGTATTGATAGTCCATCTGGTACCAAGTTCTGCAATCAATGCTGCCTCTTCGCCTCCGTCTCACGCTGCCTCCCACCCCATGCCACATAACTATCAGAAAGGATCGGGTTGTAATGGGGGCAGGGTAGTGCACTATGTCAATGCTGGCACCAGGTGGCATGGGAAGAACAGATCCCTGTCACTGGAGGCAGCTATATACCTGTATCTGCAAAGTTGACTGTGTACACCCTCATGCCCCCAAAATTCCAAATAAATAATAATAATAATGACTTAAATCTCTACTAATCCAGGTTTTTATGCTTCCTTTCACAAACAGAGTTATTAAGTGGAGGTATGGCTAGTGTTTTCTAAAACTTTGGAGTGCTTTTGAAATAAGACCTTCAACTGTTTTCATTTCAGTTCACTTAATTACCCACAGCAAAACATTAACTGGCTTTATTGCAGCATGGCTGAGGATGACAGCTATTTTGAAGGTGGATAGTGAGATAGAGATAGTTAGTTGTCTGAGTCAGCTCAGGCTGCTATAACAAACGATCACATACTGGGTGGCTGAAACAACAAACATTTATTTCTCACACTTCTAGAGACTGCAAATCCAAGATCAAGGTGACAGCATACACAGTGTTTAGTGAGGGCTTTCTCCCTGTTTGCAGATGGCTGTCTTCTCTTTGTATTCTTACATATCAGAGAACAGTGAGAGAGCAAGCACACTCTCTTATAAGGGCACTGATCCCATCAAGAGAACTCTACTTCCTGCAAGTGCCTCCATGGCGTGGTGCCTCTGAATTTCCCAAAAGCAAATTGTCCTGGGTCTCAGCTCCAATAGAAAGCTTCTTGTGCCATAGTTCAACCTGTGACTTCTGTTTTCTGCTTGGAGTTCTGGGATCCAACTCTGATCTACAGTTCAGTCTTGGACACATTGTAAATTCCCTTATAATACATTGTTTTATGCTCCATTGTAATAGGTCAATTTAACTCAGAAAGTTACATTAGGTTTTCTATGGATGACCTGCTACCTTATAAATCAGAGGTCTTTAAACCACCTGTGGTTTTCTTTTTTCTAAACAGATTGTGAGCTAAGAACAGTTTGTATTTTTAAATGATCACATTTTAAATAGAAAAAAAAAAAGAGCCCACATAGACTGTGCTGTGCTTATCATTTTGTGGGAAACTATCTCCCTATTTCAGACTCAACGTGTATTTCCTTGTTCTGCTTAAGCGTGTGTCACATGCACCTAGCCAACCCTTCTACATTATCTGTCCCCTTCAAGGAGGGGATGGGGTCCTTTTGTGGTAGTACGGGAGCCTGTTACAGGATAGTTGTGTACAGGTCACATGGGGCTGGTGGGAGGGAGTTTCTGGCCACAGGGGACCCATACCCACTACTGAAGCTCATCTTGCTCTGTCTCTTCTAGGAAGAGTAAAGCCTGATTCCACCCAGTGCTTGACAGTGTTGTATTTACGTTGGCTACTCCAATACCAAGATGCATCAGGAAGAAGCGTTCAGACTTTTACTCCAGGATTAGAGGTGGGCTCTTGATCCTATATGACTGGTGTCCTGGGGCACAGGTATGCACATGCACATCTAAGTACACACACACACACACACACACACACACACACTGAATTCCATGTGAACAAAAGACAGAGATCAGGGTGATATGTCCATGAGCCAAGGAATGCCAAAAGTTGCCAGCAAACCACCAGAACTACAAGAGAGACATGAAACAGATTCTCTGTCACAGCTGTCAAAAAGAACCGACCCTACTGATACCTTGATCTGGGACTTCCTAGCCTCCACAACGTGAGACAATAAATGTCTGCTGTTTAAGCCACTCAGTTTGCCATGTTTGTTACAAGCAGCCCTAGCAAACTAATACATTGTGTTCAACTGAAATGTCTTTTTCTTTTCCTGGACCAGAGAATACTTCTCTTTTAGAGTATATTTCTGCTTCTTTGAGTTTCTACATTCAAACTTTAGCTAAAAGTCTTTGTGGAGTTTGGAGCACATAAGGGAAGGGAGCATTAATCATGCATATTTTTGCTTTTTATAAAACCACTATGAGATCTGATGCAATGCAATTCCTTAGGAAAGGATTTTGGTTCTGATTCTAATATTTCCTCAAGTTTGGCATTACACTAGAATTTCAGTCTATATATTTGTGCTAGGATTACATGATATTGGATTATAGAATAATTACCATTTTAATAATTTTTATTGTTTTTTAAAAATCTTAACCCCCCAGCAAAATGAATGCTGGGTGGGGTCAAGCTAAGTCTCTGTGGTGTATTGACTCCTCCCTACACTATGGTTTTAGTGTCATTGAGACCTGATGTTAATAGCCTTTCAGCTCTATCAAACTGGAAACTTCACCTTCTTAAAATGCAGTTGCCATGGAAACAGCAGAGTTCTGGGATTTTTGTTTTCTGAAGGTATCGAAAGACTCAATGCCAATATAAGAGCACACAGCATGACATATTAGCATGTGCAATTCTGTGCTGTTTTTGAATTGAAGAGGGTATGAAAGGAAAATGGCACCTAAATGTTTTCATAAACCTGCCAAGAAGCTCTTGTTTAATCCTTGTGTCATATTTGATTCATTTATTTATATCCACCCTAGTGTTCCAAAAAAGTGATTTGGACAGCTTGAGCCCTTGAAATTGATACTAGACAATTGGACAAATATATATACATATATATGTATATATATCTTACTTATAATCACATCCTCTGAAAAGGTATCTTTGTGCTGAACCTGAGGTTAAATAGATTTTTCTTTGTTAGGTCATAGTTATACTGCTTCTTTATTCTTATCCCAATGCCATATCCTGTGATAAAACCCACTTAAAAAAATCTTTTTGTAATCCTTTAATTAAGTCTTTCATCTTGCTACTCCCCTTCCCTGATAAAAAAGGATTGAAACCTCCCTACTGTTCCACTTAGACCTCTCCCCACTGTTATATATTTAAGCACAAGGTCCTATACAGGAGCTGGCGTGGGGAGCGTCATGATTTGGTAGTGAAATCCCAGGGAAGTGAATTTCTATCTCAGCCTCAAAATGACCTTGAATTAGTTAAAACAAAAGAGATAATATATTGTACTAAGAATGGCTACTTTGAACTGATATTCATAGTGAAAAAAGCTTGCCTCAGATCTTTAGTCAAAATAGTTTTTTTTCCCGTGATGACTTAAGGTGTGTTTCAAAAGACGTTAGCAGAAAGTTATCAGTCATGTACATGGTATGAATGACTTTTATTAGAGCCCTTCTGGAGGACAGATGATAATAGGACTCACAGTGTGGCTAAACCAAATAAATCAGGGTTCAAATCATAGCTCTGCCATTTGCTCTAATGTTTCCACAGCAACCGCATTTTAATGTTGGATAGAATGGTTAATTATTTTAATTCCAAGTAACAACAAAAACCAGGGCATTAGGAAGGGTTAAGTGAAAAAGAACTAAATATAACAACTGAAGTAAGTTACTTAATCTCTGTTTACCTCTGATCACCACAGCTAAGAACCTCACCTAGTACATAATAGGTACTCAGTAAATAGCTACTAATAATGGATTCATTCAAAACCACACTTTATTCTTCTATTAAAAGGTGATAATAAAGCTATTCCAAGAACTCTTTAAGGTTAGCAATAATAATTGAGATGGCCCAGCATATTGAAACTCAATAAATGGCACCATCCCTTTTTCCAGTAAGACAGGGGTTACTTGAGGAGAGCAACCCTAATTATTTGTATCTGTATATCCAGGTCCTAGCACAACATCTGGATATGATAGGCACTCAGCATTTGTTGAGTGAGGACCTAAAGAAGTATAGATCCAGGTATGGGCATATAACCCAAGTTTGGTCTCAGTACCTTTTCACAACTTTTCATTGAAATGAGAATAATGGGAAAGGACCCTATTCTCACGTTTTGATATAAAGTTCTAGTGATATAAGCTTGGTGTTGCTTACAGTCAATGTTTCAGACTCAAGTAGGCATCTGGAGCCTTGGAAGATGAAATTAAGAGACAGAGAGAAGTAATATGAGAAAATAATGCAATCATGAGAAAAAAATAGTGGCCCTGCATCCAGCCATGCATGAGGCTGACTCTAGACCTGCCCTTTCTGTGGGTGGGTTATTGTAAATGTGGTAAGTTGGTGGTGTAAATGTGGTGGAGGTTAATACTACATCATCATGTGCTTTGGGAGGGGATGTTTAATTGGAAAAACTTGAAAGTAGTTTACAAGAGGAGGCACGTGAGCCATTATTCTCTTATCATCCAATGGAAATGTGGATAGAGGCTGTGGTGGTACTGGGCATTGAAGATCTCTTCTCCAGGAGAAGAATGCTGACTTCTTGCAGGCATGGGAATAGTCTTGTATAGAGAATAAATATTAAAGGCTCAGGAGCCTAGCAGCCCAAGGCCAGCTTTCTACGGTGTGCTAACATCTATCAACTTTATAGGAAGATTGAATTTAAGCTGTAAAAAAAGGAATCCGGCCCATCAACCATCCACTGGAAAGCTGAATTTGAGCACGATCCCACTTGTTTGTGGCCAGACAATCTGAGATTCCAGGGTCATAAATTGGACAATCCTTCTTATCTCTCCACAATGATCTAATAATTACCCCAATTTTTGCATGAGTTAGTTGATGATCACTGTATGCCACTTACAATTGAAGTAGTTCTGACTAATATGGGCTTAATTGATGTACAAAACTGTGCTAGATAGTGAGAATGATGCGAGTACCATTTGGGATTGTGTTGCTCATTGGTATACCCCAAGCGGTGAGACAAATGCTTGGCACTTAATGGGCATTAACATATAAATGTTGAATGCATGACCTAATAAAGTTTATATAAAATCTCATTTCATCTTCAAAGTACCAGTTGTAATTTTCATTTATACTCAGAAAATTGAGGCTTAGAAAAGTTAAGACACATAGCACATAAGTGGTAGGGTTAAAGTAAGACCCAGGTCTGATGCTCAGATTTATACTCTCTTAATTACTATTCATCTCCTCACTGAATGAAATGTGATTGTAAATCTCTAAGAGGTATCAGAATTCAGTTTCCAAGAATTTAGGGTTGAATTATTTATATTATGGTAACCTCTAGCCCTATTGGACGCTATGAACAAAAAAGGGTTACTTCTTATTCTCCTGGAATTTGCCTTCTGCAGAGAGAAGTATGCAATTTCTGAAAAACCAAGAAACATTTTTCTCCCCAATGGACAAAAGCTTAAGAGGAAGGGAAAAGAGTGCCGATTGGGAAATGTTTGTTATGACTTTCATATTTCCATGACTATTTTCCACGGAAGTAATCACAGAGAGCATAGCAGAGGACATGTGGAGGATGTGTTTCTAATTCAGCCCAGTGGGTTCTTCCCTCCTGCCCATTCTTTCCTGGAACCAGACAGGATAAAGCCTACGTATTCATGCATATGTCCCTTGGCTGGATTAACACATAGGATGTGCAGGTGCCAATAGGCCCTATGTTTCTATCAATCAATGTAGCACACCCTTCTTGCTTCGAGTAGAAGTTTGGGGAGTTGCTGCAGACCTCCCTCAGTCATTAGAAGACTGACATTTCTAGGCTGCAGATGGTGAGCATTCCCAAGACCACAAATACCTCTCTGGGGAACAGGCACAGTGTCCAGTGGGTGTTTTTGGTTGCTATCCAAACCACTTCAACAGATCAACCGACATTGAAATGTACTGTGACATTTCCAAATGAGAAGAGCTCAAAAAACATGACCTCTTGGACAAGAGGAAAGATTTTGCTCATTAGCAATTAGACAGATTAAAGATTTTCTCCTCTGCTTTCCTCATTCCCCTCTGAAAAAGTGTGGAGGAGGCTCCTCTCTGCACAGCAACATCACTTTTCAATTTTTTTCTATTCCCTTCTAGCCAGAATATCTCTGGGAAAGAAACAAGGCTCAAGGCCTCTATGATATTGCCAGGGCAAGCGGGAAACAACGGAGTCGGGGAAGAGAGAAAGCCAGGAGTATTTCACACAATTCGATATATCCTTAATCTAACATAAAAAATGAAGTTTGGAGAGTTGCGTTAGGTAATATCCTGAATACATATGTTTAAAAAAAAGGTGAAATGTCAAATATGTTGACTTTCATCATTTATTTTATCATTATCTAAAATTTCACCATTCACTTTTGCATTTATCATGTTTCAAGTAAAAATGACCATATTATCCCATACAAATATTTCTATACTTCTACTGAATAATGTATACTAAGAAATAATCATACAAGCAGACACTTTCATTTTAAAAAAACTTTCTGGTATCACAATTCATGTTGAATTTGTGAAAGCATATGCTTCCAATCAACCAAGTAGATGTATACTTGATATCAGGACAACAAATAATATAATAATAAATCGAGCCCTTTGTATTGTGATTCTTTCAGTTCTGTTTTAAAAATTATTTATCTGAAGTTTACTTACTGGTTTTCCTCAAAATAGTAGTTCAGAACAAGGGAAGTTGAATTTCTCAAAAGCAATTAATTCTCCCCAAGGCCTGGAGCTATGAATCCTCAGGCAATGTTTTCTCCCTATTTGAAGACTCAGACTTAATTGTTTTCCATCCCACTTATTTGTAACTTTTTAATTGCTTAAGATTGTTAGAGCCTAGAAAATTATTAAATATAGAATTCACTTATAATTGAATAAGCAATTGAGGTGCAAAAGTATTTAATATCAGAGAACAAAACGCATTTATAATAGATACTAAAGCTGATGAAAGGAGCGATTTATTTCTTGAGGCAAATATTTAGATAGACACATGCATGCTACACATTCTAGCTTACAAGATGAATGAATTCAAATAAGTCATTTAACCTTTTTCAGCCTCAGTTTTCCCATGTATAAAAAGGACAGTTATGCTTACTCATGCAGTGGTTGTTAAGACTAAACGTAATTCAGGTGTGCCATTCACTTGGGGGCAAAAGAGAAAATTAATTCAGTGTGGAAGTTCATACATTTTAGTTGTCTATATATTATGCATAGGAGATGGGGAGAAACTATGCATCTTTGTATATGTTCAGTACTTAAATGGAAAAAAGCAATAAAATCTAGAGTTTAATAAGAGGAGTAACTTAAAAAGTTCCATGAAAGCATAAGCTCCAATAATTCCACTATGGGGTATTTACCCCAAGAAGACAAAAACACTAATTTGAAAAGATATGTGCAGCCCTATGTTTACTGCAGCATTATTTACAATTACCAAAATATGGAAGCAACCTAAGTGTCCATTGGTAGATGAATGGATAAAGAAGATATACGTACACACACACACACACACACACACACACGCACACGCACGCACACACACAAATATTATGCAGCCATAAAGAAGGATGAAATCTTGCCATTTGTGACAACATGGTTGGATGAAGAGGCAATTATGCTAAGTGAAATAATTCAGACTGGGAAAGACAAATACCATATGATTTCACTCATATGTAGAGTCTAAAAAACAAAACAAACACAAAGAAAAAGCAGAATTAGACCTATTAATAGAGAGAGTAAGCTGATGATTGCTAGAGGGGAGGGGGATAGGAGGATGAAAAAAATGGGTGGAGGAGAGTGGGAGATATAGGCTTCCAGTTATAAAATGAATAAGTTACAGGAATGAAAGTTACGGTGTAGGGAGTACTGTCAATGACCTTGTAAGAGTGTTGTATGGTGACAAATGGTACCTACACTTGTGGTGAACACAGCATAATGTATAGAGATATTGAACCACCATTATGTACAGCTGGAACACTGTGTGTCAACTATACTCAAATAGAAACAATTAGGAAAAAATCATAAGACAATAAACACAAGAATTCAATAAAAAACAAATGAAATTGATTAACTTAAGAAATGGTTCATAGAAAACAACAAACTGAAAACTCTATCAAGGGAGAAACTAAAATACAAATAAACTCAGAACAGCTGACCATCAAATTCTCTGATTTTTTTTAAGTTTAACAAACTTTAAGAATTTTTTAAAAATTCTAAGACCTATGAATACATTTCAAAGTCTAGAAGTATAATTTTATTGAAATTAACAGCATTTATTGTATTAGAATAGAAATGTACATAAGATATACTCTGATAAGTTCTCAAACGTTCTAAAACCCAAGGTGTTTTATTAATAAATTCTTTCAAAGTGTAGGTAATGCACATGCTATATACATGTTTTGAGAATAGAGTTAAATATATTCTACACCAAAAAACAGAAAATCAAAAAAGGTCAAGCATACTTACGCTATTGAGACAAATTCCTGAATACAATGTTAACGAATACCATTTAATGGTAGTTTTGAAAGAATAATGCACCATTGGCACAGTATAATTTATCTCGAGAAGGGTAAGTTGGCTCAATACTGGGAAATCTTTTCCTATGATATACCATTACTTCAAAAATGTAATAAATAACAAAAATTTCCCTGAAAGGGATTAAATCCCCAAATTAGTTATCTTCTATTGAACTTCCTCATAGTTATACATAAAATTATACTGTATCAATCCGAAATAGAGTGTCTATTTTAAATCAAGAGCCAATATCATACTTACTGGTGAAATATTACTTCCTTTAAAGTTCAGAATGATACAAAGGCATGTACAATTACCATTATTCACCAATGTTTTAGTACTTCTGCAAATATTATAAAACATAAAACAGGATACACACAGGAAAGGAAGAGATAAGATATCATTGGCAAAAGATAACAAAAGATAACATGGGATATCTAAAAATTCACAGGAATTAATTGAAAATCTAAAAGGTTAATAGAAGAGTTCAGTGAAGTATCTATATTAAAAATAATTTTAGAAAAACATATGGAATCCTTATATAATAGCAACAACTAGGTAAGAAAAATAATGTTAAAAGAAATCCTGGCAAATGACAGTGGGCTGAGAGCTCCCTATTGGAGGTCCTAGGCTGCTGTATGATCTTTACTAAGTAGATAAACACAGTCTCTTGCATTTGGCACGTGGCAGTTGATCTTATGTTTGCATTCTTTTCAACTCCCATCATTAAAGAAATACAAAACAATTCATATTCACCCAGAAAAGATAGCAGTACACATTCAGTATATCGCCCCAAGTCTGTATTTACATGTGCTCTCTGTTATAATATAGTCTGAAGAAGAACTTCATTGCCTTGATATTCCATGAAATATCCTGCTGGTCCTGTATGTTGATGATGTTGTATAATTGTATAAGGTAATCAAGAAGTAGAAAATACTCTGGATATACTGCTGAAACACATATTTGCAGGGATTGGAATATATCCTACAAAGTTCCCGAAGCCTACCAAGGCAGTAAGTTTTTAGGAGTCCAGTGGTCAAGCATATCCAGAATATCCTTTCTAAGTTAAACATGTTGTATCTAGCATGTTGTATCATCTACCACTAAGAAGGAAGAATAGCATCTAGTAGGATTCCTTGAATTTGTGAGATAGTACAAACTGCCTCAGAAATATTGCCCTAATTATCAGGTGGCTCTCAAGGATGCCAGGTTGAATGGGGTCCAGACCAAGCAAGGATTCTGCAGCATACTCAGAGTATGGTACAAATTGCCCTGCTTCTTGGGCAATGTGACCATTAGATCCAATGCTACTGAAAGTATCCATGGTGGATAAGAACAATTTGTGCCCTGTCTGAGAAGCCTCAACAAAAGAGTCAAAGTTAAGGCTCTGGGTTTCCTGAGCAAAAACATGAAAGAACAGGAAACTATTTGTCATTTGAAAACCAGATGCATTAGTGTAACTAGACCCAAATAAAGAGTAAAGTCCATGGGCATCAAGTGACTATATGACCAGAGTTTCTAATTAGTAACTAGATATTGTCAAGTCCATCAAGGTACAATGCCAGGTGAGCAAAGTAGCAACTTGTGATAATGGTACATTTTGAATCAAGCCCAGGATGGTCTCAATGGATCAAATAACCGACACAAATATGTGGCCAAGACCCCTTAGTCACCTATCTCCTGCATTCACATACTTCTCTATCAGCTTCATATTTAAGGCCTTTTAGGTTATCTTCTACAAGGCCAGCTGATGGAACAGTGCAATTTGGGGTATAGTTCACAGATGGGTCAAATATGTGTGTAGGTATAAGCTGAAAGTGGAATGAGGAAGACTACAGGCTCACTCAAAGACTGTCCATAGTAAGAGGCAACCCTCCAAGTACACAGAATTTTGAGCAGTATATTTGGTATCTCTTTTATATGGAGAGAGAAGGGGCCCTGAGGTAGGAGTACACACTGATTCTTGGGCAGTACCCAATAGTGTAGTTCTGGGTCTGTAAACCATAGCCTGTGGGCCAAATACAACCTGATGTCTGTTTTATAAATAAAGTTTTATTGGAACACAGCCACACTCATTTGTTTACATATTGCCTATAAGTGCTTTTGGCTACAATGGGAGAGGCTAGGTAGCTGCAGGAGGAACTATTATGGCCTGCAAAGACTTATTATCTGGTTCTTTATATAACAAGTTTACCCACCCCAATACTATTCATTGGGAAAGGATCAAAATAACAAGACTGGAAGGTCAGAGACATGACCATATCTGGGGAAAATGTGTGTGAATATAGAGATGAGAGTGGGCACAAAATGTGCAGAACTTTCTCATATCAATGACTAGAGAAGAGACAATAAACAACCAGGTAGAAAAGATGTCTCATTCAATGGAAGTCAGCTAACCTCTGTTTTCAGACTTATCAAATCTTGGGATGGAGGCCATAAATGGGCCAAAAGCATGGAGAGGGAGAGAGACAGCACGCGCAGGAGACAGATCTTAAATATGGGTTTATGCTAACACCACTATCCCAGGGTTTACAGAGGGCCTGATGTGCCCAACCGATCAACATGAGATGTCCAAATAATATGAATGCATCAGATTAAGGATCCCATCTTACACCTAAAGAGATGCAAACATGGGTACAGATCAGAGGACTTACTGTTTCTACCAAACTCATAATTCATATAGTCAGCCTGATAGAGCACTATAACAGACTCTTAGAGGTTCAGCTACGGTTTCAGTTTGGGGACAGCATTCTGCCAGTTATAATCACCACCCTCCGTGATGTGGATATATCTGAAGCCAATGGTCTTTATATGGTATTGTGTAATTGATAACTAAACACATAGTTTTATCCTCTCACCATCACTCTCAAGAACTCATGTGGGACATTTGTGCTTTCCATTCCTGCAACTTTAGCCTTCGTGGGAATAGAGGTCCTGAAATACTGGAAGTGGGTGCAAGGTGGAAATGGCAGCTAATGCTTCCATCATGGATGCAGTAAGTGTTCTGCTAAACTTAAAGCTATGACCATGTGGTCATTCTGAATTTTTTATGCCAGAAAACAAGCAGTCAATGAAAGGAGCTATCATAATTGGCTCTGATTTTCACAAAGAACTAGAATTCTGATAAATAATAGGAGCAAGGACAATATATGGAATTCTAAGGCTTATTGGGTTCCTCTTGGTGTTCCCATTTCTAAAATATATAAGGAACACTACAAATGAATAAGATAACAAAAAATGTGCAAAAGGTTAGAATAGACTATTCACAAAAGAGGATATCCAAATGGCCAACATAAATCATGAAAAATCATGATTTCCTCTGTTAGTCATCAAAGAAGTGCAAATTACACCACAATGTGATGCCAATACACACCCACCAGAATGACTAAAAGGAAACAAAACAAAATAAAACAAAACAGAAAAAACCAAATGTTGACAGGATGTCAAAACCAAAACCCTCATATGCTGCTGGTGGGGGTGTAAACTGGTATACTACTGTGGAAAAATGTTCGGCAGGATCTAAATGTGTGCATGTATTCACTAAAAGATGTGCACTGGAATGTCCATAAAAGCATTACGTGAAATAAGCCCAAATCTAAAACTATCCTAACTCCATTAGCAATAGAATAGATAAGTAATTATTGTATATTCACATAGCCATTGTAGCAATAAGAATGAAAAATCAACAGAGGTGCCTGAGTGCTCAGTCGGTTGAGCTTCTGACTCTGGCTCAGGTCATGATCTTGCAGTTCGGGAGTTCAAGCCCTGCATTGGGCTCTGTGCTGACAGCTCGGAGCCTGGAGCCTGCTTTGCATTCTGTGTCTCCCTCTCTCTCTGCCCCTCCCCCACTCACGCTGTGTCTCTCTCACTCTCAAAAATAAATAAACATTAAAAAAATTTTAAAGAATGAAAAATGGACAATTACTTGCAAAAATATAAATAAACCAAATAAACATAATGCTGAATGAAAGAAGTCAAGCAGAAGAATACATAGTGTGATTTCATGTACATAAAGTATAAGAATAGGCAAAGACCATCTAGGATGTAGAAATCACAATAGTGTTCTCCTTCCGGGGAAGAAGGTTGTAGATAACTACAAATAAACAAAGCTTCTGGGGTTCTGTTGAGACCCTGTTTTTTTGATAGGATTATGGGTTATGGTTGTGCTCAATTGATGAAAATTCACTGATCTGTATACTATTTTCACCTTTCTCCTATATATATTTTAATGAAAAGTTCAAAGAAAGAGAAAAATGGTAACCTTATTTGTTGTTAGAGTCAAGGACATCTAGGTTAAATGTTTAAAAGATTAGAACTATCTATAGATAAAACACTAAATTATTAATAATAGCTGTGTATGGTGCTAGGAACGATTTTTCTTCCTCCTGTTTGTCTGCATTTAATGAGCAAATATGGCTTCAACATAGAAAATATTTTCAGCTGAAACTGCTTTTTTCATAATGTTAAATTAAATCTATTTATCATTTTTTAGTCATGAGAACATAGACTAGCATTACAATACTTTTTAATATGTTGGACGTGCCTCTAATCTTCAGAGTCATGTCGCTGGTATTGTTAGTACCAATCAAACTGTGAATAAAAAAAAGAAAAAAAAGAGAGAGATGGCCTGCCTCTTTTGTCTTGCTCACTGGGCATGTTGGAACATTTGTGATAGCTGAAGTCAAGACGCCTGGACTACATTCTTAACATCCTCTCTCCCTTCTTCCACCATATTAAGACAGTTCATCTTTAGTACACTTCTAATCGTGCACAATATGTTCTAATCCTTCCCATCTGCTTGTTCTCCTCTCCCACTCATCATTTCCACAGCCTCTTTTGAATTCTAAAAAGAATAGTTACCTCCTTACGGAAATACCTTTCCAAAAAACAGGTTGAATACATTAAATACCTTGTTTAGAATTCACAATAGGCAAGAGGCCTAGACAATGTCCATCAACACATTTCTCTCTTAATTTCCACAGTATTTAGTGTTCCAATTAACATGGAATCTTGTATATTGAGTGGAACTCTCAATTTGGAGCTCCAACATGCTTACTGCTCCACCTCTGTTTCACTGATTATCAATTCAATAAAGATAATAATAATAATATAATAATATAAAATGAAAATAGAGCAACCCTAGGCAGCAGAGGATGAAGTTACTGATATGCATTAATTAGGATAGCATTTGTGATCAATCACTATATTCATCAAGGTCTAATAAAAACAGAATACCTTGTTAAGTGTTTAAAAGAGAGATTTGTGGGTGCCTGGGTGGCTCAGTCACTTAAGCGCCTGACTTTTGATCTCCGCTCAGGTCATAATCTCACGGTTGGTAAGATCAAGTCCTCAGGTTGGGCTCTGTGCTGACAGCAGGGATCCTTCTTGGGATTCTCTCTCTCTCCCTCTCTCTCTCTGCCCCTCCCCTGCTTACACACATGCTCTCTCTCTCTCTTTCTCTCTCAATAAGTAAATAAATAAACTTTAAGAAAAAATTAAAATGAAATAAAAAAGATATTTTATTACAGTAAAATAGATGCATAGATGATGTAAGAACTTATGGGGTCATTAACCCAGAAATAAGCCATTAGGAAGCCATTGCCACTCCTGGATGAGAAGGTGTGGTTTAGCTTACACCCAGAAACCAGGGTCACATTATATAAGTCAGAATCAATGACTTGTCCAGCACAGCTGGAGCCATGAAAGGATATTTGCTGTTGGCAGAGATGCTGCCCAAGGAAGAGACAGCTGATTTTAGAATAAATGTGTCAAAATACAATCACCTTCCCTAAACACACAATAGCAGAAAGTAGAATGGAGAGACTGACCTAGTTTTATCCTACCCTGAATTTTCACCCTTCCCTGATCATCAAAAAAACAAAACAGGGGCATCTGAGTGGCTCAATCAGTTACACATCCGACTCTTGATTTCAGCTCAGGTCATGATCTCACAGTTCGTGAGATAGAGCCCCACATCAGCTCTGCGCTGACAGCACAGAGCTTGCTTAGGAGTTTCTCTGTGCCTCCCCCACCTTCACCCCCCACATGCTCATGTGTTCTTTCTCTCTTTCTCTCAAAAGAAATAAGTAAACATTAAAAAAACACAAAAGATGAGCCATTAGACTCACGACTAATCTCAGCCCTTAAATTTTGACATTTGCTAATAAAATAACCAACAATCCCTATTCCTGGTATATGAGAGATGAATAAAAAATTTCCTGAATCAACAAATCACCTAATTTGTACTATTCCGAGAGTGGCAAAGAAACCATAATTGAAACATGTAATTTTGCCCATTTTATCCTATTTGAAGTAGCATTTAGAATAGATAGAAACTACATATAACTAGATGTATATATAATATAAATAAGTATCTATCTATCTATTTATCTGTCTACATCAATCCAGGCTAATATTTACAGGGAAAGATGTTTAACAGTGCTTTCTCTGGTCCCCTGATGAACTTCTTTCAGAGATAATTTTCCAAATCTTCTCGTATTCTTTCACATCAATTTAACCATGGTTAAATGTCCTGGAATAAATGTCCTAGTAACCTAGTAATTCATTTTAACTTTTTGTTTTTACTTTTTAAGTAAACTTTTTTATTTTAGAATAGATTTAAATTTACAGAAATATTGTGAAGATAGTATCGAGACTTCCCACACTCCCCATTGCCAATTTTCCCTTTATTAACATCTTTTCATTAGTAAAGTACATTTATCACAATGTTCAACTGATGTGGATACATTATCAACTAAAGTCCACACTTTATTCCAATTTTCTTAGTTATTTTATTTCATTTTATTTTATTTTATTTTATTTTATTTGAGAGAGAGAGAGCACACACGAGCAAGGAGAGGGGCAGAGAGAGGAGGGGAGAGAGAATCCCAAGCAGGCTGTGTGCTGTCAGAGCAAAGCCCAAAACAGGGCTTGACCCATGAACCATGAGATCATGACCAGAACAGAAACCAAGAGTCCGATGCTTAACCAACCGAGCCACCCAAGTGTTCCCTTAGTTTTTACCTAATGTACTGTTAGTGTTCTAGGATCCCATCCAGGATACCAAATTACATTTAGTTGCCAGGTCTCCTTAAGCTAGTCTTAGCTATGATAGTTTGTCAGACTTTTTTTGTTTTTTTGATGCCTTTAACAGTTTTGAGGAGCACTGGTCGGGTATTTTGTAAACTGTCCTTCAATTACGATTTGTCCAATAATTTCTCCAGGATTAGATTAGGATTTAGGATTTAGAGGAAGATCAAGAGGTAAAATGACATTTTCATCACATCATGCCAAAGTACATACTATCAACATGACTTATCACTGTTGATGTTGACTTTGATCACCTCACAAAGGTAGTGAGATCTCTGAAAAGGTTTGTCAGATCCCTCCACTGTATGTTACTCTGCTCTTTTTGCTGCTTCTATGCTATACTCTGGGGAAGAAAGTTACTGTGCACAACTCACACTTAAGGAATGGCAAGATATGCTCTTTCTCCTTGAGGGTGGACTACCTATATCAAATATTTGGAATTCTACTGCTTGGAAGATTTGTCTCTCCTTCTCCATTTATTTACATCAGTATGTTCCTGTGGATATTTATTTTATGTTTTAGGTTATAATTCAATACTAATTTGTTTTCTTGCTTACATATTTCCAGCTTTACACAGCAAAGCTTTTACATCTGGCTTTGTGTCCCTTTGATATTTCCCTATCTTGTGGGGTTTTTTGAACTCTTCCTCAATTTCTAGCACTGCAAGATGCTCCAGGATGATCTTGTATGGATATTTTTTGCAACATTCCTAAAATCAGCGTTTCTCCATGAGGCCCTGGTTTCTTTTTTGGAGAATGGTATTAGAAACTAAGAGGTGGGTGCTAAGCATACTTTTTGCTACTGGGATATCATTGCTTTTAAGACCTTTCAGCTGACAGAGAAAATATATGTGTTTATATTAACCCATGTATATGCACATATCTATAAATATTTCTAATGCATATCCATTTGTATCTATACTAAGATAAACATGACCTCATATTGATTTATCCATCTCTAATCCATGGATTCTATGTATACTGGTTTCAGAATGGTTACCCTGTACCCCAGTAGGAAATGTTCTAAACTAGAGTACAGTAGGGAGTGGGGCTGAAAATAGGGTTAGTAGAAAGCTTTGATAAAAATGTGAGAATTAGATACCTAGACTTCCTTCCCCATTTTAAGAAGGTGGGTAACCTGAGCCAACCTATGTATTATGCACAGCAGTCACAAGCCCACAATTCTTTTGGAGACCCATAAGAATGTTTTAATTTCTTGTACATTCAGAGCTAAAAAGTGAGTTTCATTCAGCCTGGATTATATTTGTCTTTACAAACACAATCATAAAATATAATTTTTGTTTTATTTTTTTAAGGAGGAAGGTATTCATGAAGGCAAATGAGTGTCATCATGCAGTCCTGTGAAAAATATTAGGAGAGTTTATTTGATTTGTGGAGACGTTGAAACAGAGTTTGAGATTTAGGCACTTTGTTTAAAGGAGACAGGCTAATGATTCTGATAAAGGGGGACAGAAAATGGAAAGTCTGGTCACTAAAATGCCCAATTCCTGGGTCTACTTCTACAAACAGGCTTTTATGATTTTTTTAATTTATTTTTTTAAACTGACTTAATCAATCTCTATGCCAGAGTAAAGAATGAAGGATTAATTTTGAGAGAACTGACAGACTCCAAAGAAAAAAAATCCACAATTACCCAATGAAAAAGCATTTTGTCAAGCTATAGCCGTACAGTAATGCTGCCAGCCCACAAATCCTAGCTCTGCAAAATAGCTTCTAACTCATAAATGCTTTCATCTTAATTATAAGTAGGACACAGAAAGCATTGTCATATACCATAAGGTCTCTAATTAAAAAGAAAAGAAAAGAAAAGAAAAGAAAAGAAAAGAAAAGAAAAGAAAAGAAAAGAAAAGAAAAAAATATTAAAGCAGAGAGAATGCTAATGCAGGGGGCAAAAAACTTCCCTCAAAGAACAAAGAAAGAAAGAAAAGAAACCTAATTTTAATAGTCTCAGAGAAATAACGACAATATATTATATCTAAAAACATGAAAAATATGCATAGTTGATTTTTTAAATATTTATTATTTTTTTTGAGAGAGAGAGAGAGAGAGAGGGAGAGAGAGAGAGAGAGTATGTGCAAGAGTGGGAGGGGCAGAGAGAGAGGGAAAGAGAGAATTGCAAGCAGGCCCCGGGCTCTCAGTGCACAGCCCAATGCAGTGCTCAGTCCCACAAACTCTGGGATCATGACCTAGCTGAAATAAAGAATAGGCTGCTTAAACTACTGAGCTACCCAGGTGCCCAGCAGGCTTGATTTTTTAAAACATATATTTAGGCAATAAGGAGGAGCTCCTGGAAATTACAAATATAATAGAAAAACATAAAATACAATAAAACATATAGAATATACATATAGAATATAGAATATAGAGTAAATATCCCAGGAAACAGACCAAAAAGAAAGAGAAGATATGAGAAAATAAATTAATCAAAATAGAAGTACAATTTTATGATGGATAGGAGTCCCGAATGATGAGACTAGAGAAATCCAAAGGAAACAATGTATAAAGGGCATAAAATAAGTAAACTCCTAGAACTTAAATACTCAAAGGGCCTATGAAATACCTTAAATTCAAGAATAAAAATACCCACACCAAGGCAAATTATTTTTGAAATTTTAGGGCAGAAAATAAAAGTTCCAGACAAAAAAAAAAAACAGAGTACCAAAAATCAGATTTCTTGTCTATAATATTGTAAGCTAGAACAAGGACCAATGTGTTTAAAATTTTAAAGCTATAATTTTACATCCAAAACACAAACTATTTCCAACTTATAATTCTATATCCAGTCAAAATGTCAACCATGAAGTTATAATAAAGGTATCAACCGACATGGAAAGTTTTTAAACAATTAGTCCTGTAGACCATTTCTTAAGGGGCTACTGGAGAATACATTGCTTCAAAACAAAAATTCAAAAGAAGATATTGAAACTGATAAATCAGCTGATACATTTTGAAGTGATTGAGGAAGTTTGCGTAACTCTGGCAAAGATTTTGACAATGAATTAGTTTTAGTTATTAGATTCATTCAGCGAATAGCCCAAAAAAGTAATGATTAACAACACCATGGAAAATGAAAAGATGGGATAAAAAAGGAAGAACAGTATACTACATGGCTTAATTGTGATGAAAATGTTTGCATATAATAGTGAAAATATTGATTACTGTTTTATAGATGTGGTATATTAATACATGTGGAGGTGGTGAATGTGTGTGTGCATGATGTAAGGAAACTAAATCCATATCCTCCTAAGCCTCTTGAATATGCCCACCTCTTCCAACCTCACCAACCTTGTCTTTCACTTCTTACCTGGACTCCTCTAGCAAATTACTAACTGATTGCTGTACATGCATTCTTTCCATAGTCTGTTCTGCATTCTACAGCCAAACCACACTTTTCTACAGGCAAGTCCAGTCATATCACATTGTACCCTTTAAAGGATTCCCAAAGCCCTAGGACAAAGACCCTAGTCTTTGCTATGGCCCTCCAGGTTCTACATGATCTAGATCCTTCCTACTCTAATTCATTACTTTGTATCCCTCGTCCCTTCACTCTCTTTATTTCACTAGCCTTACAAAGATGTCACAGAAACTTTCCTGCATAGAAGTGTATCACATGCTATTCCTTCTTTTCAGAAAGCTTGTCTCCCACTTACGTCCCTGATATTACCTCCGCTGAGTTGGCCCATTGTCCTACACATCTTGACTCAAGTATCATTTGCTCAAGGATGTTTTCTGATCTCCAATAATAGAAACTAAGTAATAGCCATTTACCAATTCTTTCTAAAACATCCTACTTGAAGTTCAAAGGAATGGTTTTCTATTTGCATTCATATTATGTTTATTCAGGCTATAACTAATTGAATTACATAATTAAAATCACAAGTAAAGCTATAGCATAAAAAAAGTTTAAGAACAAATGCAACTGATGTAATAAGGGCACAACAGAATGTGTAGGAACAAAAAGTGAGCATATTAGTGAGCAGCCTACTCCTTGCTAGTGCTTAGCATGGCTGCTACCTCAGCCATGAAGTTTTATAGAGTAATGGAAAGTATCAGGGAATGAGGGGTGTCAGTTAAAAAAGGGTCAGGTGAAAAAGCTTCTACTACATTTGGTTCATTCTTAAAAGTTCTGTGAGGCAAAGACATGTTTGCATTGGCTCATCAGGTTAAAGCTATGGTCTAGCATAGTCAGTGCATGAAACAGTAGATACTCAACAAAGATTCTGCAAATAAGTGAATACAAAAAACATGAAGTTTGTAAACACTCTGGTGGCTACTGATCACATATCCCCCATGTCTGTTTCACTGATACTGTCTGGAACATTTGTGCTGACCTTCTTGTTCTTTGCCTTGCAAATAATTTCCACAGCACTCTGTAATTGTGTTGGTAATTGTGTTGTTCAAAAAGCTCTAATCCACAAATTAACTGTGCTTTAGAGCATGATTAAACTCCAAAAAGCAAAATTGCTGAGGAAAATCCATTACTATTATCTAAGCAGCTGAGCGACTTCCCAAAATATTCATAACACAAATTGTTCTTCTAAAGGCAAAAATGAAAATTGTTTATGATTTGCAGAAAGGCTAAGTTAAATAAAAAATGTTAGCAAGGCTTAAGGGGGCAAAGACAATATATTCTCTGTATAACTGGGCATCTTTAAACTTATTTTAAACATTAAATTATTTAAACTACAAAAAATATCATACATGGAACTTAAGTAAATTTGTTCTGAATAATAAGAATGAATTAAAAACTGTAACTTAGATATTTATATTTGGGTTGATATCACTACTAATGATTTTAATTATACTTAGTAGGAATAAAAGGAAAAAAAGCAGACACACCTTATCAGACACAAACATAATAGGGCATACTTGACCTTTTTGCTTATTCTCTTTACAGTTGCTTGTATTTTTTATTACCTTTTTTAAATTACAAAGATATTACATGCTTTCAGTGACAAATAAAACCTAAAAAAAGTTAAGACTCTGCATACACCCCTGGATAACTACTACTTTGATCCTTTTATGTACAAACATATATCTATAGCTATATAGATTTGTATATAATATATAATGTATGTATAATGTATAATATGTAATATATATTATATTACTTTCATAAGAATTGTATGATACTAATCCATTAATTGGGACTTTGCTTTTAAATTTTTGTTAAGATTGTAGATCTTCCTTTAGTTCAGTATATATAGATATGTTTAATTTTTAGATCTCTCTCATTTTAAATGATATTAGTTTACTTATTGAAACTATGAAGTCATAAGTGCCTAATGCTGAAAAATGTGTTTGTTAGAATAAAATACTTCTGCTTTATGTGCTCTATTAGAAATTCAAGATAACAATCCTTTACAAATATTTAATGTTAAGGGATATGATGCATTACTTGCAATGTTCAACCATATTTACTATTCCAAACATGCAAATGTCTATCAAATGCTATTAGAAATTTTAATACCTCTAATTGTTACCCCAGAAAACACTAATAGGATAAATGTTTAGATAAGTCAGTGCTGAACTCTTGCAAATTTCATTTCAAAATTCCCAGTCATATTATATTCATATGCCCTGGTTGCACAGGTTTTAGAGCTTGTTGTGTGCTAAGACACACTGTGAGAAGAAAAGAGGAGAAAGGCAACAACTAAAATATTTCACATCCCTAATCAAAATAATTTCTATAAAATTATGCCAACTGCACCATAAATATATTGACCAATTATGCCATTTCTGCAGGGATCTCAGTTTAATAGTATTCATGGAAGAATTACAATGATAAAGTTCCAAAAAATAGAAGTGCTCTTTTTTCTTTTCTGTCATCACAGTTTTATAGCAGATACGTGTTTAGCAAGTTTCATTTCCTTCTATGACAATCCATGGAGAAGTAAAACCTTTTTTCCTCCTCATGCCCACAGACGCAGTATTTGAAATGCTCTTCATTCTGTCCTGAATTCCAACAAGTCTTTGAGACTTAAAGAAGCCAATGCAAAGAAGGACATCTTCTTTCCAGAATTTGACTCTTAAAGTCTCATAGAGATAAAGCAATGGTAATGATTTCAGAGAACACTTGTATAAGATAGAAATCTACTTCGTCTATACTCTAGCTGAGGAGGAGGAATGCTTTAACTGTGAGACACCCTTTTATTTTGTCTCTATGTGGATGAATGTCTCTTGGATAGAGCTACTACAAAAGTAATAGGCAAACAGCCCACATCATATTCATTCAGTGTGGACGCCCATGTAAATGTCCATGTTGATTGCACTATACCTTGAAACGGGAAGCATCTTTAAAAGAAACATCAGGGGCAAATTAACAGTATTTCACCAAGTGATATATTCATTCAAAACATAAAAGTGAAATATAAGGGCTACAGTCTGCCGCTTTCTAAGGTCAGTTTTATAAACAACTTTGTTCACAAAATTTTATAACCACCTCCATCCCACACTCACCTAGGAAATGAAAACAGCTAATTTTAATTCTATTGGGTCACAATCTGAAGAAAGATTTGTATGATACATAAAGAATCATAATCTGTAAATTCTTGACTCAACTTTAAATACACAGTGAGAAAAAGTAACTTTTTTCAGAAAGGATATTCTACTCCAATCTTACTTCCCCACAAGAATCATCTATTTTTATATCAGTCAGAGAGAAAGTTACGCTTCAGTGACAGGCTATTTCCCAAATCTCAGAGAGTTAAAACATTATAGGATAATTTCTCATTCATATTACCTGTCTATTATGAATCCAGGTGGATCTTTGTTCTGGATTGTTCTTATTCTGAATCCAAACTGAAGGGCTCACTCTCTGGAAAAGTGCTGGTCCCAGTGGCAGAGATGAAGAGCTCTGGAGAATCTTGTGCCAGACAGGTACTCTCATGCTTCATCTTTGCCTCACAACTCATTGGCCCAAACTAGTCACATGGCTCCATTGAGTTACAGGGTCAGGATTACCAGTCCTGAGAAGTTAATGAATGCCTGGAAGGAAGAGAAACAAAAATACTACTGCTAAATTGCATTAATGAACATGCTGTCTACCAAATACTCACCTTCTCTCCATCCTTCAGAAAAGAAATATTTATCCTCTCCCCCAGGGAATCAATTCCATGACCCCAGACCCCATCCAGGCTTGGCATCAAACCCAAACTCAGCATCAAGTGTGTCTAGCTCCTCTTGATCTGAAGACCAATGGACTAAACAGTTATCTGCAAATGTCAACTCAATATTCAACAGTGGAACAACGACAGAATACCTACAATCACACTCACTCTTGTCACAGAATATTTAGTCAAAATTATGGTCTATTTGGCAATATAACTCTCTTTAAGACTTTGTAAACTTTTTCCCTATTTAAGTCAGATCCATGTGTACCATTATTTTTAGTTATCCCTTCTTAGACATATTACCTTTCTTTGTTATTTTATCACCGCCAACCTTCTTTTTCCTCCAGCCTTAATTATAAGATACTTGATTCTTGCAGATTTTGGTTGGAGAGTCACATGCTTAATCTCTTTTCTCTCAATCATTTTATTCAAATGAATAGGCCTCCTAGATACTATAGCCTCATTTGGACCATTGTTCTAAGATCTTTTAATCCATTCAGAGTTTTTATAATGGAGGTGACAGCCTTATTTTAAATTTGAAACTCACCATAAGAATGAATTTTAATTGACCTTTATTTGTCAAAAATTGCCTCAGTTTTATCTTTCACCAATTTTGGATGAGAATTAGCTGCCTCTTACAAGGTTCGATGGCTAAAATTCTTCTTCTTTTTAAATATATTATCTTAATTTTTGTTTAATTTTGAGAGAGGGAGCAAGCAGGGAAGGGGTAGAGAGAGGTGGAGACAGAGGATCCAAAGCAGGGATCCAAAGTGGCTCTGTGCTGACAGCAGAGAGCCCCATGCAGAGCTTGACTGAACCCCTGAACTGTGAAATCATGACCTGAGCTGAAGTAGATGCTTAACCAGTTGAGCCACCCAGGCGCCCTGGTGGCTAAAATTCTTAACTATTCTCTTTAATTACTGTCTACAAATTGGTTAATTCTTTTCTATTCTCTCTCTCTTTTCTCTCAATATCTCCTCTTTCTCTCATTTCTCTCTCTCTTCCTCTTTCTTCCCATCCCTCCCTGTCAAATATCAATAGTAACTCCATACATGCTTTCACTTTTCTGTTTTATAACACCTTTCTTTAAAATTATAGCTGCATTTGGTATATTATCTGCCTATCAGATGAATGTAGATTATGGTTTTACCGCACATTTCATCACTAAATAATATGAATTACCATTCTTCCAGCTTGAAATACCAGTTTCCTTGCTTTCCACTCTGTGTTTCCTAAGTAATGACAGACATTACAGGGATTTGGTTTTAACAATACACCAATTGAGGAGCCTAGGTTGTTCAGTGGGTTAAGCATCTGACTTCGGCTCAAGTCATGATCTCATGGTTCATGAGTTGGAGCCCTGCATCTGGCTCTGTGCTGACAGCTCAGGGCCTAGAGCTTCCTTCAGATTCTGTGTCTCCCTCTCTCTCTGCCCCTCCCCTGCTCATGCTCTGTCTCTCTCTGTCTCTCACAAATAAATAAAAAAACTTAAAAAAATATATACCAGTTATAGCTAACAACATCTGTATTAGTAATATAGGTTATGCTGTTATAACAGATAATTCCATAATTCTAGTAGCTTTAGATGGTTTATTTTTCATTCATATTATATGCCCATCAAAAGTTAACTAGAAGCTATGTTCTGGGTGTCATTACTCTACAACCCAGGCCAACAAAGGAGTTACAATCTGAAATATTTCTGAGCTCTGAAGGGTCTTGCACCAACAGTTAAATGCTCTGTCCCAGAAGTGATATATATTACTTTTTCTCAGGAGTCCCTGTGGAAAACTAGCTTCTCTACTACACCTGTGCTAAATATCTTATTTCTCTAGATCTATTCTTTTTTTAATATGAAATTTATTGTCAAATTGGTTTCCATACAACACCCAGTGCTCATCCCAAAAGGTGCCCTCCTCAATACCCATCACCCACCCTCCCCACCCACCCTCCTATATCAATCCTCAGATTGTTCTCAGTTTTTAAGAGTCTCTTATGGTTTGGCTCCCTCCCTCTCTAACCCTTTTTTTTTCCTTCCCCTCCCCCATGGTCTTCTGTTAAGTTTCTCAGGATCTACATAAGACTGAAAACATATGGTATCTGTCTTTCTCTGTATGACTTATTTCACTTAGCATAACACTCTCCAGTTCCATCCATGTTGTTACAAATAGCCAGATTTCATTCTTTCTCATTGCCACATAGTACTCCATTGAGTATATAAACCACAATTTCTTTATCCATTCATCAGTTGATGGACATTTATGCTCTTTCCATAATTTGACTATTGTTGAAAGGGTTGCTATAAACATTGGGGTACAAGTGCCCCTATGCATCAGCACTCCTAGATCCCTTGGGTAAATTCCTAGCAGTGCTATTGCTGGGTCATAGGGTAGATCTGTTTTTAATTTTTTGATGAACCTCCACACTGTTTTCCAGAGCAGCTGCACCAGTTTGCATTCCCACCAACAGTGCAAGAGGGCTCCTGTTTCTCCACATCCTCTAGATCTATTCTGCACACTTTTGCATACTGTTCTGTGACTTGGAAGGCTACCTTCTTGTCCTAGGACTTCCAGTTGGGTTCAAGCACTGGAGGTACCAGTAAGTAATTGGAAGGCAGGAGATCAGGTTGAATTATTTGTTCTGCCATGTCCCTCACTCTGGGGTCACTGTGGATAGATTGTGTTCTTCCACTGACTGCCCAATTACCAGTCAGGTAGCCCTCGATGTTCAGCTGCACTCTTCAGGCTCTGAAACCAGATAACCATTCCCTCCCCTTGTCCCTTCAGACCTAAGGATAACAGATTTCTCTGTTGCTAACTCTAGAGTTCTACTTTGTCATTTATTGGTTTCTGTAAACTCTGCGACAACCTAACAGTCATATTTTTATTAAACATTTCTCTCATTATTCTGTTTGTGCCATTTTTTCTCCCAGGATCCTGATTTATCTACCACTAACATAAGAGGGAGCCAGAAAGCAAAATCCAGCCTACTTCCCAGAAACTAGAGGGCTATTAGAAGTATTTGAATAAGACCACTAATAACCACTAGAATGTTCTCTTCATCAAAGTCCCCAGATATAGTTATTATCTGGTTAATTCTATAATGTTAAGAATCTGTCCCTGTTACAGTGAGATTTTTCAAACCATGCATAAAAATAAGATCAGGACAGATAGGACAATTCTCAAATTCAATTCCCAAATAAAGAATAGAGCTCATATTTGTATAGATTTTTTTTTAGGTAAGTATCACTGACAATCACCTCTACATCTCAGTGTTTGTTTGAAGTTTGTAAATATGAACCAAGTCTCCAAAACTCTATCCTTAGCCTCACCTTTTCTCATAAATTCTGCTGTTAGAAGACCCCTTATTGCATCTTTGATTCAGCTTTACTACATTCTCAATGTCTCTTTTGACTTGTCCTTCTAAAACATAAAAGATTCTCTCCTTATATGGCCAATTTAAATTTCCAAGTAAGAGAATTTAATAAGTCCAACTCATCACCGTTTTTATTATTTGGATAGAGATTTTTTTTTATAATGCAAAACCAATTTATTTCCATGTGTAACAATGAAGATGGGATACTAGATAAAAAGGAAAGCAGTCTTCTGTCAAATAGAGATCAAGATTCTTAAGTAGCTGCCTTTGAAACCTATTACAGTGGAACATTCACTGTCGCCTTCAGATGTTAAGCCTCTTTACCTGATGCTTCACCAGGTTTTTCAGGTGTGACCTCCTTCTCAGTCAGCCTGTCTAATTCCTTCTGATAGCTACGTTGGTATTCCAGATAGTTTATGTTCCTTTTCTGTTTAGCCAGGAACTTTTTCAGGAAGTTTAGGAGATCAGTTTCACCATTTTGAGAAGCCAAGTTCATCAGGTCTTGTAGGAGCTTGTTTAATGTGTTTTCCAACTGCAGAGCAGACTCTATAGCTTGAATGCCAGTTCCCCAGTTATCAATGTCAGGCCTCTTAATCACTGGAAGGCAGATTTTACTCCGATGCTCTCTTAGATCATAGTCCAATCAACTATAGCTAAGAGAGTCATAGAAAATCGGGCAGAGATTCAGGAGTGAAAGAATCACCAGGATAGATGAGATCTCCTTATAAGAAGAGCCTGTAGGTAGGGCAGCCATTCTAAGGCTTGTCTTAATACTACAACAAAATCTCAATTATACACTGAAAGAAACATTACCAAGAGTCAGTTACACCTGGCATATTATATAGTAGGAAATAAAATAAGAGGACCAGGCAGCTGACACACAGAGTTGTTTTTTTCTTAAAAAGAACTTTAAAAATTTATTTATTTATTTTGAAAAAAAGAGCATGAGATGGGGAGGTGCAGAGAGAGAGGGAGAGAAAGAGAATCCCAAGCAGGCTCTGCACTGTCAGTGCAGACCCAAGTGCGGGGCTTGATTCCACGAACCATGAGATAATAACTTGAGCCAAAATTAGGAGTAGAATGCTCAACCAACTGAGCCACCCAGGTGTCCCTAAAAACGACAAAGAAATTTGGAAACTAGGAGGCGATATAACAGAATTGGTATTACTTAAACTAGTGGCTCCTAATTTGGCATCTGAACCAGCAACATCAGCATCAACTTGTAGATGATCTGTTGGAAATGTAAATTCTTGGTCTCTACCCTAAACTGATTGGATCAGAAATCCTAGAAATGGGACTCAGCACTCTGCTTGAATTCACCTTCCAGCTAATTCTGAAAAATGCTGCCATTGAGACCCCCTGTCTGTCCTACTCCAGTGCTTCACAAGCTTTAGTTAACATGCAATCACCTGGGGGTTCTGTTAAAATGCAGATTCTGATTCAGTGGGTTTGGGATGGGACTTGAGATTCTGCCTTTATAACAGGCTCCCAGGTGATGCTGATGCTCTTGATCCATGGGGCACATTTTGAGTATCAAGGCTAAATTACCAAGTCCTTCAGAATACAATCCATTTTGTCGTATTTGGCCCTTGTACAGAATAAGTAATTTCCTACCATTATTGGGAACACCTATGCATAAATGCATTTTCAGCAAAAAAAAAAAAAAAAAAGGAGGATGTGAAACACCTTCTAAAAGGATCTTTTGGATTCAAACCACCATGCTGTTGTGATTAAATGCAGCTAACCCAGTTGCAACTTTCTCTGGATTCTCCAGTGCCTTTTCACCAAAAAGCTTACCTTAATTTCCTTTAAGTAACTACCTCCCCAATATAATCCCCTAATTTGTAGTCCTAAATTTGAGGCTGATGACCACAACATGTTCTCTCCAGTTGTCTGATAACCCAGATTACTAGAGCTTTACTCTCACTAGCAGCTCCCTGCTGTCCTTACCTGCCAGCAGGCAGTTACAGTCCCAGACCTTTAACTTCCTTCTCTAACCTCTCAGTTTTATTGGAAAATGCCTAGGCAAAATGGTGAGGTAGCTAAAATTGCTCTTCTAGCCTGGGTGGCGCAGTCGGTTAAGCGTCCGACTTCAGCCAGGTCATGATCTCGCGGTCCGGGAGTTCGAGCCCCACGTCAGGCTCTGGGCTGATGGCTCAGAGCCTGGAGCCTGTTTCCGATTCTGTGTCTCCCTCTCTCTCTGCCCCTCCCCCGTTCATGCTCTGTCTCTCTCTGTCCCCAAAATAAATAAAAACGTTGAAAAAAAAATTGCTCTTCTAAAAATCACTGTTTCACATAAGCTTCCTCTCTCCTTCTTCCCTCTTATTAACTGTGCTTTGTTCTCTCCATAGGTGGTCAGAATGGTCCAAAGAAATGCTCACCAACACCTGGTCTCATAATTGTCCTTTCTTCTTCAAGACCTCTTTAAAAACCCCCTTCCTTCAAAATCTTTCAGCTTTCTGCCCTAAAGTAGAGCTATTATGTAATATATTCTCATTAAGGTGGTAGCAATTTATAATAATTTATTTTACCACCCCATCTGGATGTATTTATATTTTAATGAAAAATGTCTGTAAAAGGCAATCCAGTAGTTCATAAACTTTGGCGACTGCAAGAATCACCTGGGCAGTTTGTTAAAAATGCAGACTCTCAGGTATTGCCTCAATCGGTTGAAATCTCTGATGCAAGGCACAGTGTTTCAATGTGAGAATTCATTCCTGATGTTTCTCAGGAAATGCCATTCCCAAGTCAGAAAAAAGTCATTTAAAAACATCAGGAACACAGACAAATCTTTTGAAAGATTTAAAGCTTAACAATGGACATAGAGCTGGTTTAAAGAAATCCACTGATTCAAGTCAAGCAAGAGCAGAAAACACTGACCTTCAGAGCAGAAAGTCAAGGTCAACAATTCTAGGAACCAGGACTGGAGAAGGTAGGAGGGAACCAGCTAGTAGTTAGGATCCCATCAGCCAGTATTGCTTAGAGCTGCTGCCATATTTAGAATGTAATTCATGTTCCTGTCTGCTACTAACAGTGAGTCATTGTTGCAATTAAAATAAATATTAATAAGTGCTTATGCACAATATACTTTGTACAAATTTTATGAAGGGACTCTCGAGAAATAAGTTTTGGAAGCAAAATTAGTCCTTTCTGACACATAATTCACTATTCTGTTAGAAATCTTGCTTAGGAGGTCCATATGTTTTGTCATTTTAATCCTACTCAATAATATTCCCTGGAATTTTCTTGTATTTGAATATCTGTTATAGGTGAATATAAATTAATGGAAGTAATACAAATTTCAACCAGAAACAAACAAATACAGCAGAGCAAGAAGACAAAGTATTTCCCTAATATAAGAGGAAAATGGCTTTAAAAAGAATATTGGATGCCCTCTTAACAATTCAATGAAATGGAATGTAGAATGAAATTCTACATCCAGAGTATCTGTCAAGAAAAAAAAAAATAAAGACAATCATGGCAATGAATGCTTTGTATGTTTTAAAATTTCATTCTAAGTAATTCTAAAATATTTAATATTTGTGGTATTATCTTTCCATTTTTAATGATTTTTATATATTCATTTCATGTTACTGTTCCCATATTTTAATATTTCCTTGTTCCCAATGTCTATATCAAATACAGAATATTTTTGCATGTCACAGAAATATATAATCTTGTCACACTATATTAATCAATAATAAAAAATAACCACGCATTTACTGGTCTTTTTTCATGGAAAACCACTGAAATGTTTAAGATAACCATATGACAGAAAAATGATTCCTTATGTATGATTATAGTCACTCATTATTATTTAAAAACACATGAATATAATGATACCAAAAATACAGATTTTTATGATTAAAGGAAATCAATTTCTCACTCCCAAATTCCAAATCCTAGCAATCGGCAAACACAAGTGAGACGCAGACATCTGTATCTTTAACAAACATCATAGGTCACACTAATGTGTATGTCCTGGGTGGGTAACAGTGCAGAATACTGCCTGAACCTAATGGAGGTAACCACAGAGTCTTGGGGGTTTAAGGGAAGTTGCCAGAAAGACTTTGAGAGGCACTGGAGGGCGGCGCTTCCTCGTTCCTGCTGATATCCTTCAAATTATACCATACAGGTCGTACCTATATCTGCTCAGATGTGATATGAAGATATTATTACCTATTTTTATGGTTTACTGCGGTAATTAAACAATGCATCAAGCCACCTTCTTAGAATCATGACTGCCACATAACAATTTCTTTCCTCCTTTGCCCACCTTGTCTACCTTCTCCTTCCATCAACCCTGACTTCTATACCTATTTGTTAACCACAGATTGAGGACGTTAATGTGACTCAATAAATCACTCTATGCCTCCTGTGCATCAGCATAAGCCTGAGTGTTTAAAGGAGAAATGTGGAATGAGAATAGTAATGGTGTCCCCACTGGCAGCCACTGAGGTATGTGTTGAATCAGACTAGATTGTCTGGGTTGCTTTGCATCTGTTAGAATTCAGCTCACACCTTTGCATTAACATGGATACTACATTCGTTACAGCAGATGCCAGAATGTCTCCAGATTCCTGAAGTGATGGCTATACAAATTTGTGCTTTGAGAATTACAGTCATAAACATAGAAAAGCATGCCCATAAACGGTAGTTTAGGACTCTTGTTTGCTTTATATTCTACATTAATTGACTTAACTGAATGATTTATGTTTATGTAAAGTGTAATTTCAACAGGATGTTAAAAAGTTTCTAAGAGAATGCATTAAACAAACTAACCTTATTACGAAATATAGCATATCATAGAGCATTTTAATCTCAAAATCTTATGCTTGTAAGTCAGTATGTGGATTTTCTTATACATAACTTACAGGAAAGCAGGCAGTGTTATGTAACTGCCAGCTAAATTGTATTAATTACTATATATTCCCTAATTAGAGAGACAGTGAAAAGAAATAGATGGCTTTATGAAAAAGACTAAATATTGTTGGCCTGGCTTAGAGCACTTCTTATCTAACAGACCTGAGTCACCAGTGTTTTGGAACATGCTACGTCTTTACTTCCTAAATACTTATTTAAAAATATTTGCAACATTGTGCTCTTTTGGGAGAGCTAGATGTCTGCAAATGATGGCTATGTTGACCTGGCACTTCCAAAGTTAAAATTTGAGCTATCTCATGTGGATTTATTTTCATAATTGTGTATCATAGCTTACCTCTTTTTATGGAGGGCAGTATTTTACTCAGCTTCTGTATTTACCTCTTTTTATGGAGGGCAGTATTTTACTCAGCTTCTGTATCAGTGTGCCTGGAGCCCTGCCTGTACCCTGTGCTCAGGAGATATTCAGTAAATATGTGATGCATAAAACAATTCACGAGAGTCAGATGCCCGTATTCTTTCTTTAGGGTTCTAGGAAAGTGTTTCCAGTTTCCTCTGCAACCATTCTAGTGTCTCCTACTACTCATCTGTGAGGAAGTTCTTTGTGCATGATGTAAATCACTTCTACAGCGATGGAACACTGTCCTTGCTTTGACCGTTGACCTTCTCCAGGTTAAACATCACAGACCCTTCAGTTTATCCTCAAAGTGTCTCAAGTTAGGCCCAGAATGGAGGGATTAGATGTTCAAGTACAAATAAATCAGCATGGAGCAGAGCTGGTATCCAGGGCATTACTGAGTGCTGATTTGGAATCCAATAAGAGTTGAATCATTGTGGGGTAATTTTCATGTATATAAAGAATTGTCTTCATCAGGGAAGTAACTTGTCATCATACACAGACTTTTTTGTTCTTTATTTTTACACTTACAGAATTAATATATAATTTATATACGGTAAAATTTACCCTATTTCATAATGAATAATTCTGCAGTTTTTGAAAAACACACCATCATGTAACCAATGCCACAATCAAAGCATAAAACAGCTCCTCACTCCAAAGTATTTCCCTATGGCCTTTTGTAGTCAACCCTTCCACCAGCCCCCAGACCCTTGCAAAAACGAATCGGTTTTATCTCCTTATAGTTGTGTATTTCCAAGAATATAATAAAAATGAAATCACAGAATGTAACCTTTTGATTCTGAATTCTCTCACTTAGTATAATGCATATAAGAATCATCCATGTTGTTGTCTGTAGTTCATGCATTATTGAATAGTAATTTTATTCCTTTGTATGGATGTACCAGATTTGTTTATGCATTCTCCAGCTGAAGGACATTTGAGTGGTTCCCAATTTGGAACAATTATAAATAAAGCCACTATAAATATTTGTGCACAGATTTTTGTGAGAGCACAGAATTTCATTACACTTGTATAAATACCTAAGAATGAGATGGCTGAGTCTTATGGTAAGTGTATAACTAACATTATGAGTCTACCAGAGTGTTTTCCAGAGTGGCTGTATCATTTTCCATCCCCAGCAGTAGTGACATTTCCAGTTGTCCCCCATCCTAGCCTTCACTTGGGATGGTCAGTCTTTAAATTATGATCCTTCTAATAGGTATATAGTGGTATATCATTGTAGTTTTGGTTTTAATTCCCTAATGGCTAATGATATTGAACTTTTTACATGTTTACTTGAGATTTGCATATCTTCTCTGAGGAAATGTCTATTTAAATCTTTTATCCATTTTATATTGGGTTTTTGTTCTCTTACTGAGTTTTGAGACTTTTTAAAAATATATTCTTCATACATAGAAGTTTCTAGATACGTGATTTGCAAATATGTTTTCCCATTTTATGGCTTGTCTTTTCATTCTCTTAACAGTTTCTTTTGAAAAGAAGTTCTTGGGGTGCCTGGGTGGCTCAGTCGGTTGAGCTTCCGACTTCGGCTCAGGTCATAATCTCATGGTTCATGGATTTGAGCCCCACATCAGGCTTTGTGCTGACAGCTCAGAGCCTGGAGTCTGCTTTGGATTCTGTGTCTCCCTCTCTCTCTGTCCCTGCCCTGCTCACACTCTGTCTCTCTCAAAAAATAAATAAACATTAAAAAAAAAGATTATTAGAGCCAACAATGCTATGTCAACTAATGAGTAGTTCTAAACATGCCAGAGGAAGAGTTTCTCAGTACATGTGATGATATTAAATCAATTCTCTTTTTATTCAAGTCCACATTTCTCCCTTTGTCCTCAAGTATTTATATATTCATATTCTCCTTGCTTAACACAAAAGTGTAATTTCTTAATGTACTTTATATCATATGGAGAAATGTAAGAATTGGTTAAATACTATTCATACTCATAATTACATTGGTCACGTGTAAATACAGTAAAACTGGTTTGCGAGCATAATTTGTTCTGGAAACATGCTTGTAATTCAAAGTACTTGTATATCAGAGTGAACTTCCCCATAAGAAATAATGGAATTCAGATGATTTGTTCCACCACCCAAAAAATATTCATATAAAATGATTACAATACTGTAATAAAATACAAAATAATAAAGAAAATACAAAATATAAAGAAAAATAACTATATTAAACTGCATTTGAAAACCTTAGTGGCTGATGTGAGGGAAACAAGAGAGAGGAGGGTTATTGTGTAGGATGACTTTCACTATCACTAATGGAATCACTTCTGTTGGCTCAATGGAATCTTTTTCTGCATGGGAGCCATTGTATACATTCGCACGGGTGCTGACTACAGTATTAATAAACTCTTGTCATCTACTGTATTTAATGTAACTGGCAATAAGTCAGCAGAGGAAAGGGTCTATATCTGCAGGCAGCCTGACCTAGATGAAGCAAAGCATTCCTAACCTTATTCTTGTATGGAAAATCAGAGGACTGTCCATAGGTATTGTGAAGTGACAAAAAATACACTAGTGCCAGATGCGGGTACCTTCCAATGTTCTGAAAAATCACTGATTTCTGTCAAACACTGGGGCCTGAAACAGAGCATCCAAGCATGGGAGACGATCACCCACAATCCCACAGTGAGAAAGAGAGAAGAACCATTGGCTTAGTTGTGATCATGTGATGTTTGGTGTCACATACTACTCGTATTGCAAGACACTGCTCATTTATCAAATTAAAATTTATTAGAAATATTTGCTCATCTTGCAGAACACTCGCAGAACAAGTTACTCACTATCCAAAGTCTTACTGTATATAAAAACATGCATCAAGAAACCTATTTGGCTTCCAAATGTGTAATCTCTTGGGCAAAGAAATGCATCTCTAGGTATTTTTCTAAAGCAGTATTTCCATTTTGTCAACATGTTAAAACCATCTGAGGACTTGATATCTTATCCTGCCCATCAGATGAAATACAGCATAGTCTCTGGTGGTGGAATCCTGGAGTCAGAATTTAAAAAAAAAAAGCCCAATATGATTGAAATGAGTGGCCAACATGATACCACTTCATGAGAAATCTAAAATAGTCTAATTCACAAGAGGAGAGAGTAGAATGGTGATTGTCAGGGCTGGAGGGAGAGTAAAATAGGCAGATATTGGTCAAAGGTACAGTTTCAGTTATATAAGATGAATAGTCTTAAAGATCTACTGTACAACATAGTGCTTATAGTTAACAATACTGTACTGTATACCTAAAATTTTGCAAAGAGGATAGATCTTACATTAAATGTGTCTATCACAAAAAAAAAAAGAATTACAAATAAGAAAGGTGAGAGGAAACTTTCAGAGGTGATGGATAGGTTTATGACATAGACAATATTTAGTCTTTTTCATAAGACCATCTATTTCTTTTCACTGCCTCTCAGTGTTTGTAGGTTGTATGTTTCTAGGAAATTATTCATTTCTTCTAGGTTGTCCATTTGTTGACATAATTTTCATGACGGCCTCTTATGATCCTTTGTATTTCTGTCATATCAGTTATAATGTCTTCCCTTTTATTTTTACTTATTTGAGTCCTCTCTTTTTTCTCGGTAAATCTGTCTAGCTAAAGGTTTGTCTATTTTGTTTATTTTTGGGAAGAAAAAGCAGCTCTTAGTTTCATGGACATTTTCTGTTATCTTTTTAGTCTCTATTTCATCTATTTCTGCTCGGATCAGTGTTATTTCCTCCATTTGCGAACTCTGGGCTTTGTTCTTTATCTAATTGTTTGAGTTATAAAGGTTGTTTATTTGAGAGCTTTTTTCTTAATTTGGGAATTTATCACTAGAAACTCTCTTCTTAGAACTGCTTTTGCTGCATCCCAAAAGTTTTGGTATGTTATGTTTCCATTTTCACTTGTCTCAGGTTGTTTTTATATTTCTCTTTGACTTTGACTCATTAGTTCTTTAGTAACATGTTGTTTAATCCCCACATGTTCATGGATTTTACAGTTTTCTTTAACTGATTTCTAGTTTCATACCATTGTGCTTCGAAAAGGTGCTTGATATGACTTCAATCTTTTAAAATTTATTAAGACTTGTTTTGTGGACTAACATGTGATCTATCTTGGAGAATGTTTCACATGTGCTTGAGAGGAATGTGCATTATGCTTTTGTTGAATGGAATATTCTGTACATATCTGTTAGGTCCATCTGGCCTAACCTGTAGTTTAAATCCAATGTTTTCTTATTGATTTCCATCTGGATGATTTGTCCATTACTGAAAGTGGATATTGGAATCTCCTTATATTATTCTATTGGTATTTCTCCATTCATATATGGTAATATTTGCTTTAGTTAGTCTTTTGTAGGCAACATATACTTGGGTCCTTTTTTAAAATCCGTTTAGTCACTCTATGTCTTTTGATTAGAGAATTTAGCCTGTTTCTGTTTCAAGTTATTATTGATATGTATGAACTTACTGTTGCCATTTTGTTAATTTTCTTATTGTTTTTTAATTCCTTTCTTCCTCTCTTGCTCTTTCTTTGTTATTTAATGATTTTCTATAGTATTATGCTTTTTCCTATTGGGGGGCAGGGGAAGACACAGAAAGCCATCCTCATAATGATTACAATGTTAAATGTTATATCTGCTTTCTCTAAGGTTTTTGATTTTGCAAATTTACCACTTAAAATAGGTTTATTCATCATTTAGAAGTTGAAGATATAATTCAGGAATTCCAAGATGAAGAGAAATATAGAAGATAATATATTTAAGTTAAAGCTGATGGAACATTTTTCTTATTTGAGTATCAAATACTTGATTCTTGCCTAAAACTGCAAAACAGTCTTAATAACTAACACAGATAATTGTTTTAGGGGAAAAAAGCCCTCTAAAAGTAAGCACATATGAGTAGTATGTAGCTTTGCAAACAACTTAAAAAATGTTTACTAGTCAAAATTCCCAAAGTTTACTTTGAACACAAAACCCTTCAGCAATTTATTATTTTGTTGTCAGCTCTTAGTGCATGCAAACTAATTTGTTTCTTCAATAAAAGTGAATCCTAATATATATTTTTGGACTCTACCTCCCTCAGACCTCCTTTTTGGCAACTTTAAAAGCACAGCAAAAAATTGATTTTAGTACAGATTATCTTTCTTCAGAAAATATAGCATTGTCTTTCCATCTCCATCGCATCCTTGTCTTGATTTCTAGTTTCATACCATTGTGGTTAGAAAAGATGCTTGTTGGCATTTCAATCTTTTTAGATTTCAAATTTTTAAATTTGCCAACCCTGGAAAAGATTCTTTTATCCAAATCAACGAGAAATATCTTCTGGTTTTCTTATATTGATTCCTATCAGTTTCCTCAGTGGAATATGTTTTACAGTAGATTCATTTACAGGCATACCTCACTTTATCGCCCTTCGCTTTATTGTACTTCACAGATATTGTGGGGGTTTTTTGGTTTTGTTTTATTTTTCCAAATTAACAGTTTGTGGCAGCCCTGTGTCAAGCAAGTCCATCAGTTTCATTTTTCCAAGAACATTTGCTTACTTGGTGTCTTTATGTCATATTCGTAATTCTTGAAATATTTCAAATTGTTTCATTATTGTTATATTTCTTATGGTGATCTGTGATTGGTGATCTTTGACATCACTAGTGTAATTGTTTTGGGGGCACCACAAGCCATGCCCATATAGGTCAGAAAACTTGATAAATGTGTGTGTTCTTAGTGCTCCACCGATCAGCCATTCTCTCATCTCTTTCCCTTTCCTGAGGCTTCCCTATTCCCTGGGACACACGATATTAAAATTAGGACAGTCAATAACCCTACAATGGCCTCTACATGTTCAAGTGAAAGGAAGAGTCTCAAGTCTCTCACTTTAAATCAAAAGCTACAAATGATTACACTTAGTGAAGAAGGCATGTTGAAAGCTAAGATAGGCTAAATGCTGGGCCTCGCGTGCCAAACAGTTAGCCAAGTTGTGAATTCAAAGGAAATGTTCTTGGAAGGAATTATAAGTGCTACTCCAGTGAACACACAAATGACGAGAAAGCAAGACAGCCTTACTACTAGTATGGAGAAAGTTTGAGTGGCATGGATAAAAGATCCACTCTCTTTAATTCTTAGAAGGCTGAGAGAGGTGAGGCAGCTGCAGAAGAAAAGTTTGAAGCTAGCAGAGGCTGGTTCATGAGGTTTAAGAAAAGAAATTGTCTCCATAACATCAAAGTGAGGACACCTGAGTGGTTCAATCAGTTGAGCAGGGCTCAGGTCACGACCCCAAGGTCATGGGATCAAGCCTGCTTAAGATTGTCTCTCTTTCCTTCTGTGCCTCTCCCCCAGTGCATTCTTTGTCTAAAGTAAAACAAACACACACACACACAAAATCACCCGAAGGCTGACTGACAACTGCACATAAAGGCAACTAGAAGAAAATAAGGTTGATGCAGAAGAGGTTGGGAAACAATCTCGCCATTAACCCCACCCCCCACATGATGCCCCACAACCAGAAGGGAACTCAAAAGGAGCTTCTCCCTGAGGGGAAAAGGTTTCAAATCCCACATTGGGCACCCCAATTTTTTAAGACATACATGTGAGAAACCCCCAAAACATCTCCTTTGGAAACCACTAGAGCTCAAAACATGAGACCCCCCAAGACTAGCGATCCAAGAAACTGCTCTTAAAACGCTTACACACTTGAATTCATCCTACTCAGAGCCCAGCTCAGAGGCAACCAAGGGCGCCCAGACTTAAAGTGAAGGAGGCTCACCTGCTTGTATTAAAGCGTTGGTCTGCCGGGCAGGCATCTAATGCAACTCACACATCTAGGAGCTGCTCTAACGCTCTCTGAGAGGGAGACTGGTGGGCACCATCGTGGCGTGTTCCCTTGGCAGAGCTCCGGAGCACCAGAATCTCCCTGGAAGGGAGCCTTTACCTGAATCTGCTGCAGCAGATCTTTGTGCTGCCACCTAGGGGACATCTCTTTATTGCCAGGCTCTGGAGGCCAGGGGAGCTTGCACTCCTGGTCCCAAGGGATTATAATAATCAGTATCACCCAGAAAGGAACTCATATCCTTGTGTGGCACCCCAGTTTACAACTGCTGCCAGAGGACACCCCTACACATGGCCTGGCTCTGGCTGGTGCTGCTGACACCCGGGGGGCCCATAGAACCGTAACCAATGGGGAAATTTTCCTTAAATAGCACCATCTCCAGGGCATAGCAAGAAGCAATGGACCCAGTGGCTTAGTTTTTTTCTGTGAAGGAGACTTATTAGCTACCCATCAAGACTGTGGCCTCAGTGGTAGGCTTCTTATTAAATATGCACCTTGGGCCTGACTGTAATCATTTCCGGAGACTTCCAAGGGCTGGTGATACGTTTGAGCTCACCTCCTGCCATACTATATAGATGCCAGTGTCTCCTTGAGGGGAGCTTTACCCACATCTGTTCCCCTGATTTTTATGTCTGGTACCCCAGATTTTGCACCTGCTGCCCAGGGGATGCTCTTGGATTGCCTGACCCTGGTGGTCAGTTGGACTTGCATTCTTGGGTCCCACGGGACTGTGGCAATCCGAGAGACAATTCTTGTCAGGCTACCACCACTAGGGCTCCACACAGACAGTGGACTCAGGCACACTCCCAACTCTTTGTGTAAAGGAAGCCTCTTTGGTTGTCCTGGAGCTTTGGCCTGAGGGGAAGACTTCAGGTTTGGCACACAGTTAGTCGTCTATGGAGCTGCCGTACAGAGAGCCGGCAGGTACATGAAAAGATGCTCTACATCAATAATCATTAGGAAAATGCAAATCAAAACCAGAATGAGGTATCACTTCATACCTGTTAGAAAGGACAAAAAATAACAAGTGTTGGTGAGGATGTGAAGAAAACGGAACCTATAGGACTGTGTACCATGATGTCACGGCTCCTGAGTTCCGGCCCCGGCATCAGGCTCCATGCTGACAGTGCAGAGCTTGCTTGGGATTCTCTCTTGCCCTTGCTCTCTGCCCCTCCCCCACACTCCTTCTCTGCCTGTCTCAAAACAAATAAATGAATTAAAAAAAAAAAAGAACTACCACATGATCCAGCAATTCCACTTCTGGGTATTTATCTGAAGAAAATAAAAACACTAATTTGAAATGATATATGCATCCCTGTGTTTATTGCAGCATTATTTAAAATAGCCAACGTATGGAAACAACCTAAATATCCATCAGTGAATGAATGGATAAAGAAATTGTGATTATATATATGTATGTTATTCAGCCATAAAAAAAAGTATGAAATTTTGCCTTTTGCAACAACATGGAGAGAACTTGAGGGCATTATGCTAAGTAAAATGAGTCAAAGAAATACAAATATATGAGCTCAGTTATATGTAGAATCTGAAAAATATATGTACAAAAAAAAAGCTCATAGATACAAAGAATAGATTGGTGGTTGCCAGGAGTAGGGGGTTGGGAGAAATGGGCAAATTGCTTTTGTTTTTAGTAAATAAATTGATTAAAAAATAAATAACAAGTCATATTGAAGTTTCATTTCTTTCTTTTCCTTTAAAAAAATTGTTTAATGTTTATTATTTTTGAGAGAAAGACAGACAGAGAGCAAGCAGAGGAGGGACAGAGAGAGAGGGAGACCCAGAATCGGAAGCAGGTTCCAGGCTGTGAGCTGTCAGCACAGCCCGATGCGGGTCTCAAACTCACAGGCCGCAAGATCATGACCTGAGCTGAAGTCAGCCTCTTAACCGACAGAGCCACCCTGGTGCTCCTTGGAGTTTCATTTCTAAAGGTGACTGGACACATGGTTAGAGATACAATTTGGAACAAAAAGCCCCAGATTCAAACCCATTTCTGCCTTTTATTGGCTCTGTGAACTTGAGAAAATTTAGCATGTCTCTATTTAAAAAAATTCTTTTTAAGTTTATTTATTTATTTTGAGGGAAGCAGAGACAGGGTGAATGGGGGAGAGGCAGAGAGAGAGGGAGAGGGAGAATCCCAAGCAGGCTCTGCACTGTCAGCACAAATCTCTATGCGGGGCTTGAACTCATGAAACTGTGAGATCATGATCTGAGCCAAAACCAAGAGTCAGATGGTAACCAACTCAGCCACCCAAGTACCCCAGCATGTCTTTATTTTTAAATTGAGACAGTGCTTATGAGACTTCCCAAAAAGGAGTGTACTTGCTGTGATGAGCACTAAACATTTTATGGAAGTGCTTAGTCACTATACTGTATGCTTGAAACTAATATTACACTGCATGTTGACTAGTTGGAGTTTATATAAAAACTTAAAAAAATAAAGCAAAAGAAATGAAAAAGAAAAACAAATGAGAAAGCGTATATAAAAGCACACAATAGATTGCTTGACTAATTGTAAGCAAGGCAAACATTTGTTGACTCTAAATATGACACAGCATGTTCAGACTTTTCGAAATATAAACGTCTCTGTGAACCTGTCAGTAAAACCCTGGCAGAAAGAGCAGCGCTACATTTCACAGCCACTGTGCTTGGGCCAGGCAAACACAGGGTAGATACATTTAATCCCAGTATCAGAAGAGGAACTTCAAGGCCTTGCTTGACTTACCTCTGATTCTAGTTCTGAGTCGGTACCCCTTAGAAAGTGTTAAAGTCATTATCACCGAAACAATAAAAATAAAATAAAGACAAAATGGGAACAGTTCCAAAATGTGTCCCCAATAAATGACAGTATTAAGATATTCTTTTTCAGGAAACTTTGAACTGCCTTGATGACTCACTCTTCTGTCTCCAGAGTCCCCTCCTGGCATCAGATTTATGGTAGCATGAAAGGATAAAGTTTATCCTCATAAGTCACCATGAACTTAGTCATCATGTTGCCTCCAGATCTGCCTTTTAGTTAATGGGCTTGCGATGAATAAATAATGAATAAATAATCTGGTTCCCAAATCTCTGCCTGATTATTCCCCCAAAGACTCACCCTATTGATTCTTTTTATGTTCTGATTCACAACCTCCCTTGTGAATTTTGGGAAAATTCAGTCATATTTGAAAAAAAAAAACAACAACTAAGGTTATAGTCAATTAAAGACATGGCTACTAGTTTGAGATCTAGAAGCAAACTTAAAAATAAATAATTATGCTTTCTCCCTGACATGGTAACTGAGATTCGTGCCTATCTCACAGTTCCAGAAAGGATGCTGACAGAAAATTTTCCTAGCAAACATCTAGACCACCCAGAATTTTGTGTCTCACGATGACAGGACAAGCAACAAATTAAGAAGTATAAGACATGGCCTCAGGCTTTAGCTCTGTCTTTAAACTATTGTATAACTTTGGGCAGTTTATTTATCTTCGCTGGTGCTCAGTTCACTTGTCTGTACAATCAAAGAGTGGAGGCATAGTTTCTCTAAGGTCCTTTATAGATCTTAGAAGTCTATAATTCCTCCATTCTAAGTCAATTGAGCAACTCATACATGTTTGGGAAATGCTGACTAAATTAAAGGGATATCTTTAGCCTTTTCTCATATATTCATTTTATATTATATTCTGCTTCAGTATATGACAGTCATTTGGGATGTGGAACAATCTTGATGAGAAAAAACAATCAATGAGTATTTAGTACCTGCTCTGTGTCAGCATAAATACTTATAATTCCTCCTTACCAATTTTATCTCAGAATATTGTCTTTTTTTAAATCAATACTATAGTATTAAAAAGTTCTTGACAACTAGTTGAAGCCTAAATCCTGGTAACAAAATATCTTTTTTGAAGTCCCTCTTTCCATTTGTTTCTCTGAAAATAGCACATGTTTTCTTTTTTATAAATGAATTACTGATTTCAGTAATTTTTAAAGATTTTTAAAACTGTGATTTCATACATGGGCTGACTAGAAAGTAGGAATCGTGGAGAAGTAGTCTTTAGCCCTCTGGCGTGCAGTGCACCGCTATGAGCTGGTTTTAACACTTTCACAGAGTATTAAAATAATCAAATGGAGAACAAAGCCTAAGGCCAGCCAAGATCAGAAATCTAACCAGAGATCTCACTAAAAAGCTAGAACATATCAGTTTAAGGGTGAGCTAGAAATAAGCCCACCCCCCCCCCCAACCTCAATCTTTAGTAAGGAAATTTGCATTATCTTCAACTCTGGTAATGGGTGAAGGTGAGGGGGCGATGGAAGGGGATTTCTTTTGATAGGTTGAGATCACAGGTGCCTTTTCTGAGGTTTGCAGCATAGGTTCATACTACCTAAATTCTCTCTCTCTCTCTCTCTCTCTCTCTCTCTCTCTCACACACACACACACACACACAGCAGGGAACTGGTTTAAAGTGGTCTGGCTTAATGTTGCTCTGAGGCATATTGCAGAAACAAACACAAAGCTTTCCAGCTTCAGAGTTAGTTCAAATTGGTTTGGCACAAATTAGCAAAACTTTTCCCTTCTTCCGGAACTTTATCACCACCTTCAGAGAACCCTGTTGTGTAGTAGCTCTATAAGAATGCTATAATTGCCATGTGAGAAGCACCTCTTGGGTTGATGTGAAAGCACAAGCTGACCAATCATGAACATCAGACTTGCGACAGGGCTCTCAAAGATGCTGAGGGATGAAATTCCAAAGACACAAAGACAAAATAGAAAGACACCCACACACAAAATACAGCAAAACCCAAAATCATTGTGAATGAGATGCAGAAGAAATATGGGCAACAAAATCAGAAGGCCAGAAGTTAAAGATTCTTCACTTGACCAAACTTTAGTCAGGCTCTTGAACCTCTCCTAGGTCCATCTGTGTACTTTCTCATAAAATCCAGCTTTAGCAAGACCTGTGCAAGTGAGTTTAGCCAAAACCTCCCTTGATATCTGATCAGATTCCTCATCCTCCACCCTCCTCTACCTGATGTCTGATCACCTGGTCACTCTACATCTAACACCTCCTCCTAATTTTCTGTCAACTGCCCTCCACTCTGCTCCTTGGCTGTAAATTCTGTTATGCAGAATAAATCCATATGTAAACAAATATTTAATTTATAATAGAACTTATATGGAAATTCAGCAAAGGAATGATGAATATTTCGGTAAATGTTGCTAGGGCAATTGTTTATTCACTTAGGAAAAAAATGGAGTATTCAGAAAAAGCAAATCCATATGGATTTGACGTACATGTGTTGGGGTTTGGAGTCAATGGCCAAGAAAGAATTCTTGAGATGTCTTTGGTGCAAAAAGGTGGTTTTATGAAAGCACAGGGACAGGGCCCGTGGACAGAAAGAGCTGCACTGAGGTTGTGATGGGTGACTGATTATATACTTTCAAGTTGGGAAGGGGTTCAGGGATAGTGTAAATCTCTAAGGGATTTTGGAAACAAGGTTTCCAGTACCTGGAGGGGCTAGCTCTTTTTAAGAAAAAGTCATTTATCACTTTCAAATAAAATCTTAGTTATGAGACCCTTCAGATGTATACCAGTGGGCCATGTGCTTGGAAGATGATTGCTAACATATATCCTGAGGAGTAGAGATAAAGGAAGTTTCCAAAGGAATTTTTATATGTTAAAGTAGACTTACAGGATCCTGGAGGTCAGGATAATGTTAAGCTAAGGTTGCCTTTTGCCCTTGGCAAAGTATTAACATCCAGACAATTGAGTTCCTAGAGGAAGGTCACTCTGCCTGTTTCAAGGACTTATCAATGGACTGTAAGTAGTAAGGAAGTTTAATTTTTTCTTTTGCTTTTATTTCCCACATCAGATTCAACTCATATGTGGGAGGACAGTTGCAACAATTTAGAAGAAAATTTAAGAGAACATCTTTATGGTAAGACCCGAGAGGGGCCTAGACTGACCAATACAACTACAATAAAATTAAAAAATGTTTCACTGAGACATTCCTAAAATTGAAAATCAATCAATCAATTAGGATGTATTTGCCAATGTCAAGAGAATGCAGAAGACACTAAGAGCTCCAATAAATTACTTTTTTTAATGTATATTTATTTTTGAGAGAGAGAGAGAGAGAGAGAGAGAGAGAGAGAGAGAGAGAGAGAGAAACAGAGCACAAGTGGGGGAAGGGCAGAAAGAGAGGGAGACCCAGAATCCAAGGCAGGCTCCAGGCTCTGAGCTGTCAGCACAGAGCCCAGGGCGGTGCTTGAACTCACCAACTGTGAGATCATGACCTGAGCTGAAGTCAGAATCTTAACCGACTGAGCCACCCAGGTGACCCTGCAATGAATTAAGTTTAAAAAATACAAACATCCAAGTGTAAAAAATAAAATGGACAAACGAATTGAGTAGGAATCTGCAAAAGGTGAAAGCAGGAATGGCCAATAAATATTTGGTAATATATTTAGTCTCATTAGAATTGTGAAAATGCAAATTAAACCTGCAATATGATAAGTTGTCTTATCCCACCTATGTGGGGCAACAACTCTCAGACAGATTTGCTAGGTATGTTAACTACCATAATGCCTTTGAAAAACAAATGCATGGGGCGCCTGGGTGGCGCAGTCGGTTAAGCGTCTGACTTCAGCCAGGTCACGATCTCGTGGTCCGTGAGTTCGAGCCCCGCGTCAGGCTCTGGGCTGATGGCTCAGAGCCTGGAGCTTGTTTCCGATTCTGTGTCTCCCTCTCTCTCTGCCCCTCCCCCGTTCATGCTCTGTCTCTCTCTGTCCCAAAAATAAATAAATGTTGAAAAAAAAATTAAAAAAAAAAAAGAAAAACAAATGCATAATATCAATTAAGGTTAAATGCACATGTCCCAAGATCCAGCATTTCTCCTACTGGGTAAATACACCCTCAAGAAATCTTGCATGTGCACACCAAAAGACATGGACAAGAACAATTAGAGAAGCACCACTTATAATAGTAAATGTCTAATAGAAAAAATAAATAACTTACAGTAAATCCATCCAAAGTAGTGCTTTAGAAGTGGGAATGAAACAAGACTCTATACAAAACAATGCTATGAAAGGACAAATATATTTTGAATTATAAAAGTGAGCAATAGAAGAACATATATGGTAAGACTCCTATTATACAAACTTTAAAAACATGTGCATACTTGGTAAAATGATAAAGAAAATCGAGAGAATGATAAGCCCCAAACTTGGTATATTTGTTATTTCTGAAGAAGGAGAGAGAATAGAATAAGTATAAGACAGAGGAGCTTCAGATAACAATAACTGTTTTATTTTTTATATTTTCATAAGAAAAGTGGCGGTGGTTTCACAGGTGTTTGTTATATTTTTTATATCAATACATAGAATATAAACTCTTTTTCAACATACTCAAAATTAAGTAAAAGCCAGACAAAGAAAGGAAAAGATATTAACATCTGTGTCTGTTTTGTTCACAACTCACCCTGACAAGCATTTTGTGAAAATGTCTATGAAAGACAAAACAGTAAATTGGATTCCAAAAACCAAGCATTCCACTTATTACTTTATGTGTGTTTTACAAGTTTCATATATTGGTTAGAAACAAAATAATAAAAAATATCCGAGTTTCTCTTCCTACTGTGTCATGAGTGAAAGGTGATTGGTAAGGTGTTGCTCTTTTTATGACTAGAAGAAACAGAGCCGTATTACATTGTGCTTCCAACTTTACAGGTTGCCAATAGGTTTCATTTTAATTAGAAGATTTGTAGAAAAATAAAGTAACCAAAAAGTATTACACACTATGGAGTGACATAAATACCTTGGATCCTTTGAAGTGTGCTCACAGTTCTATTGTGCTTTGACAAATTTTTCTCTTTTTGCTACTTTTTATAGAATGTATTCATTTCTCTATCCTGCAAGAAAAACAAGACCTAATTACATATAGTATACTAAATAAAGAAAAAAATTTTCACCCAGCTGTGTGATCTTAGGCAAAAATCATTATTCTCCATAGGTTTCAATTTCTTTTTTTGTAAGGTCAGAATGGTGGATGTCATCTCCAAAATTCTTTGCTATGAAGATAATCCACAGAGATGGAAAATCTTGCAAAGATGCACCCTTGTCTGCAATTACAACTGTGTAAGCTGTACTCTGACAGGCTATGTAAATCAGCAAATGAGTTTTAGTAGTGTTTGCTGCACTGCAGCAGTTTGGAGTGAACAATATGATACCTTTTACAGACATGACTGGGAACATGAAGGATCACTGGGATTCTTGTTCCCATGGAAATATAACCTCAATTAAAATTCTCTTCTCTTCTCTATGAAACTGTGCACAAGAGTCCAAAAATCAAGAATGATACTGAGAAATCTGCTGGGCTTCGTAATAGCTCATGCTCTTTTTCTGCCCTGATTTAATTTGGCTTTTGGTAATCAGAGATGCTCAATCATAACCCCTTCTGGAGTATTTCCAAATTATATATTTGGAAACTCCACCCAGGGCCACTGAATCAAAATTTCCCAGGGTGTTGCCCCAGCCCATGGATTGTTTTAGATGGTCCATGGGTGGAAACACTGATTTAATGAAATTCAGCTCCCAGACATGATCTGCACTGGGCAAAAAGAAGACAGTAAGATCCAGCCTTTTTGTTTTAAAATAAAAGGTTAATACCTTCAAGAGAAGCTCACAACTAACTGCTGTTATTTGTTGGAAATTTTTTATACTAACTTCAAAATAAAAGTGTCTATGATACAAAGTGGAACTTCAGTTCAGAGAACAACTTGCCCAACTATGCAGCAGGCCTCAATGCAGCCTATGTATTACAAATAATTTTTTAAGGAAGAAGGTGAACAATTAGTGAAATTCAAATTCAAAGTAGGGTGCCTGCTATTTCCTCTATAATAAGAAGAACTAAGACATATTGGATACTTATTTAGGTGTAGACATTGTGCTAGGAACTTTCAATATATTCTTTCTAATCATCATCACAAGTTAATTCCCCATAAAAAATGAAGAAATGGAAGCTAACAGAAGATAAAATACTTTCCCAATGTCTTGAAACTAATAACTAGCAAAGTCAATATGCTTAAAACTAGGTCTCATAACTGTAAATTTTGTTGGATATAATACCAATGCTGGCATTCACTATTTCTTGGAATTATTTGGACAGAAGGAAAAAATATGTTTTCATGGTGCTACATTCTCTGCTGCAGATACAGATACTGTTGGTGTTACAGAAAGTGTGCAGGGGAAATGCTTTCATTCTGTAGCCATCCCAAGAATAAGAAAGTTCTGGTAAACAAAGTGCATAGAGAGCCTTCCTATTTCTCCTGTGCTGCATGTGGAGCTGGGACTCTAAGCCAATCTGGCTTTCCTGAAAGTGCTATTTAGACGTGGGGGTGGATGGGACTTGCCCACAAACATGGGCAAGTAACAGTGAGAATCAACTATGGGACTTTGAGCACAAGTCCGGGTGGGCAGGATCAGGATCTGGAGAGTGGACAGTAGGAAGTCTTTTATTGAAAAGGATAAGTCCAGGAAAGTCTTAGATGGAGATGTGTTACCATAGTGGGGCCCATTTGTACAGAAGGGAAGAATAAATTCTCCTTCTTTTCTATGAGGTCTTTTCAATCATTGTACCAAAAAGGAAAAAAATACATTATTTATGTGTGCTAAGAAAATTAAATGCATAGCATAACTACATAAAACCTGCTTGTATACATTTATTCAAGCCCCTTCATCAAAACAGTCAGCCATCACCAGCATCCATTGATTTATAAGTTAAATGTTTCTTTTTTTAATTTTTTTTTCAACGTTTATTTATTTTTGGGACAGAGAGAGACAGAGCATGAACGGGCGAGGGGCAGAGAGAGAGGGAGACACAGAATCGGAAACAGGCTCCAGGCTCTGAGCCATCAGCCCAGAGCCCGACGCGGGGCTCGAACTCACGGACGCAAGATCGTGACCTGGCTGAAGTCGGACGCTTAACCCACTGCGCCACCCAGGTGCCCCTAAATGTTTCTTTTTTTAAAAGTTTATTTATTTTTAAGAGAGAGAGAGACAGAGTGCAGGGGGGGGGGGCAGAAAGAGACACACAAACAGAATACAAAGCAGGGTCCAGGCTCTGAGCTATCAGCACAGAGCCCGATGTCAGGCTCGAACTCATGAACCACAAGATCATGACCTGAGCTGACGTCTGACACTTAACCGACTGAGCCACCCAGGCACCCCAAGGTAAATGTTTCTATGCCAATGTGTCCTTCTACTGAAGACTTAAAAATATTTTGTATAGATTTATTCCTATTCTCATAACAAACTACAGTTCAGCCTGACTGACTCACTACTATTATTCCATGAACCACTTTAAGGTTCCTAATATATATGGGTGGAACAGTAGTAGATCATGGGCTTTTAGAAATGAAAAGGATGGACATAAACCTCAATTTATAGACCAGGAAACTCAACTGAGAGAATGAGTGACTTCCTGTTGGTTCCAATAGATTTTGGTGGCAGAACTGTGGTTAAGACTGATGACTCATTCTCCAGGGTCTTTCTATTTTTCCAGAGGTTTCAATATGTGTTCCCCTGAGCTTAGAAATGAACTATGCAGGGACAAGCCCTTCACAAACTTGGTCTGGCTACTGCTTCTGCTGAGGGTTGAATTTGTTAACAGCAGCCAACAATTGCAGATTCCCAAGGTGGCAGCTGCCTTCAGAGGTGGACATGTCACCTGGTGGTGCAAAGCAGATTAAATCAAGCTTCTTAGATGAGGACTGGGCAGCAATTTGTCCTTTCTAGCATAAACACTTTAGCCAATCTGATTTTGATTAGCATTCTCTATTTGTAATTCATGGAATAGCACCACCATATCCAAACTTACCCACCGTGTTTTATGCATTTTAGTGTTATAACACTGAAAGAAATATAGCATTGGAAAGATGTCAGTGGGGTTTCCCGATTTTATCTTATACCCTCATTATCTGAAAGGACTAGGTTCAGATAACAGGGACAATAATGATTGAAAACCCAACTGCAGCATACTGAAAGTCAACACTCTTCAGAGCCGGGTGCTCTTCTGCAGGATATATTATCCTCTAGTAGCCTGAATCTATTATATGTTTATAATTACACTTGATGATGCTTAATAGTTTCCTATCTTGAGGATTCTAAGTTATACTGTTAAAGAGATTTTGTCTTGTTTTTTTTCTTTATTATGGTAAAATATACATAGCATAAAATTCAACATTTAAATCTTTTTAAGTGCCCAGTTCAGTGGCATTAACACATTCACATTGTGCAGTTATCACCACCTCCATCTCTGGCACTTTTTCATCTTCTCACGTCACACTAGCTCTCAATTTTTCCCTCCCCTCAGCTCCTGAAAACCACTATTCTATTTCCTGTTTCTACTAATTTGACTGTTGTAGTTACCTCACATAAGTAGAATCATACAGAATTTGCCTATATCTTCAAGGTTCATCCATGTGGGCAGCATGGGTCAGAATTCCTTCCTTTTTCAGACTCAATAATATTTCATAGTATGTATATACCACATATTGTTTATCCACTCATCGGTGGATGAACATGTGGGTTGCTTCTATCTGTTAGCTACTGTGAGTAATACCACTAAGAACATGAGTGTACAAATATCTCTTTGAGTCTCTGTTATCAATTCTTTCGGGTGTATGCCCAGGAGTGGAATTGCTGGACATTGGCAATTCTATTTTTTTTAAGTTTTTATTTAAATTTCAGTTAGCTAACATACAGTGTAATACTAGCTTCAGGCATACAGTATAGTGGTTAAACACTTCCATACAACACCTGGTGTTTATAACAAGTGGACTACTTAATCCCCATCACCTATTTCACTCATCTCCTCACCCACCTCCCCTCTGGTAACTATCAGTTTATTCTCAATAGTTAAGAGTCTGTTTCCTGGTTTGCCTCTCTCTCTTCGCCCCCCCCCCCCCACTCCGATCTTTCTTTCTCTTTCTTTCTTTTCCCTGATGTGCATTTGTTTTGTTTCTTAAATTCCACATATGAGTGAAATCATATGGTATTTGTCTTTCTCTGACGGACTTATTTCACATAGCATAATACTCTTTACCTCCATCTACGTCACTGAAAATGGAAAGATTTCATTCTTTTTGATGGCTAATATGCCATTGTACGCATATATCACATCTTCTCTATCCACTCATCAGTTGATGGACACTTGGGCTGTTTCCATAATTTGGCTATTGTAGATAATGCTGCTATAAACATCAGGGTGCATGTGCCCTTTCGAATTAGTATTCTTTGGGTAAATACCTAGTAGTGCAATTACTGAATCATAGGATAGTTTTATATTTGACTTAATTTTTTTTTAATGTTTATGTTTGACAGACAGAGAGAGAGAGAGCATGAGAGGAAGAAGGGCGGGGAGGGAGGGTGGGCAGAGGATCCAAAGCAGGCTCCGTGCTGACAGCAGTGAGCCCGATGTGGGGCTCAAAGTCACAAACTGTGAGATTATGACCTGAGCTGAAGTCAGACACTCAGCCAACTGAGCCACCAAGGTGCCCATATATTTTTTTGCTTTTTTGAGGAAACTTCATACTGTTTTCCAGAGTGGCTGCATCAGTTTGCATTCCCAGTAACAGTGCAGGAAGATCTCCCTTTCTCCACATCTTCACCAACCCATGTTGTTTCTTGTGTTGTTGATTTTAGTCATTCTGACAATTGTGAGGTGGTATCTCACTCTGATGAGTGACATTGAGCATCTTTTCATGTGTCTATTGGCCACCTGTATGTGTTCTTTGGGAAAATGTCTATTTGTGTTTTCTGCATATATTTTAATTGAATTTTTCATTTTTGGGGTGTTGAGTTAGAACTACTTCCCATAGAAGCTGCACCAAGTTACATTCCCACCAGGAGTGCACAAGGGTCCAATTTCTCCTCACCTACATCTTCACCTACACTTGCTATTTTCTGGATTTTGTTTGATAAGAGCTATCCTACATAGGTGTGAACTGGTATCTCATTGTGGTTTTGATTTACATTTCCCTAATGATTAGTGATGTTGAGCATCTTCTCAAGTGCATTTTGGCCATTTGTATTTCTTCCTTGGAAAAATGTCTATTCAAGTTTTTGCCCATTTGTGTTGGATAGTTTTATTTTGTTTTTTTTAATTGATGAAACGTAAGAGTTCTTTATATATTCTTTATATATTTATTTATATATTCTCTCCCTCTCTCTCTCTCTCTCTCTCTCTCTCTCTATATATATATATATATATATATATGATGTTAATCCCCTATCAGACTTATAATTTGCAAATATTTTCTCCCATTCTATGCATTGTATCTTCACTCTGTTAATAGTGTCCTTTGATTCACACAATTTTGCAATTTTGATGTAGCCCAATTTATCTATTTTTATTGTTGTTGGTGGCATTGTTGCCTTCATTTCATATCCAGGAAATAACTGCCAAATCCAGTGTCATGAAATTTTGGCCTATGTTTTCTTCTAAGAGTTTTGTGATTTTAACTCTTCTCTTTGATCCATTTTCAGCTAACTTTCCATATGGTGTAAGGTAAGGGTTCAGCTTTGTTATTTTGCATGTGAATATCCAGCTTCTCCAAGACCATTTACTAAACACTGTCCTTTCCCCATTGTATATCCTTGTTGATATCCTTGTTGAAAATCATTTGACTATATTTGTGAGAGTTTTATCTCCTAATTCTCTGTTCTATTCTACTGGTGTATATTTTCTGCCTTTATGTCTGTAATATACTGTTTTGATTATGGTAGCTTTTAAGTAAGTTTTAAAATTGGGGTATGTGAGACTTCCAACTTTGTTTCTCTTTTTCAAGATTATTTTGGTTATATGGGGTCTCTTGAGATCCCATATGCATTTTAGAATGGATTTTTCTGTGCCTGGAAAAAAACATCATTAATATTTTGATAAGAATTGCATTGAATCTGAATATTGCTTTGAATACTATTGCCTTCTTAACAATATTAAATTTTCTGATCCCTGAACATGAAATGTGTTTCCATTTATTGATGTCTTCCTTAATTTCCTTCAGCAATATTTTTTAGTTTTCAAGTCTTTTTCCTTCCTGAATGAATTTTATTCCTAAGTATTTCATTCTTTTTGGTGCTATTTTGTACTTAGAAGATTTTATACTTATAAGATCATATCATCTGTGAGCAGAGATAATTTCACTTTGTCCTTTCTGAAGTAAAGGAAGTGCCTTCTATATCTTTTTCTTGCCTAATTGTTCTGGGTGGGACTTCTGATACTATGTTAAGTAGAAGTGGTGAAAATGGGTATTCTTATCTTGTTCCTGTCATAGAGAAAAGTTTTAAATCTTTCACCATTGAGTGTATCAGCTATAGGTTTTTAAAATCTATGGACTTCATTATATTGAGGTAGTTTCCTTTGTTATGGAGATTTAAAAATCCAAGGGGGGAACAATTTCTACGGAATACTTGATTCTGTTTTGGTTTCACTTAATTGAAATATGAGTAGTACCTGGTCATGTCCAATATATGATTAAGAGAGTTAGTATAAATTGTGTTGTCTATGGAAACTAAGCCTGACCTTCAAGAATGGAGCAGGAAAGCATAAAAGGGAGATTTTGGTCCCCAGCACACCTCTTCTATTGCCTTAATTAGGGGAAAAGTTTGACCAAAGACTGTTGCAGTTTTATACATGAAGGACCAATAAAGGTGTAGGTAGGTTCTTCGGGAATGAAACATTGGATCCCCTCACAAGACAAAGGACTTCAATCAATCAAGGTGCTACCCTAAGTCAAAGGGAAAATGAGTAAATATTGTAATGAAAACAGTCATAAATAAGCCAGCAATAACTACTGGGACAACTGTAGCCTCACCTGTATTTCTTAGCTTGTTCTATTATAGTTTGTCTCTGCTCTTTAGTCATCCTATGTTATCTGTGTATTGACAGTGTAGTGACAGTGTTAAGTTTCCATTTCGTTTATAATTTAGAGCTTATCAAGATGACGTCTTGCCCAGACTGGGAAGCAAGGATATTCCTGGGTAGACCTGGACTTGAAGAGCAGGTTTAGAGACCATTATCCCTGTTAATGGTACTGGGTGCAAAGTGGATAAGTTCTCGTTTGAGAACAGAGCGTGACTACAGCTGTATTCAGGATTGTGGCATAACAGCATATAGAGTGGAATTTTTCCCACTACATGAGAATTGATGACTGAGCCCAAAGCTGAGGAGAATGATGCATTAAGTATTCCGTATTATAAAAAATAATTTAGTGCTGCTCTTCCGTTGGAAATTCTCAACAGAGAGCAGAACTAACACGGGCATCTTCAACCATCATCCCAATCTCTCCTCACCACCCCTTCCCTGCAAACTACCACCACAATTCTATATAATACTGAGCAAAGGAGAGAAGGAGAAAGTAAGAGTTATATGGTGAGACACTTCCTTAAGCCAAATGTATGTTGGGAGGAGAGGTAGAGATCCAAGAGAAAGAACCTTGACAAATATAAGTGAGGAAAACTCAGTTTATATTTAGGTTACACTCCATTAAATTAATTTCACCATTCAAAACACATTTATTGAGACTTTACTATGGCACAGTGCTAATTCTTAAGAATAACAATGAAAAACATAGGAACTTAGACAATGGAGAGACAAACCAATACACAGCATGATGAAGGGCATGGACAAGGCAGTGGGAAGTACAGAGGAAGAGGACCTAACACCCATCTTCCTGGATCAGGCCAGAGAAGACTTACTGGAGATGTTACTCAAATATACCTTGAAAAGCAAAAGCTGAATTATCAGACAAAAAGGTAGAAATAACCATTGTAGGAATAAAGAAAAGAGATGGAGGAAAGTTTGTATGTTTGGGCAGCCTCTTCTTTGTAATTACAGACTTTGAATTTTATTCTGAAAAGAAATTCCTGACAGATTAAAGCAGAGGAACAACATGGTGATGTATGCCTTTCAGCTAGATCACTCTAGCAGCACTTTTGAATATGGAATTAAGGAAGGGTTCACTGAAAGGAAGGAAATCAATTAAGAAGATAAATCAATGATCAAGGCAGTAAATGATGAAGAACTGAACTCATGTGGTAGCTGACCTTGAGGCTGACTTGGAGGAGGGGGACTAGTGCGACAGGTATTAAGGAAACATCCTTGAAAAGTTTTGGGTTGGGGAAAAGGGCAGAGAGGAGTAATTCTATAATAGCCCTAATTTTCTTTAGATCGGAAGCTTCTCTTCAGTATCTGACAGCCATTAACAGTAAAGGATTTCCTATCACTTCTTGTTCAGAGGCAGAGATATTAATTTTGTTGTGGCATTATCATAGTGTGGTGGGAGAGACACAGGTTTTGGAGTGACACCTGTCTATAAATCTTACTCCAAAATAGACTGGCTGGTGACACTGCTCAAGCTCGTCAACCTCCTCAAACTTCAGTTTTCATATGCATAAAATGGAAATAATGTTTACCACAGAGAGTCACTGGAAAGATAAAATAAGATAATCCATAAAATAATTGGTATACAATCCATCTGGCACATATTAGTTCTTGCAAAATGTTAGCTTTGTCCTATGATTTTTTTCTTGTTATTAATAGCAATGTGTAGGACAATGAAATGGGCATTAGATGTTATCTAAATGTGTTTTTTGAAAATATCAGAAATAGATATGGGATATTATGCTTACTTTATATTTTTTTCCAATGCTCCACTTAATTTTCCCCATCAGATATTGTTGTTTTAACCATTGGAGACATTCATTAACTCTGTCATAGTTTATTATGCAGACTCATAATTTTGTGGGTATGTCTTTCTCTCTCTATAGAGTATTAAGTCCTTGAAGGACTGTGAATAAATAACATTCCCATTATAGAACTTTTATTGTGTATTTTAAATTTGATCTGAAGACATCAAGTGCACAGAATTTGGTAGATACTGATATAATCTTCTTTCTTATTTTGCAGCACAATCTCATCGTCTCAGGTTTTGTAGAACAATGTTATATTTCCTGTAGCCACACCCCCTCTTTGTTTATGTCCCCAGCCCCCAGTCCAATCCAGCCCCCATTTCTGTAAGCACCCACTCTCTTGCATCACAAATGTGTCTTTCCAATCCACTGTCCAAACAACTGTGTGTGTGTGTGTGTGTGTGTGTCCTCAAACAACCCACAGTATTGTCTGACATATGCATTTTCAATCTTGCTTTTCATTCTGCTTCCTAAGTCTTTCGTACGATTTTATGTTTTTGAACATACTATTTGATCCATATTTCTTTATGGAAATTGAATTCATTGCTTCTGACTGATGTATGATAAACCAATATAAGTAGATATTGCATTTTATGTATTTTTTCTCTGATTGGTAGACATTTATGTTTTTCCTTTGCTATTTCATGCGCATTGCCACAAATATCTTTGTACACATCTTATTTAGTAAATCTCATACTAAAGTAGTAACAGAAACAATTATTTATTTAAGTATCTATCAAAGACAGGCTGGAAAGTTTTGTTTTTTCTGCTAATGATTTTTACTAAACTCATGAAACTGAATAATCAGCTGGGTAGAAAAGCAAGGGAACTTATGAACTTTATCCACAAGAAACAGAACCTCAGTGGAGAAATATGTCACAAGGAGCTATATCTCCTTTGATAATCAGTTTCCCCTGAAATGAGAAAGGTTGATCTTTCTTTTTCTTTAAAGGAGCACTTCCCACATAAGAGCTTCACAAAGATAGAAGTAGAGGTAGCAGAGGCTTTATTATTTTTTGCAGTTATTAAACCTACCCATTTATTTAAGATTATATTTTATTAGTGTCTGTCTCCCCCGGTTGACCATGAGCTCTGTGAGGACCCAGACTGGGTGTTGTACTCCCAGTACCCAGCACATACTCAGTAGCTATGCGCTGAATTAACAAAATACAAATAAATGCAGAACCAGGGCAAACAACCAGGTTTCTCCATTTCTCACTACAGTTTTACCTCAATAGGCCAGGCATAAAAGAGCTCTGGGGACCCCCCTTCTCAGAGAAATCATCAACGATCCCACCCCAAGTTAGGTGGGGAGACAGGACAAATTCTCTACAACAGTAAACGTTTCGTGTTTTAATGAGATAGGAACAAAGCACTCTTTTTTTTATTTCTCTGTCCCTGGAGGCTCAGATCACAGCTTCAGGTTGGGATTAAAAAGTGGGGGAGGGGGATAAATGGGAATGAGGCTGAGGGGCCAGGGCTGAGGCCAGAAGAGAAAGCAGAGATTCTGCTATGCCCCCACCCCAGCCCTGAGCTGAGCCAGAAATCCAAGTCCTTGTAGCCTCCAGCAGCCAACACAGTGAACAAACACCACGTGTGTGGTCCTTATCTGCAAATCAGTGTCATAATGCACCCAAACTACCCATGCAAGACTGTACTGGGCCCTAAGTGCTGGTACCAAAGATTTTAGAATTACACTGTCTAGGGCTGCTTGGGTGGCTCAGTCAATTAAGCATCTAACTCTTGGTTTTGGCTCAGGTCATGATCTCATGGTTCCTGGGATGGAGCCCTGCATCTGGCTCAGTGCTCCTGCTTGGGATTCTCTCTCACTCTCTGTCTCTGCCCCTGCCCCCTACTCATGCACTCTAAATAAATAAATAAATAAATAAATAAACAAACAAACAAACTTAAATAAAAATAATTATGCTCTCCAATAATCAGAAGCCCCACAGGAATACTGAACACTTGAAATGCAGGTATTGCAACTGAGGAATGGGAACTTTTATTTTATTTTATTTTATTTTATTTTAAAAGCTGACATTTGATTCAGTCATTGGAACATTCTGTATGTTTGGAAAAACCTGGGTATGTGGATCTACTTTTTCAACTTTAATTTAATTTTATCAAAATACAGATCAGGTATTTCCAATGAAATTGAGCTTCCAAAATTAGATCTGCTGTAAGCGTAACATACACACCAGACTGTAAAGAAAAAAGAATGTACGGGATATCACCACTAATTTTGTGTATTTATCACATGATTATCATGTATAATCATGTTGAAATGATACTCTTTAAGATATTTTGGGTTAAATAAAATATATGATTATATTTCTTTCATCTGTTTCATTTTACTTTTTTAAATACTACCAGGAAATTTTAAATTGTATATGTGACTCAAATTATATTTCCATTCGACATGCTGCTTTAGAAGATATATCATTAAGGAGTGCCTAGGTGGCTCAGTCGGTTAAGCATCGACTTCAGCTCAGGTCATGATCTCACGGTTCGTGAGTTTGAGCCCCGTGTGGGACTCTGTGCTGACAGCTCAGAGCCTGGAGCCTGTTTCAGATTCTGTGTCTCCCTCTCTGCCCCTCACCCTCTGTCTCTGTCTCTCTCTCAAAAATAAACATTTTTTTAAAAACTTAAGGAAGATATATCATCAAAATAGCAAATTTTGCTGGTGACAAATGAAGGTTTAGAGACTTTAAGGGACTTTTCGAAGATAACACAGCTGGTCAGAGTCAGGATTAAGTGCAAGAGCTTATGACTTCCAGTCCAGTTTTAGAAAAATATCTTGATGGCCAGCTGGCAAATGCTGTGCTATATCTAAGAGGATAAGAAAATTTCAGCAAGAAACCTCCAATGATGCTGCTGTATCTTTTACTTTTTTAAACATCAAAAGATTAATTCGTAAAAGAAACATCCATTTTATGTTTTATTTATGCTTAATTTTAATTTCAAATGAATAAAGTCCTATACCAATTTGTAATTACATGAATTTTGGCTAGCTCAACTGATTTGTAAATGTTCTATTTACCTTGATGGTAACAAGTCTTTTTTTTTAATTAACTTTAATTCTTTCTTCCTTTTACCTAGAAATTCCACAACTGCAATTGCTTCATGTTGGCTGCATGTTATTGCTATTATATAACAGCTTTAGATGGAAGAGTGATATACTGAAAAATATATCACACTCTTCATAATGTCCAGAATGACTCAGACCACATAAAAATGACCAAGCTTTGCATTTCTCAGATGCAGTAAAAATATATACCTTCCCGAAATGTTCAGAGTTCCACTCTAGGTAACATCAAATTGGCCACAAGATTACATACAGAAACGCTCTATTAGTTTTCTAATTTGCAAGGTTTCTTTAATCTTCCATTTTATTATTTCTCTTTCCTGGTCTCCACCTACCAAAGAAAATATAGTTGAAACTACACTCCAAAGGCTGCTGAGCATAGCAATTAGGAAAGCTCAATACTGGAAAATGTTTTACTAATGCTTACACCTAAGGAAGAAAACAAGAAAGGTGAGGAGGAACTGATTCTCTACAGAGAGGCTTTCTGTGAAAAAAGCTGAGTGACAACAGGTTCAGATTTCTGGATAAAATCCTGGCTTACAGTGTCAATAGTTCTGAAATTAATGTATAATTTTTCAGAAGACAATTTCGCCTATACGAAACATTCTGTTAGAGGTCCAGTTGGTAACTTACACAGGTTGTTGTACGGTGACATCTGTAAATGCTTCCCCCTGACATAGTAGGTGTGGCAGGGACAGTTAACGGTCGCTGAATGAATGTCCAGTTATTTTCCCACATTTCCCAAGCTCCTTGTACTTAGTGCGGTCAGATGACTGGTTCTGTCCAATGGGCTATGAGAAAAATGAATCTGTGTTCGTTCCAGGCCGCGTCGTGTAATAACTGGGAAGTGACAGTAATGGTCTGTGTTGACGTACATTCCCTTAGCTCAGCTGGAACTATGTTTTGAAGAATTGCCTTTTTTGTATGCTTCTGAGTTAGAGTTGTCCCATGATTTAGAAGCCAGAAGTAAAGATTTGGAAAGATTTGGTGGGAACTACATAGCTAGCCCTGGCTTGCAAATTCCCTCGCAGGCTACAACTTGCCCACCCGTGCTAGTGCTTAAGGTCGGATTTTTTGTGACTTTTCTCGATTTTCCAAGTCCACCTTTCAGACACTTACTTCCCCACCTCCACCCACAGTCTCCCATAAATATGTAAGGACTCATTCCTCGGAAAGTCCCCTATTCCACAATAGTCAAGAAATGGATTCCTGCCTAATACAGTAATTCTTTAACTCCGCTCGCTCGTGCCCTGCCTTAGTCACTGTGAAGGCTTCATGTTGAAATGATACAGCAGGATCACAGCAGCCTAGGTTGCTGAATAACTGCTCAAGAATAGTTTCTCTTGAGTGTTGATGAGTCTAACCAACATTTTCCCGTACAACAAATTACCTTTTTGATCAGAAAAGGCACTACAAATTTGGAGTTTATTATCATAGCATTGCCTAGACTAGCTTAAGAATTATAGTCCAGAGTATGACTGGATTAGAACACAACTAACATATAATGCAACACCCTATCCAGTAGTGTAGAACTTTTTTGTTTCTCATTAATTTAAATTACTAATCTGAGTTGAGAAAAATGAAAAGCCTTGGACATTAAGCAAACTAGACATATTTCAAAGGTACTGTAGTCTTTGTAAGTTATGTGCATACAGATGTAACGCATGAACCACATTTTCCAGGAGACTGGCCAGAGGACAAACTACGGGAGGGAAAAAACTATGGCTCGCTCATTGTCACTTCTGAAACACCCAGCATCTTATAAATAACCACACAGTAAAAGGACATGGCAGAGAAATGTTCTCCATGAATACAAATGAAAACATGTAATAAAGTATTAGAAAATCATATCCAGCAATATATTAAAAGGATAATATGTCACAACTAGGTGGAGTTTATCCCAGGGTGCAAAATTGTTTCAATATTCAAAAATCAAGCGATGTAATTGACTATGTGAATGTACTAAAACAGAAAAAAAAAGGCAGGATCATCTCAATAGATTTGGGAAAAGCTTGTGAAAAAATTCAATATCCATTCATGATTAGGAAAAAAAACCCCACTCATCAAACTAGGAATAGAAGAGGATTTCTTTAACATATCAAGTACATGAAAAGATGCTCAACATCATTACTTATTAATGAAGTGCAAATTAAAAAACATAATTAGATACCATTACACATCTATTAGAATACGTAAAATTGAACAATAACAAAAAAGTAATGTGTTGACAAGGATGGAAAGGAACCGAAATCCTCACACATTGTTGTGGGAATGCAAAATGGTACAATCTCTTTGGACCATATTTTGGCAGTGTTTTATAATGTTAAGCATACACTTATCATATGACCTAGAAATCCTATGCTCAACAGTAATAAAAACATATGCTTGCACGAAAGACTTCATATGGATATTTATAGCAATTTTATTCATTATCTCCAGAATCTGGAAACAACTTAAATGTCCTACAGATGGTAAATGGATGAACTGCTGTACATCTATACAATGAAATACTATTCATCAATAAAACCAAATGGACTATTGCTACATACTGCAACATGGATGTATTATGCTAAGTGGAAAAAGCCTGATTCCACAGAATACGTAATGTGCAATTTCATTAATATAACATTCTAAAAAAAGAAAAATTTAAGAATGGAGAATAAATCAGTTTGTCAGGGGTTAAGCCTAGACAAGATGGTTGTCTACAAAGGGAGAACGGCATGAAGGAATTTTGGTGGGGGAGGTGGGGTGGAAATGTTCTATATTTTTGATATGGATGAGGTTCTACACAATTATCAAATTGCAGAACTAAACAGCAAAAAAATTACTATATAATATAAAAGATAAATTTTAAAGTATTATTCAAAAGCATTTTAATAGGGCAGAAAATTAATATTTGACAAGTCTGGGTGATAACTAAATAGACCTTAATTAAACTCTTCTCCATAGCCTCCAAATAAAAAACTAAATTTTCCTGTTAGAAGTCAGAACAGTGGTCACTGGGAGGACTAACGAATGGGTCTTTGGGGATGCTGACTTTGCATGCATGCCTTATGAAAATTAATTGAGCTGCACAATTGTGATCTGCACATTTTTCTCCATATTTGTCATACTTAAATAAAAACTTTATGCAAAGTAAAAATGAGAATGACAGTATTTTGTGTCATTTTTAACTAAATGGTTTTTTAGCTGTAGGAAGTACAACTATTTAATCATCAAGTTTGACTATGTTTATAACACACAATGCATGTGACCTGGGACAAATAATATAATTATTCTTGCCAAGTTTAATAATTGGACTAGTGCCTGTTTAAACTCCTTCCCATTCCAAATATGAGTGATTATAAACTCATCTGTAATTTAGTACACCCTTAGTAGCTAGTTTCTTTTAGCTTTGAAATTTCACCAGCAAGAATTATGGGAGAAGAAAAAAATACGTTTTGATTTCTTATTGAAAAATATTTTAACTGACTAAACCTTATATATATATTTTTTAATTTCATGTTTTTGATTTAACTTGCCCTTTTTATTTTTTTTTATTCCTGCAGTTTTTCATGCTAGGAATTGTGAAACTCCATTAACAAATTCCTTAGAAATAATACTTATTTTTTTTTTTGTTTTTGTAAACAGCACACAAGATTCTGGACAGTTTTAGAAGTATCTCGTTCTCCTTGCTCTGGATGTTAAGGGTGGCTGAGGGGATAAATATTTCTCTTAGGTACCTACTGCTTCAGGATAGACTGAGGCATGAGGGAAATGGGTGTAGAGGAAGAAGCAAATGATAAAAAAAATTTGCAGAACCTTTTGTGGACTACTTCAAATTGAACAAAAAAGATTCTATACATAATTGAAAAGGTGGCATCCTTCAATGCTTGAGAGTTCATGAGAACTAACAGGATTGTGCTGAATGTAGCTGGTGGCCTTGTGTAACTCTTCAAATGTTATTGAGGTCAATGTTTTCATGATTCCCTTACTCATATACTATGAAGGGGACATCATATGGATGGAAGGGGACATCATATGGACATCAAGTGTATGGAAGCACTATGGTATGAAAAGAACTTGGGCTCCAAGGTCAAGTTGGAGATCTGAATCAGGCTCCACTACTTTGGAGCAAAGCAACAAGCTCCCCAGAGTCAGATGCCTCATGGAGAGAAAAATACCCGCACAATGACTTAAATGCTGCCAAAATGAAATCTAATTTGCATACAAGAGCACATCTGACTCACAGTACTCAATAAATACTAATTTATTTCTTCTGCTCCTTTCCTGAAATAAGCAGATTGCAGTTCTAGAGAAAATATTGGCTAATATTGATACTTTTCCAATTTGCTTTGAAAAATAAATTGAAGATAAATCGATTCAAATAGATGTCACTCACCAGGGATATTTTAAAATTTCGGGGTTGCGGCAAGATGGCGGCTTAGGAGGACGCTGGGCTCACCGCACGTCCTGCTGATCACTTAGATTCCATCTACACCTGCCTAAATAATCCAGAAAACCGCCAGAGGATTAGCAGAACAGAGTCACCGGAGCCAAACGCAGACGAGAGGCCCACGGAAGAGGGTAGGAAGGGCGGCGAGGCGGTGCGCGCTCCACGGACTGGCGGGAGGGAGCCGGGGCGGAGGGGCGGCTCGCCGGCCAAGCAGAGCCCCCGAGTCTGGCTGGCAAAAGCGGAGGGGCCTGACGGACTGTGTTCCCACAACAAGCGCGACTTAGCGTCTGGGAGGTCATAAGTTAACAGCTCTGCTCGGAAAGCGGGAAGGCTGGAGGACAAAGGGAGGGAGAGCTGCTGAGCCCCCTGACGACAGAGCTCAGTTTGGTGGGGAACAAAGGCGCTCGCCAGCGCCATCCCCCCCTGCCCATCCCCCAGCCGAAATCCCAAAGGGAACCGGTTCCTGCCAGGGAACTTGCTCGCTCCGCACAAACACCCAACTCTGCGCTTCAGCGGAGCCAAACCTCCGGCAGCAGATCTGACTCCCTCCCGCTGCCACAGGGCCCCTCCTGAAGTGGATCACCTAAGGAGAAGCGATCTAAGCCTGCCCCTCCTGCCCCCGAGCACCTTGCCTACCCACCCCAGCTAATACGCCAGATCCCCAGCATCACAAGCCTGGCAGGGTGCAAGTAGCCCAGACGAGCCACACCACCCCACAGTGAATCCCACCCCTAGGAGAGGGGAAGAGAAGGCACACACCAGTCTGACTGTGGCCCCAGCGGTGGGCTGGGGGCAGACATCAGCTCTGACTGCGGCCCCGCCCACCAACTCCAGTTATACACCACAGCACAGGGGAAGTGCCCTGCAGGTCCTCACCATGCCAGGGACTATCCAAAATGACCAAGCGGAAGAACTCCCCTCAGAAGAATCTCCAGGAAATAACAACAGCTAATGAGCTGATCAAAAAGGATTTAAATAATATAACAGAAAGTGAATTTAGAATAATAGTCATAAAATTAATCGCTGGGCTTGAAAACAGTATACAGGACAGCAGAGAATCTCTTGCTACAGAGATCAAAGGACTAAGGAACAGTCACGAGGAGCTGAAAAACGCTTTAAACGAAATGCATAACAAAATGGAAACCACCACAGCTCGGCTTGAAGAGGCAGAGGAGAGAATAGGTGAACTAGAAGATAAAGTTATGGAAAAAGAGGAAGCTGAGAAAAAGAGAGATAAAAAAATCCAGGAGTATGAGGGGAAAATTAGAGAACTAAGTGATACACTAAAAAGAAATAATATACGCATAATTGGTATCCCAGAGGAGGAAGAGAGAGGGAAAGGTGCTGAAGGGGTACTTGAAGAAATCATAGCTGAGAACTTCCCTGAACTGGGGAAGGAAAAAGGCATCGAAATCCAAGAGGCACAGAGAACTCCCTTCAGACGTAACTTGAATCGATCTTCTGCACGACATATCATAGTGAAACTGGCAAAATACAAGGATAAAGAGAAAATTCTGAAAGCAGCAAGGGGTAAACGTGCCCTCACATATAAAGGGAGACCTATAAGACTCGTGACTGATCTCTCTTTTGAAACTTGGCAGGCCAGAAAGAATTGGCACAAGATTTTCAGGGTGCTAGACAGAAAAAATATGCAGCCAAGAATCCTTTATCCAGCAAGTCTGTCATTTAGAATAGAAGGAGAGATAAAGGTCTTCCCAAACAAACAAAAACTGAAGGAATTTGTCACCACTAAACCAGCCCTACAAGAGATCCTAAGGGGGACCCTGTGAGACAAAGTCCCAGAGACATCACTATAAGCATAAAACATACAGACATCACAATGACTCTAAACCCATATCTTTCTATAATAACACTGAATGTAAATGGATTAAATGTGCCAACCAAAAGACATAGGGTATCAGAATGGATAAAAAAACAAGACCCATCTATTTGCTGTCTACAAGAGACTCATTTTAGACCTGAGGACACCTTTAGATTGAGAGTGAGGGGATGGAGAACTATTTATCATGCGACTGGAAGCCAAAAGAAAGCTGGAGTAGCCATACTTATATCAGACAAACTAGACTTTAAATTAAAGGCTGTAACAAGAGATGAAGAAGGACATTATATAATAGTTACAGGGTCTATCCATCAGGAAGAGCTAACAATTATAAATGTCTATGCGCCGAATACAGGAGCCCCCAAATATATAAAACAATTACTCATAAACATAAGCAACCTTATTGATAAGAATGTGGTAATTGCAGGGGACTTTAATACACCACTTACAGAAATGGATAGATCATCTAGACACACGGTCAATAAAGAAACAAGGGCCCTGAAGGAGACATTGGATCAGATGGACTTGACAGATCTATTTAGAACTCTGCATCCCAAAGCAACAGAATATACTTTCTTCTCGAGTGCACATGGAACATTCTCCAAGATAGATCATATACTGGGTCACAAAACAGCCCTTCATAAGTTTACAAGAATTGAAATTATACCATGCTTACTTTCAGACCACAATGCTATGAAGCTTGAAATCAACCACAGAAAAAAGTCTGGAAAACCTCCAAAAGCATGGAGGTTAAAGAACACCCTACTAACGAATGAGTGGGTCAACCAGGCAATTAGAGAAGAAATTAAAAAATATATGGAAACAAACGAAAATGAAAATACAACAATCCAAACGCTTTGGGACGCAGCAAAGGCAGTCCTGAGAGGAAAATACATTGCAATCCAGGCCTATCTCAAGAAACAAGAAAAATCCCAAATACAAAATCTAACAGCACACCTAAAGGAACTAGAAGCAGAACAGCAAAGGCAGCCTAAGCCCAGCAGAAGAAGAGAAATAATAAAGATCAGAGCAGAAATAAACAATATAGAATCTAAAAAAACTGTAGAGCAGATCAACGAAACCAAGAGTTGGTTTTTTGAAAAAATAAACAAAATTGACAAACCTCTAGCCAGGCTTCTCAAAAAGAAAAGGGAGATGACCCAAATAGATAAAATCATGAATGAAAATGGAATGATTACAACCAATCCCTCAGAGATACAAACAATTATCAGGGAATACTATGAAAAATTATATGCCAACAAATTGGACAACCTGGAAGAAATGGACAAATTCCTGAACACCCACACTCTTCCAAAACTCAATCAGGAGGAAATAGAAAGCTTGAACAGACCCATAACCAGTGAAGAAATTGAATCGGTTATCAAAAATCTCCCAACAAATAAGAGTCCAGGACCAGATGGCTTCCCAGGGGAGTTCTACCAGACGTTTAAAGCAGAGATAATACCTATCCTTCTCAAGCTATTCCAAGAAATAGAAAGGGAAGGAAAACTTCCAGACTCATTCTATGAAGCCAGTATTACTTTGATTCCTAAACCAGACAGAGACCCAGTAAAAAAAGAGAACTACAGGCCAATATCCCTGATGAATATGGATGCAAAAATTCTCAATAAGATACTAGCAAATCGAATTCAACGGCATATAAAAAGAATTATTCACCATGATCAAGTGGGATTCATTCCTGGGATGCAGGGCTGGTTCAACATTCGCAAATCAATCAACGTGATACATCACATTAACAAAAAAAAAGAGAAGAACCATATGATCCTGTCAATCGATGCAGAAAAGGCCTTCGACAAAATCCAGCACCCTTTCTTAATAAAAACCCTTGAGAAAGTCGGGATAGAAGGAACATACTTAAAGATCATAAAAGCCATTTATGAAAAGCCCACAGCTAACATCATCCTCAACGGGGAAAAACTGAGAGCTTTTTCCCTGAGATCAGGAACACGACAAGGATGCCCACTCTCACCGCTGCTGTTTAACATAGTGCTGGAAGTTCTAGCATCAGCAATCAGACAACAAAAGGAAATCAAAGGCATCAAAATTGGCAAAGATGAAGTCAAGCTTTCGCTTTTTGCAGATGACATGATATTATACATGGAAAATCCGATAGACTCCACCAAAAGTCTGCTAGAACTGATACAGGAATTCAGCAAAGTTGCAGGATACAAAATCAATGTACAGAAATCAGTTGCATTCTTATACACTAACAATGAAGCAACAGAAAGACAAATAAAGAAACTGATCCCATTCACAATTGCACCAAGAAGCATGAAATACCTAGGAATAAATCTAACCAAAGATGTAAAGGATCTGTATGCTGAAAACTATAGAAAGCTTATGAAGGAAATTGAAGAAGATTTAAAGAAATGGAAAGACATTCCCTGCTCATGGATTGGAAAAATAAATATTGTCAAAATTTCAATACTACCCAAAGCTATCTACACATTCAATGCAATCCCAATCAAAATTGCACCAGCATTCTTCTCGAAACTAGAACAAGCAATCCTAAAATTCATATGGAACCACAAAAGGCCCCGAATAGCCAAAGGAATTTTGAAGAAGAAGACCAAAGCAGGAGGCATCACAATCCCAGACTTTAGCCTCTACTACAAAGCTGTCATCATCAAGACAGCATGGTATTGGCACCAAAACAGACACATAGACCAATGGAATAGAATAGAAACCCCAGAACTAGACCCACAAACGTATGGCCAACTCATCTTTGACAAAGCAGGAAAGAACATCCAATGGAAAAAAGACAGCCTCTTTAACAAATGGTGCTGGGAGAACTGGACAGCAACATGCAGAAGGTTGAAACTAGACCACTTTCTCACACCATTCACAAAAATAAACTCAAAATGGATAAAGGACCTAAATGTGAGACAGGAAACCATCAAAACCTTAGAGGAGAAAGCAGGAAAAGACCTCTCTGACCTCAGCCGCAGCAATCTCTTACTCGACACATCCCCAAAGGCAAGGGAATTAAAAGCAAAAGTGAATTACTGGGACCTTATGAAGATAAAAAGCTTCTGCACAGCAAAGGAAACAACCAACAAAACTAAAAGGCAACCAACGGAATGGGAAAAGATATTCGCAAATGACATATCGGACAAAGGGCTAGTATCCAAAATCTATAAAGAGCTCACCAAACTCCACACCCAAAAAACAAATAACCCAGTGAAGAAATGGGCAGAAAACATGAATAGACACTTCTCTAAAGAAGACATCCGGATGGCCAACAGGCACATGAAAAGATGTTCAGCGTCGCTCCTTATCAGGGAAATACAAATCAAAACCACACTCAGGTATCACCTCACGCCAGTCAGAGTGGCCAAAATGAACAAATCAGGAGACTATAGATGCTGGAGAGGATGTGGAGAAACGGGAACCCTCTTGCACTGTTGGTGGGAATGCAAATTGGTGCAACCGCTCTGGAAAGCAGTGTGGAGGTTCCTCAGAAAATTAAAAATAGACCTACCCTATGACCCAGCAATAGCACTGCTAGGAATTTATCCAAGGGATACAGGAGCACTGATGCATAGGGCCACTTGTACCCCAATGTTCATAGCAGCACTCTCAACAATAGCCAAATTATGGAAAGAGCCTAAATGTCCATCAACTGATGAATGGATAAAGAAATTGTGGTTTATATACACAATGGAATATTACGTGGCAATGAGAAAAAATGAAATATGGCCTTTTGTAGCAACGTGGATGGAACTGGAGAGTGTGATGCTAAGTGAAATAAGCCATACAGAGAAAGACAGATACCATATGGTTTCACTCTTATGTGGATCCTGAGAAACTTAACAGGAACCCATGGGGGAGGGGAAGGAAAAAAAAAAGAGGTAAGAATGGGAGAGAGCCAAAGCATAAGAGACTGTTAAAAACTGAGAACAAACTGAGGGTTGATGGGGGGTGGGAGGGAGGAGAGGGTGGGTGATGGGTATTGAGGAGGGCACCTTTTGGGATGAGCACTGGGTGTTGTATGGAAACCAATTTGTCAATAAATTTCAGAAAAAAAAATTTCAAGGAAAAACTGAGAGCCTAAAGTGTTTCACCATGAACAGAAACCCACATTAAAAAGGCTAAAGGAAGAACCTATGAGGTTACAAATTGATCAATCTTATATCTCAAATCCACCAAAAACAATCAGAGAAGGACTTTTAAGAAGTATTGGCATTATCACCTCATGTACTTAAAACAAGTCTCATACACATATATACACATACATCGTAAGGAATAGACACTTTTAAAGTCACTTTTTCCTTAAAGTGACTTTAAAGACATGCATGGGAAGACATGCATGAGAATAACAACTGCAGTTATCTCTAGAAAGTGGGATATTACCTCTAATATCTAATTTTTCTTTTTTTATAATTAACCCCATTTAACAAATTTCATACACTGATTAATAATCAGAAATGACATTAAAATATCTTAGAAATAGATTTCCAATTTCAGCCTGCCTTTTCTTTTCTTTTTAAATGTTTATTTATTTATTCTGAGAGCGAGCATGTGCATGAGCAGGGAAGGAGCAGAGAGAGAGGGAGGTTCCCAAGCACGTTCCATGCTATCAGTGCAGAGCCAGACTTGGGGCTCGAACTCACAAACTGTGAGATCATGATCTGAGCTGAAATCAAGTTAGATGCTTAAAGGGAGTCATCAAGGTGCCCCTCATCCTGGCTTTTCTGACTTTTATTCTTGATACCCTGTTCTGGCAAGGGCTAAAAAAGTGGCCCTGGAAGAGAATGTGGAGAAAAAATACCGTTATTTCCTAAAGGATAGACAGACACTTGAAAGTCCCTTTTTCCTTAAAGTGATCCTTTCCTGCTTCAAATCATGTATCGAGAGGAAGATACGCACACTAGGATAGCAACCTTCCAGTTCCGTTATGATACAAAAGGCACACCAGTGTTGGAATGAAGTGAGAACAGACCCTGGAGCCCATCCAACAAAGATAGTGCAAAGAAACATGAGAGGCCAACGTGGGAAGTGCAGCTAGCTAGGCTTAGTGTTCAAAACACCATGTCAGCAAAACTCATAAACACAGCAGGTCCATTAAATTAGAAAGTGAGAACAACCAGTGATCGTTCAGCTTATTGACCCTGAGCCCTACATTTCCTGAGAGTATAAAGCCCTGGTATCTAAGAGAAAGTACAGCTGTGAATGCAAATACGCCGTGTAGCACAAGAGAGATTATAAAAGCTCAGAACTAGGCAAAGCAGAATATTCAACAGTAGAATCCACAGAAGTCATGATAACAATAGTAAATTACAAAGGAAGTGTTTATGAATTATGTATAGATTTAGCATTTACATTATACAGACAATTACAAAAGAAACAAGATTAATCCAATTCCACCACTCTGAAAAAACTTGATTTCTTCCTTTCATTCCTTATGTGCATGTGCATGTGCATGTGTGAAGAATTTTTTTTTTATTTTCTTTTTTGTTGCCAAGGATTTTAAACCTCAGTGACTAAATGCAAGTGTTTCTGGTTTGTTTTCCATTTAGGATTGTTTGCTCATTCCTGGGCACTAGGTTTGCACAATGAGTGGAGTCACTCTACAGTTTCTTGTGTGTTTGATTTGGTGTTGGCTGGAGCCTAGAGGTGCCTGCCCTCCCCAAGACCGTGCTCCAGGCTGCATTTTTAAAGGGGCTTTGCAGATCTTAGGTGGGATTATGGATGTAGCAGTTTCTTTCACATTTATATCTAAACACTGAGCTTATAACTTGCAGTCACCCAGCAAACTGGCTGTAGCTCCTACTGGGCATATACACAGGCCTGATATGAGTATTGGATAAGCTTGATCTTTTTAGGGGCAGACCAAGAATATTCTGCAAAACCAGATGGTAGTTGAGGTAGAGTGGAGGTCAGGAAGACTGCGTTCTGGTCTTTTCCCTCTCTGTGGAAGAAGAGGTTAGAATAGAAGAAATGAAAGCTCACGCCAACCCCAAATGCTATGATTTCACTTTGACCTCCGGATCTAGACATGAGTAAGATGCAGGTACTTTTCATCCTACTGTTATGCCAAAACCTACTGTTAATCTGTTGAATTGGAATGGAATGACCATGGAAGGAATCAGGTGCCAATCTGTACTTACTCCTAGAAAAAAATATCAATGAAAATATAATGAGCTAAATGGGTAAGGGGCACTAAGGAATCTCCTCCTGAAATCATTATTGCACTATATGCTAACTAATTTGAATGTAAATTTTAAAAAATAAAAAAAAATTTTTAAAGTAAATAAACATTAAAATCAAAAACAAAAAAAAAAAAACAAAAAAAACCCCACAAAAATAAATAAATAAAAACCTTTTTAGATAAAAAAAAGAAAATATAATGGAATACCAATATAACATTAAGTTTGGATTCTGTGAATCCAATCTTCTTTTAAAAAAACATGACACAGTTTGGCCATACATTGCTGTGATAATAATGATAAACTGCAAAAGGTAATCTAATAACATTAAACCATTTAAGAAAACAATTCAACCAAGAAAGATAGAGTGTATATAATCCAACAGAAAATCTACAGAGTATTATATGACCAATTGTACTTACTAGTCCATGGGAAATTAACTTGAACTTTATAAACTGTATTGAGGGGCGCCTGGGTGGCTCAGTCGGTTACGTGTCCAACTCTTGGTTTCTGCTCAGGTTATGATCTCACGGTTTGTGAGCTTGAGCCCTATGTTGGGCTCTGCACTGACAGTGCAGAGCCTGCTTGGGATTCTCCTTCTCTCTCTCTCTCTCTCTCTCTCTCTCTCTCTGCCCCTCCTGGTGCTCACGCTCTCTCTCAAAATAAATAAATAAAATTTAAGAAAAAAGATCCTCTCTCTCTCTGCCCCTCTCTTCATTCCCATGCATGCTCTCTCTCTGTCTCTAAAATAAAAAAATTGAAAAATAAACTATTGAATTTAAAATGAATCCCTATTTTTTATTGAGGTATAATCAACATATGACATTGTATTCATTTTAAGTGTACATGATTTGATATGTGTATACATTATGAATGACCACCACAATAAATCTAGTTAACATCCATCACCATATAACTACAAAACATTTTTTCTGATTATAAGACCTTTTAAGATCTACTGTCTTAGCATCTTTCAAATATGCATTATGATATTATTAACTATAACTAATGTACTAATATTACACCCCATGTGCTAATGTACTAAATTTAGTACTAATGTACTAAATTACACCCCTATGGCAATCACTTTATAACTAGGAATTTGTACCTTAGACCCCTTTCACCTATTTTGCCATCCCTCATTCCCTCCCTCCCACCTCAGACAACCATAAATCTGTTTTTTATACCCACGAGCTTGATTTTGTTTGGTCTTGGTTTTAGTTTGTTTTTGTTTTTGTTTGTTTTAGGTTCTACACATAAGTGAAATCAGATGTTATTTATCTTTTTCTGAGTTATTTCATTTAGCATCATATCTCATGATCCATTGTCACAGTGATAAGATTTCACTCTCTTTTATGGCTGAATAATATTCCACTGTATAAATGAACCACATTTACTTTATCCACTCATCCATCAGTGAACACTTAGGTTGTTTCCATGCCTTGGCTACTGTAAATAATGCTGCATTGAGCATGGGGATGTATATATCTTTCCAAATTAGTGTTTTCATCTTCTTCAGATAAATATCCAGAAATGAAATTGCTAGATCATATGGTAGCTCTATTTTTAATGTTTTGAGGAAACTCCACAATTAAAGGGGCACCTGGATGGCTCAGTTGGTTAAACATCCAACTCTTGATCTCAGTTCAGGTCATGATCTCACAGTTAGTGGGATAGAGTCCCACGTGGGTCTCTGTGTTGACAGTGCAGAGCCTGCTTGGGATTCTCTCCGTCTCTCTCTCCTCCCCCAATCCTGTTCACACTCTCTCTCTTTCTCTCTCTCTCTCTCTCTCTCTCTCTCTCTCTCTCTCTCAAAATAAATAAATAAACATTAAATAAAAAAGAAATTAGGGGTGCCTGGGTGGTTCAGTCGGTTAAGCATCTGACTTCAGCTCAGGTCATGATCTCAGGGTCCATGAGTTTAAGCCCCACTTTGGGCTCTGTGCTGACAGCTCAGAGCCTGAAACCTGCTTCAGATTCTGTGTCTCCTTCTCCCTCTGCCCCTCCCCTGCTTGTGCCCTGTCTCTCTCCATCTCTCAAAATTAATAAATGTTAAAAAAAAGAAATTAAAAACCTTCTGTTGATATTCTCTGGTAGGATCATGGCATACCAGGAGTATATTAATTAAATACTGTTTATTGTAAGAATAATACATGCAGATTAAAAACATTAAAATATGAAACTTTAAAACATAAACTGTCTTCCTGACTCCTAGGCCCCATCCCCGAGGATTTAATAAATTTCATAAACCGTATATATAACATGATAAATAAACACACATGTATTTCCATTGTTTTAAACATTTTTATATACACTTATGCTATTCTTATATAAGTTCCCTTTTTATCTAACACTATTTTTTTTAGTTTTTATTTAAATTCCATTCAGTTAACATACAGTGTAATATTAGTTTCAGGTGTGCAACATAGTAATTCAAAACTTCCATACAATACCTGGTGCTCATCAAAAGTTCATTCCTCAATCCTTGTCACTTATTTTTTTAAGCTATTTATTTATTTGGGGGAAGGGCAGAAAGAGAGGGAGATAGAGAATCCCAAGGAGGCTCCGCACTGTCAAAGCAGAGCTGCATGTGGGGCTCAATCCCAGGAACCGTGAAATCATGACCTGAGCCAAAACCAAGAGTTGAATGCTCAATGAACTGAGCCACCCAGGTGCCCCTTCGTCACCTATTTAACCCATCCTCCCACCCACCTTTCCTCTGGTAACTGTCATTGTTCTCTATAGTTAAGAGTCTGTCTCTTGACTTGTCCCTCTCTCTTTTTTCCCCTTTGCTCGTTTATTTTGTTTCTTAAATTCCACATATGTGTGAAATCATTGGTATTTGTCCTTCTCTGACTTATCTTATTTTTCTTAGCATAAAATACTCTCTATCTCTATCCATGTCATTGCAAATTGCAAGATTTCATTCTTTTTTATGGCCAAGTAATATTCTGTTATATATAACATATATATACATATACTATATACATATATATATATATATATATATATATAGTGCCATTCATCAGTCAATGGACATGTTGGTTGGAGGGGGCCATTTTAGCATTATCTACTGAAACTTAACATATACACATCCATCCATTCACCCAGAACTTGCAGAGATATAAGCATTCATCTTATATAAATATTCATACTTGTGTGCCAAGAGACTTACATAGAAAAAGAATACTCGTTCCAACATTACTGTTAAAGATAAGTGGCTGTGACATGATGTGTACATGTTAAATTTCAGTAGATTATGCTAAACTTACCCCCCCCCACCAAAGAAGATGAACTATTTTACATTTTAAGGTAAGGGTGTTCCTATTTCCCTACACAGTTGAAACCCTTTAAAGTCAAAGAAAAAGAAGGGGAAACCATGTAAATATATAACACTCTGAATGACTTGGGTAAAGTGAACACAGACTTCTTTACCAAACTCTTCAATCATTAAATAAGAGTTAGCTCTGAAATCTGAGTCACAAAGATGTGAAAGCACATTGTGCTTCAAGCAACATATAACTAAACATGGGGAGCTTGTTATCTTCAAAAAATGGCATTGTCAGAGAATAGAAATGAATTCAAAATGGATTTGAGGAAAAGAATATAGGAATAATGACCTTACATGGCTTCAGAGAGAAACTGCGTTCTCCCCAATCTTTGAGGATGGACTCTGGGAAGATGATTTTGACATTTTTTTAGTATATTCTTCCACAGGTCTGTAGAGAAAACAGAACATTGTCCTGCATGCCTGACATGATGTTTAGATCTTTAACATACTACATGCTTAATTCCAAAATCCAGAAGGATAACTGGCAAAATTTAAATGATTTCTAGTTTGTCAAAATAAGTAAAATAACATTAAAACATAACATTAAAATTCATACTGTTGACATGGCTAGCAAATGGAAAACATTTAAAAGTAATCCTTTACTGACTACTTTATTGCCTAATTCCTCACTTTTGTTTGGTTTTTCTGAAACAAGTATGATGGTTCTGAGACTGAAGAATCCCACTTTCCATAGCTGATGCCATAGCTGATGATTCATTGGAGATTACTTTCTTCCAAATTCTTCCCTCAGACACGAATCCTTTTAACTGGAGTGTGTCCTTTTCATTTTCTGGAGGTCAACTAGGCTAACCTCTTGTAACAAACTGTATCTTTTTACAGCTTCCTAGTTCCCTTTTCCCTCTAAAATGGAATGATTGGGCCTTCAAAAGCACATCCAAGAATAATTTTAGGGCCAAAACACAATTTTTCCTAGGATTTGGAAGCTAATGCCACTAACCACTCAGCCTTAGTTAGTTCTTATAATAAAACAAGAAAATGAAATAAAAGGTTCACAGATTAGAAAGGAAAAAACTCCTAGAACTAAAAAGTGATTACAGCAAGTTTGCAGGATACAGGTTCAATTACAATAGTCAATTCTTTTCTTATATAACAGCAATGAACAAGTAGACTTTGAAATTAAACACATTACTATTTACATTAGCACCAAAAAAAAAAAAAAAAGAAATACTTAAGTACACATCTAACAAAATATGTGTAATACCTATATGGAGAAACCTACAAAATCTGATGAAAGAAATCTAAGAACTAAATAGATGGAAAGATGTTTTGTGTTCATAGGTAGAAATGTTTAAAATGGTCATTTCAGTCCTCTCAACTTGATCTATACATTCAACACGATCCCAATCAAAATGCCAGCGAGTTATCTTATGGATATTGACAAACTGATTCTAAAGTTTATATGGAGAGACAAGACTCAGAACAGCCAATTCAGTACTGAAGAATGAAGTTGGACAACTGACAATACCCAGCTTCAATACTTACTATAAAGGTATATTACTATATATATAATAAGTAATACATATTCATATATATTGTTGTATATTATATTACTACATTATGTTATATTTATGTAATGTGGTAATATAAATTTATTTCTATATAGTATATGTATATAAAGGTATATTACTAAACTTTCATAATGTGATTTTGTAAAAAATGTTCAATGGAACAGAATGGAGAACCCAGAAATGGACCCACACAAATATAGTCTGCTGATCTTTGATCAGTCTGCTGATCTTACATTTCTTACAGAAATTAAATCCAAATAGATGTTAGACCTAAATATAAAATGCAAAAGTATAAACCTCCTAGAAGATAACATAGGGAAAATATCTAGATAACCTTGAATGTGGTGATAACTTTTTAAATAAAACACCAAAGGCACAATCCATGAAAGATAGAATTGATGAGCTGGACTTCATTAAAATTAAAAACTTCTGCTCTGTGAAAGACAATGTCAAGAGAATGAGAAGACAAGCTACAGACTGAGAGAAAATATTTGCAAAAGACTCATGTGATAAAAGACTATTATCTAAAACACACAAAAAAAGTCAACACTCAACAATAAGAAAATGAACAACCTGATTAAAAAATGGACTAAAGACCTGAACAAACACCTTACTAAAGAATATACACAAAAGTCAAATAAACATGCAAAAATGTTCAATATCATACATATGTCATTAGAAACTCATAAGCTAAAGCAACAATGAAATACCACTACACACCTATTAGAATGACCAAAATCTAAAACACCGACAAAACCAAATGTTGGCAAGGATGAGTAGCAACAGGAATTTTCATTCATTGGTGTTGGGAATGCAAAATGGTACACCCACTTTGGAAGATGGCTTGGCAGTTTCTTACAAAACTAAACATACTCTTATCCAATCACACTCGTTGATATTTACCCAAAGAAGTTAATAACTTATACCCAAACCAAAGAACTGCACATAGATGTTTATGGCAGCTTTATTAATAATTGTCAAAACTTGGGAAAAACTAAGATGTACTATTGATATAGAAAGATGAGTGTCAGGGGAGATGGGGAAGGAGGGACGAATAAGCAGAGCATGGAGAATTTTTAGGGCAGTGAACTATTCTATATGATACTACAATGGTGGAAACATGTCATTATATATTAGTTCAAACCCATAGAATGTACAACACCAAGAGTATATCCTCATGTAAACTGTCAACATAATGATATGTGAATGTAGGTTCATCGCTCGTGTAGCTAGTGCACCACTCTGGTGGGGAAATGTTGATGGTGGGTGTGGGGCAAGGGTTATGTGAGGTTATCCGTTCTTCTGACTCAATTTTGTTATAAACCTAAAACTGCTCTGAAAAGCTAAATCTATTTTTAAATTTTTAAATAAAACTAAAGAAAGAATAATGTGCTAATATTCCTTGCTACAACACCATCTGGATAACATTTTTATTTTGCACCCACGGCTTTTCATTCCAGCTATGGCATCTCAGTGCCAAATCACCAAAACAAACAAAGCAAAATTTAAAAAAAATTCAGTACACACACACACACACACACACATACACACACACACACTACCACCACCACTATTACCACCAGTGACAGACTAACGAAATGCTACAATCATTAAGTTAAAAAGTTGTAAGATGTAATTGTTTGAAACAATAAAAGATGTATACAATAACATTCTTTTAAAGTTTGGTTATAAGAAATATTGAATGACAGTTATTCATATATAAATATACATATATAATTATATATTTGTAGAAATTCATTATTTTCATCCAAAATTTCAAGGATTAGCCTCAATTGAGCCGATAGGTTTAATCACGAGTCTGCAGACTTATTTCATAAAGGACCCATACTTAATATTTCTGGCTTTCTGGCAATAAGGATCCTGTCACACTCACTTTTGCCTTCATAGTATGAAAGCAACCATAGACATCAGTAAGTGAATGGACATGGCTGTGTTAAAATAAACTCTTATTTACATAAACAGATGGAAGGCCCACTTGACCAGCAGGCTATAGTTTGCCAAACTCTGATCTTTATAACAAACACTTAACTAGAACTGCTTGGAAACTCATGGAAGAAAATATTAATAATGCTAATCCCCTTGAATTTTTTCTTAAGGGAAGACAACACTCTAATGTCAAGCTCTAAAATTTCTTAACATTTTAGGGTTTTTTAAGTTTGCTTGTTTGTTTGTTTTGAGAGAGACAGAGAGAGCATGAGTAGGAGAGGGGCAAAGAGAAAAGGGAGAATTCCAAGCATGCTCCATGCATGGTCAGCACAGAGCCCAATGTGGAGCTCCGACCCACAAAACAGTGAAATCATGACTTGAGCTGAAATCAAGAGTCGGATGCTCAACCAACTGAGCCACCCAGGCACCCTGATAACATTTAGTTCTTAAGATTACTTAGTTATGGTAGTTAATTTCACTATATCTAAAATTCAAAAATTCACCTTTTCGTTGATTTATAGGAATCAAATTATATTTTAAAACACCCCTACAGCTCATACTAAAAAGAACATTGGTATGAATACTCATAGAATGAGGCATCTCCCAACCAATTAGGAGTTTCTCCACCAGAATATATGTACCCATATACTGTTCCTTCCTTCTTATTACACACCAGCAGTCAGTTCTCCAAAGGTTAATCTCTCTCCCAACTGCAACACCACAACCTATCCCTCCTGCTTGCCAAGAACATGTCTCCAGACATTCTCTGCCTTTTCTCCAAAACTGCTCTTAATTTTATCCTCTCTACTGGAACATTTCCATCCATTTATTTGTATGCTGTTACTTCTCTTGTCTTTGAAAACAAAACAAAACAAAATCTCTTCACCCCATTTTCTCAAACTGCTATGGCCCATGTTTGCTCTCCTTCAGAGAATTGTCTGTCTCTAGTCACTTTCTACTTCCAAAACTGTTTTTGTTGCGGCCACCAATTCTCTCAGCATGGTAAATTCAATGGTTGATTTTTAATGGCATCATATTTGACTTCTCCAAACCATTTAACATAGTAAAACCCTCTTTTTTCTTGGAAATACTTTCTTCACTTGGCTTCAAGCTCCCCATCCACTTGCACTTTTCTCCTACCTAGATTCCTTCTTAGCCTCCTTTGTGATTCCTCCTTTTTCATCGCTTCTCGGCCTTTTGGCTAAGATCAAGTGCGATTCCTCCTTTTTCAGACATCTTCAGGTTGAAGTGCCCAGGACTCTGTCCTTGAACTTCTCCTGTCTATCTAATCAGTCTCTTGATCTTATGTGCCACTTCTGTAATGACCTTCAGAGTATTTCCAGAATTCAGCTGCTTCTCACCATCTCCACTGCCACCTTCCTGTCAGATCCACTCTCACCTCTGGTCTGAATTGGTGCAGTATACTCCCCCAAAGTCTCTTTTTATTGCTTCTTCACCTCCTTCTCCTCCCTCTAGGCTTTTTTTCAAGTGTCATCATCATAGTGATCCTGCCTCATCCACCCTATTTAAATGAACAAGACAGGGGTGCCTGGGTGACTCAGTCCATTGAGCATCCAACTCTTGATTTCAGCTCAGGTCATTTCACCTCACAGTTTGTGGGTTTGAGCCACACATCAGCCTCCACACTGACAGCGCAGAGCCTACTTGGGATTCTCTCTTTCCCTCTCTCTCTGCCCTTACCCCAATTGTGCTCATTCTCTCTCTCTCTCTCTCTCTCTCAAATTAAATAAATAAACTTAAAAAATAACAAATAAAATAAAATAACAAGACACCTCACAATTCCCCCAACACTTACTATTACCCTGACCCATTTTAATCTTCTTCCTGGCAAGTTTCTAAATTCAATGTAATTTTCAATTATAGTATAACTAGTATATAATTTGCTTTAAAATTATGTTTATTGTCTGTGTCCTCTCTCAAAATATAAGCTCCATAACAGCATTGATTTTTATGTTCCTATCTATTGTTTCCCCAATCAGACAATAGTAGGTTCTCATAAATGTTTTTGAATGAATATATTTATGAAAATGTTTTGTGTGCAAAGATATTATTTTTCCATTCATTAAATATTTATAGTCTCAAAAGACAGGGCACTCCAAAATATTTTATATAGTTGCTTCTCTCACTCATTATGCATACATACACACACACACACACACACACATCTTATATCTGTATTTGTAATAAATTACATATGTTAAAATTAATTTATATTGTCATATAATTATATGGAAATATAATATAAAATAAATTTGCATACATATAAAATAGATATTTAAAATATCTATAGATGATATATAATTTCATATTATATGTAATTTATTATAATAAAATCTATCATGATATATATAATATCATGCATGAGATATATATATGCATATATATATACATGAGATAAGCAGGTAAATAAAATATTCTGAGTGCATACTATATCTTGAGACTATGAATTTTTAAGCATTAGACAAAAAGTATCTTTTCATGCAAAAAAACACTGTGTATAGGATAGACCAGATATGCTGCACAAACAAGTCACCCTCAAAATCTCAGTGGCCTCACACCACAGAGGATCTTTCCTAGTCTTGCTATGTATGTAACATGAATCTGCAGGGAAGTTTATGCCACATAGTCACTGAGGCACCCAAGTTGATCTGAAGCTCTCTAGAATGTTCCTGGTCACTGCAAGAAGGACAGAGACAAGGAGAGCTTTGCAAACTGCTCTTCCATACTTTGATGCAGAAATCAGTTCTGACCACAGGACATTTGCCAGAGTCGCTGATATGGACCTGACTCATTCAAGGTTGCTGGGAAGCAGATGGAGTGTTGGTGAGCACTACTATCTTTAACATAATACCTCATCATAATATTTCTCTTTACTATATCATAATGGCAAGATATGGTGAGCTGTGCACCCTGCTAGAGCCTCTTTGGAGCCTAAGGTACATTGCCAAATGTATAACACCAAGACTTCAATTCAATTCCAGTTTGAATTAGTTCTAAAATGAGAACAACTCAAAACATATAGTGAGCATATGACCAATTAACCAATGAAGCATAGATGTGGTAGTCTTTGGCATTCTTTATATTTGACTTTAAGCAATGAACATTTTAAACATTTTTGGCAAGGGTAGCAATCAGTAATAATAATGCTAATAAAAATAATATGCATTAATAAGTGAATATCTACAGTGTTTCAACCACCTTATATACATTGCCTCATTTAACATTATTTTAGCAGTGACTCTTTCAAGACAGATATTATTATCATCATTTGACCAAAGAGAAAATTAAAGTTCTAAGAAGTTAAGTGACTCACTTGCTGAAAGTCACACAGCTAGTACCTTCCAGAGCTAGTATTCAAATCAAATCTGACTGATTCCAAAGCCACTGCATGCAACTGCCTGTATATATTGAAAACTGAAATAATCAGGGGGCATGCCTTATGATTTTGGGGGCCATACAGAGCGATTCCACAAATAAAAGCAATAATTCAATGTCAATATTTACTCAGTAAATTTGAAAATTCAAGTCAAATGACTTCCCTGGATTGTTCAATAATAATTATTAACCACAACGAAGTAAGCTAACCTCTTTCTTTCTTTTTTTTTAATTTTTTTTAACATTTATTTATTTTTGAGACAGAAAGAGACAGAGCATGAACGGGGGAGGCTCAGAGAGAGGGAGACACAGAATCCGAAGCAGGCTCCAGGCCCTGAGCTGTCAGTACAGATCTGACGCGGGGCTCGAACTCACGGACCGCGAGATCATGACCTGAGCTGAAGTCAGTATGCCCAACCGACTGAGCCACCCAGGTGCCCCAACCTCTTTCTTAATATAATGTTAAAAAGAAAAAAAGAAAGAAAACATAATAACTCCTTCATTGTCCAAACTGTGAATTAGCCAATAAGCTAGATTTTCAGAAACAAGACAGGCTTCTAATACCACACCTGTCCCTGGTCAGGGTTAGTTCAACTTCTCTCATTAATTAACGTTTATCTATTTCATAATTTCCTCCCCCTGTAACAAATCCTGGATTCAAATCCACCTTCTAAGCTTGCATTTTCTAATCCATATTGAAATCTAACCATATTTCCCCCGGGTCGCAGCTTCCTGGAGTTAAACAGGACACGTAATAACACTCCTCTCCATCTGTTTCCACTCCCTTATGTGGTCTACAGCCCTCTCAATTTTTTTCTCCACTACATCTAGGAATCCCTCAGGTGATTATACCTTTGTGCCATCTGCTAGCCAGTTCTTCCTGCTGTCAAGCCACTGGGGCCTTTCAAACACAGAAATGACCTTGATCTGAAGTGTTGGAGAAAGCTACCTTCTCAACGGCTAGCTTCACCTTAAGATGCATAAAGCTGATAGATGTGCTTGCTCTAAAATGCCTTAGCTAAGTTCCAGCAATGTCCGTAATTCCTTGTGGATACCTCCCATCCTGAGTTCTGTACTGTTACTCTGCTCTGCCTGTCTCCTTCAAATGAATAGCCTGAGGTTGGTTTGTCTTTGGACCTTGGGTGCTGCCCTGGAAGAATCTTTGTTTAAACCCATTACAACCTTCTGAACAACCTCATCCTTCCCCACAGATATCCTTGCCCTGAGAATACCAAAGCAAACCCTAATTCAGTCCATCATGCTGGCTCCTGCTTGTCCAGTCTTTGCTCGATGAGAACAATGAGAATGAGGGAGACAGTAGGGAGGGAATTCCTTATAAAGCTACAGGTACATGAACCAAAGCTGTGAGTGCTGCCTCTAGGTCTCCAACGTTGAGCCAGTCACCTTTCCCTCCAAAAGAGTGGCTGCAATTGCTTGCTTAGTGATTAAATCCAGGTCAAAAATTTGTGGTTGGTGGTGTTATTTTGTTACTGTTGTTCTTATGTTGCTTTTCAGCCACGTACTAAGATGGTTAAACTTGAATACTTTTATATGGAAAATACATTTCCAGTGTGTTTGTCCCTTACCACTTCAGACATAAGGGCTTATAAATCTTGCTCTAAAATTTGTTGGTATTCACCAGGGTCATCTTGTGATCATAAGGTCCTGGGGAGATGCTAATGAATCTAAGCTTTTGTTTAGTGCCTGGCCTTTTGTGTAGCCTCTTTTGAGCAGGAGACCACAGAGTTAGGTTAGAGAATGATCTTGAAAACAGTTCTTTCAGTGACTCGGATTAACCCCACAAATCATTCTTGAGCCCTTCAAACGTGTGTCTTCAGTTCCTACTGTTTCTTTAATTCTTATTCTCCCTTTCTGCTCTCCTACCAGCATTTGGGAGACCAGTTTTCCTTCTATTTGTCAGGCTTAACTCCTTGTCCTATTTTTTATTCCATCTCAATCTTCTCTTGGAACCTGATCTCGCTCTTCAATCATTCTATCACCAATAGCGTTTTCCCTTCTGCCTACAATAAATTCTGTCTTCACTATTTTTTATAGCCAGAACATTTCTCCTCAGCCATATGACCCCTTAAGCTACTGCTTCATTTCATTTATTTCTTTTCCCCTGAACAATGTGAAAGAATCGTATTTCCCCAGCTTTAATTCTACACTGTTTTTAGTACTTCACCTATCGAAAGCTAACTTCACCCTAGCCACTCTTCTGAAACTGGCCTCTCAATGATCAGCAAGGATTACAAAATCGGTGGACCTTTTTCAGAAATGATAGTGACTTTACAACTTTTGATACTGCTTTCTTTTTAAAAATCGTCCTCAGGGCGCATGGGTGGCTCAGTCGGTTAAGTGGCCTACTTCGGCTCGGGTCATGATCTCGCAGTCCGTGAGTTCGAGCCCTGTGTCGGGCTCTGTGTTGACATCTCAGAGCCTGGAGTCTGTTTCAGATTCTGTGTCTCCCTCCTTCTCTGACCCTCCCCCATTCATGCTCTGTCTCTCTCTGTCTCAAAAATAAAATAAAATAAAATAAAATAAAATAAAATAAAATAAAATAAAATCGTCCTCTACTTCTGAGACACTATAATGCCCAGATTTCCTTTCTGCCCTGGGCATTCTTGACCTCCTTCTCTGGTTCAGCCTTGGATTCCCGAAAACAAGCATTCTCTAAAGTTTTGTCCTCAGGTCTTTCCTCCTCTCTTTCTAGCTTCCCCTTTTATTATTCTCATTCCAACTCCCATCATTTTTTAAGTTGCCCTTTAGGAGTTGTGGCCAATGCATAAGGTAAAAATACAGTATATGAGATAAGGTCCGAAAGGAGAAAGACAACATTTTCATTATTTAGAAATCATGTGATTGTGTACATAGAAAATCCAAGTGACTTTGCAGATGAACTGGTAACCTGAGAGATTTCGTCAATGTTGTTGGACCAGTGCCAACATACAAAAGTCAAAACAGGTAAAAGTGTGATAAATGCAATAATAAAGCACCTATCACAATAAGAAGAGAATATAAAATTCCCAAGGAAATCCAGTAGAAATGTGAAAGATCTTTTTTTTTTTTAATTTTTTTTTAAACGTTTATTTATTTTTTGGGGGGACAGAGAGAGACAGAGCATGAACGGGGGAGGGGCAGAGAGAGAGGGAGACACAGAATCGGAAACAGGCTCCAGGCTCTGAGCCATCAGCCCAGAGCCTGACGTGGGGCTTGAACTCACGGACCGCGAGATCGTGACCTGGCTGAAGTCGGACGCTTAACCGACTGCGCCACCCAGGCGCCCCTAAAAGATCTTTAAAGACATTTTTAAAAAAAGAAGAAGAGGGGCACCTGGGTGGCTCAGTTGGTTAAGCGTCTGACTTCAGCCCAGTCATGTTTTAGCGGTTTCTGAGTTGGAGCCCCATGTCAGGCTGTGTGCTGATAGCTCAGAGCCTGGAGCCTGCTTCAAATTCTGTGTCTCTGTCTCTTTCTGCCTCCCCCCACCCAGGCTCTGTCTCTCTCCCCCTCTCATGCTCTCTCTCTCCCTCTCAAGAATAAACATTTTTAAAAAAGAAGAAACGGGGATACATATTTTATTAGTGAATGAGAATTGTATTGCCACCAAAAAATGTGGCAATTTTCCCAAATTATTCTTTAAAAATTTCAACTTAAACCAAATACAACACAGTTCATCATGGAACTGAAGCTGATTCTAAAGTCTATATGGAGCTATTAAAGGCTAAGAACAGATAAGATTATTTTGAAGAAGAAAAGGAATGAAGGAATACATGCCCTAGAATTAATGTAATGCTATAGCATTGTAAAGAGCATGATATTGTTAAAGGAATAGACAAATATGACAAATAGGAGAAGGAGGAAGTACTGAAGCAGATGCATGAATATATAGAAACTGGGCATGTGACAGACATACATTATATTGGGATAATTAAATAATCATATTTTCAAAAATATGTATCTATCACACATAATATATAAATATACACAAATTGTACCTGTAAATTTTTATTTCTTGGGGTGAAAAAGATCTGAGACAAATACGTTAATAAAATTTTCAACCCAAGTAGTAGGTGCCTTAGTATCTATAAATTTATATGCTTGAAATATTTCACATTGAAAAATAACAACAGAATAATACATTTTAATGCTTAGTTATTGGGTATTTTTTAGAAGATGATAAGACAAAATGTGTAGTCATTAAGGATTCATAATTTTTATAGAGTTTTTTAAGAAAAGAGGAAAATTATCAGGATTATTTTCTTAGAAAATGTTCTGAAAATTATTTAAAAAAACACTATTTTTTAAATCTTAAAGAATCTTGGGTGAAAATTTATATATATTATTAGTATATATATTAGTATATATATAGTATATACTATATATTTGGTATATACTATATATATACTATATGTATATATATACTATATATATACTATATGTATATATATACTATATATATACTATATGTATATATGTGTATATATATAGTATATATATATATACTATATGTATATATATGTATATATATGTATACATATATATATAGTATATATATATCGTATATATATAGTATATATAGTATATATATGTGTGTGTATATATATAGTGTGTATATATATATACTATATATATACATATATATAATATATATATATATTATATATATATATTAGTATATTATTAGTGGTGAAGGCCATAAGTTAGTTCACCAATTTGAATCATGCTATATTTTACTTAATTTTACTATAATTTACTTAATTACACCAATTTGAATCATGCTATATTTTACTTAAGAACCAGAAATGTATGTATATATACATACATATATATACATATATATACATATATATATATGATGTATATATAGTATATATATATGATGTATATATAGTATATATATATCATATATATATAGTATATATATGTGTATATATATAGTGTATGTATATATATATATATATTAGTATATTATTAGTGGTGAAGGCCATAAGTTAGTTCACCAATTTGAATCATGCTATATTTTACTTAAGAACCAGAAATCTAGATCTTTTACATATTTTGATTGACTTCCTTAATTTTCTATTTGCTACTTGACATATAGTTTTGTGTTTCTACATACATTTTGTACTTATAACTAAACCAGTGTAATCAATTCCTCAAGAAAATTCTACAAATCAGAAATGTAGAAATAATTTTATGTTCATATTCAGGAGTATAGTGAAAAAATTGGAAAATGGCTCCAAATTTTTTTTTCTGAAAATATAATAATAACTTAATAACTTAGCTATTAACAATCTTCATTCTTAATGGTGAGTCACAAGAGTCGGTAAAAATATTTCTATCTCCAGTCCTCAGTGGAATACTACTTGGCAATGAGAAAGAATGAAATATGGCCTTTTGTAGCAACGTGGATGGAACTGGAGAGTGGCATGCTAAGTGAAATAAGTCATACAGAGAAAGACAGATACCATATGTTTTCACTCTTATGTGGATCCTGAGAAACTACAGAAGACCATGGGGGAGGGGAAGGGAAAAAAAAAAAGAGAGGGAGGGAGCCAAACTCTAAGAGACTCTTAAAAACTGAGAATAAACTGAGGGTTGATGGGGAGTGGGAGGGAGCGAAGGGTGGGTGATGGGCATTGAGGAGGGCACCTGTTGGGATGAGCACTGGGTGTTGTATGGAAACCAATTTGACAACAAATTTCATATTAAAATAATAATAATAATAATAATAATAATACTAAAGCTCACATACCTCCTTCAAAAAATAAATATTTCTATCTCCAGTTCTAAATTTTTCCCTGAGGTCCAGATTTCTGTACACAAGTGTATACTCCATACTGTACTAGGTAGAATATCAAAAAGATGTCTTAACCTCAAAAGAGCCAAAACTCTTCACAGCTGCACCCCACTGCACCAGACCTGTTCTTTCCCAAATCTTCCCCATCTCAGTATGTTATTCCTTTATGCATCCAAGAGTCACCCCATAGCAACTATCCTTGATTTTTCTTTTTCTCTAACCCCAATAGCAAAGCAATCAGTACATTGTGACAGCTCTACCTTCAAAACCTCCCCAGAATTCTCTGCTTTTCCATGCCTGTTGCTAGCTTGCTTGTCCAAAGTTCCATCATCATTCACCTAGCCATTTTAACAGACAGATAAATGACCTCCTTACTTCCCTCTTACCTCTTTATCCATTTTTTGAGAGAGAGAGAAAGAGACAGAGAGAGAGAGAGAGAGAGAGAGAGAGAGCGCATGAGTATGTGCATGAGTGGGAGACGGGCAGAGGAAGAGGGAGAATTAGACAGAGAGTCCCAAGTAGGCTCCACGCCTGGCGTGGAATCCAATGGAGGGTTCAATCTCATGACCATGAGATCATGACCTGAGCTGAAATCAAGAGTCTGACGCTTAACCCACTGTGCCACCCAGGTGTCCCTATATCCATTTTTCATACTAGTAAAATCACTGGAGTGATTTTTTTTAATGTAAACCACATCAAATAACTTGACTTCTGCTCTAAACCAAATTCAAAATCCTTTCCGTGTTCTGAGAAGTTACACAAGCCTAATTCAGCCAAACTTCAATCTCTTCTGCTATCGCTTCCCTTTCTCCATTCCTTATCCAGTAAAGTACAGACACTGCAATCATCCTCTTGCTTTTCCAATACCAGAAGACTTAAGGCTTCTGAATTTATTACTCATTCATTCCTATGTTCCCTGGTCATTACTGGCCAGCATCTTGTCTTATCTCCTCTAAGATACTGCCTCTTCAGCCCTTTCCGGACCACTGAAACAATAGTACTGCTCCTCGGTCATGCTAATATTTCACGGTGCTAGAATTTTTATTTCTTCACATCTCCAATCACTGCCTTCAATGATCTTGTCAATTTCTTTGTCTACTTGTGGACTATCTTCCCTAAGTAGAAATTGAGCTTTACAGAAGAGGAAGACTATCTGTGTTGTTCGCCACTTTATTCCTAGGTCACAAAACACTGCCTGGCACATCGACTAGACCCTCAAATGCAGGTCCTCAAAACTCTACCTGGCCCTCAAAACTATTTGGTTAAAAAGTGAATTCTAAAAAAACAAATCAAGAACCATAATATGATGTATGACATTGCTAGTATTTAACGTTTCTGATATTCTATCTATTGCAATAAAACATGAGACTCATAGAAAGATACCTTGGAGGATAAACAAGGTTAACCAGGAAATATGTATACCATTTATCATTTAAGATACATGTATTTATACATGTGTAGATACATATATATACATTTATTATATGCACACAAATATTCACATGTAACCAGGAAATATTTAAATATATAATATGTAACATTATAGTTTTTGTGTAAGTAAAAATTACTTAATTGCATGGGGGAAATACATTTACTTCACTTCTTACAACTAGATACATTTTGATATGTCAAAAAATTGAAATAAAAATCAAACTTCAAGATACTGGGTAAAACTATGGGAGTTTTTTGTACCTCGAGATGAGGAAAGATTTCTAAACATCAAAAACTAATGAAAATAAAAATAAGAGAAGTCACAAAGTATAAGACTGTTGGATTTGGTTACATAAAAATTTAAATTTCTATTTATTAAAAATAATACTATAAATCAAGTTAAAAACAAAAATTGACTTCCAAAAATGTTTTTCCAATTTGTAACAGAAAATGTTTAATATACTTAATATATTAAAGCCATATAAATCCAAAAGAAAAATAGGTTAAGTGTGTAAAGTATAAAATTTATAAAAATAAAACCACCATGTACATGGAAAAGATATTTACTATCATAATTCAAATCTACATGTTATAAAAACAAGGTACTAGATGTGTGCTCATGCATACATGGTGAAATTATAAATTTATCACTTTATTTCTGGAAAAAAATAGCAAATTATGTCAAAGGTTTTGACAAGCTCTTGGCTTTGACCTATTCTACTTCTGTTCCTTTTTCTTAAATAAGTAGAGATGCATAGATTTAAGTTTAAGGGGGTTTGTTGGAAAGTAACAAAATACAAAAATGTGAAAACATCTAAAAATCACACAATTAGGGAACTTCTTTAAAAAAATGCCACATCAGTGGCATCTGGGTGGCTCAGTTGGTTAAGCATCCAACTCTTGATTTCTGTTTGGGTCATGATCTCATTATTCATGGAATCAAGGCCCTTGTGAGGCTCTGCGCTGACAGCGTGGAGCCTGCTTGGGATTCTCTCTCTCTCTCTCTCTCTCTCTCTCTCTCTCTCTCTCTCTCTCTCCTCACTCCCCTTCCCCCCACACGTGTTCTCTCTCTGTCTCAAAATAAATGAATAAACTTTAAAAAAGTAATGCCGCATCAACAGAAGACTGTCAAAATAATACTTTGGCACAACTTTTAGAACAATGGATGGGGTCTTTTCAGTATCCAGAATAAAAAAAAAATCTTTATTACATCCATATGGTATGAATTAGTTAGGATAGGTTGGGTTAAACTGTAGTAGCAAATATTTTTCCAAATTTCACAATTTAAATTAGAGTTTATTTGTTACTCTCACTACATGTACAACGTGGGTCAGCAAGGGGTATTTACTCATGGGGGTCACTTGTGGACTTGGACTGATGAGGATCCATCTCAACGAACAGATGTTTCTATAAGCATTGTGGTAGATAAAGAGAATCATGAGGAATCATGCATTAGCTCATACTACACTTTTCTTCACATTTTACTGCTCAAAATAAGTGATATGGGCACATCTACCTTAAAAATGGGTGCAAAATGCAGCCAAGCATGTCCCAGAATAGCTTTATGTTTCCCAAGTTTAAAAAATATATTCACAGGTGCCTGGGTGGCTCAGTCAGTTGAGCATCCAAGTCTTTATTTTGGCTCAGTCATGATCCCAGCATCATGGGATCAAACCCTGCATCAGGCTCTGTGCTGAGAGTGGAGTCTGTTTGAGATTCTTTCTCTCTCTCTCTCTCTCTCTCTCCCCTTCTGACCCTCCCCTCCCCACTTGCATGCTCTCTCTCTCTCTCTCTAAAAAAATTTAAAAATAATTAAAAATATGTATACATTTAGAAAAACTCTTTTATGGTGTTGTAGTTCCAATGTTGTGTGATAGGTTCAGAAATATGCATTTAATGATTATGCTTCATACTCTAATATCTATCATGTATATCAGATATTATATCTAAAAAGATAATACAGTAAAAATGGAAATATAAAAATAATCACATGACTGGACCAGGAATTTTAGGTGTTTAGAAGCGGCCACTGACTTGGTGATCTGCCTCATATTTCAGTTGCCCTTGAATTATTATGCTACTTTCTTCTAATTAAAAAAAAAAAACAGATACATAGTCTTTCGTCTTCAGATACCAAGTCTGCCTCCCTATTGTCAATATGTTTGAACTACATACTTATTGCCAGTCTATCTGACTTCATTCATTTGTTTATTGATTCATTCAGTCATTTAGTCACTCACCAGAGATTTATGTAGCACGTATAAGTCAAGACCTATGTTAGATTTTGAGGATGTAATAATAAAAAAACCAACTTCACTTTGCTGTGGTAGCAATAGCCATGAAATATAAAATTATGAAAAAAGTGAAGTACAATAATAAAATCAAATCCATTATTCTTGTGGTACGGGAGACATGATAAAATCTGCTTAGAGGGATTGGGAAAGAACTTTATGGAACTGATAATTCATTTGGGACTTAAAGAATAATTTGTGTATCACCTCAGGACTTGGAAAAAAAGGGTATTCATGAATATTCCTATGTAACAGGATCCTCATATAGACTGGCATAAAGAGAATACAAGTCTTAAAAAAGGAAAGAACACCAGAATATGAGACTAAAGGAAGCAAAAAGGGCTTAATTCTTTTAAAGTGAGAAAACTGATTATTCATAATTGAGCTGCTTTGTTTTAGTTTTGTTTTTCACTTTCTGAATGTAAACTTTGAGAGTAAGTCTTCAAATGAGTTCATACTTGAATGTTATCCCAAGAAGTTTGTTTTTGTTTTGCTTTTTTATTTATTTTTTTATTTTTTTTAACGTTTATTTATTTTTGAGACAGAGAGAGACAGAGCATGAACGGGGGAGGGTCAGAGAGAGAGAGAGAGACACAGAATCTGAAACAGGCTCCAGGCTCTGAGCTGTCAGCACAGAGCCCCACGCAGGGCTCGAACTCATGGACCACGAGATCATGACCTGAGCCGAAGTCGGATGCTTAACTGACTGAGCCACCCAGGCGCCCCTGTTTTGCTTTTTTAATACAGGAATTCACTGGGGTTAAAATAGGGAGTAACACAGTGACTGATTTATATAACTTAAGATCATTTTGACAGTCATTGGATGACAGATTGGCTGAAAGCAATACTAAGCTGGGACACCATTTAGAAGGACATCACACTAGTTCTGGGGTCAAGAAACAGTGAGATCCTAAACTAAGTTGAAGCAGTGGTGATAGGAGTATTTGCAGACAGATTTAGGGGATAAAGTGGTAATTGTTCACATGAGGAGCATGGGAGGGAATTTACAGATGAGAAAGTTAAAAAAGAGGGAAGGCTTAAAGATGACCCTTAAGATTTGGATTTGATAACCAAGTGGAATTTTGGTGCCAATGATCATGAGAGAAAATATAGAAGGAGGGAGAGGTCATCAAGTTGTGAGGTTTGGGAAGGGCTAATGAAGACTTCTGCATAACATATAGGGAGTAAATGTACTTACAAAGCATTGTTTAGATTAAGTTGAATCAACCTTTTCAAATCCATTCACATAGACCAAACAAATTGAGCCTCATAACTCCTGGCCTATGTGGTAGTACTACTTTACAGCTTTTCAGGTACATTGCTGAAAGACACTATGGAAGGAAAATCCTCTTAGTGAGCAGAACTAGGAATAGTTCACCTGGTTTTTCATTTTCCTTGGAAAGGAAAATGGTTAGAGGTATTAATCTGTATATTTTAATGGGCTGAGGCCAGCAGGACTTGGAAGAAACATAATTAGAATAAGTGGTGACAAAAAAGTATGGGGAAGAGGCATGTGGAAGAACCTCTGTAAATGGGCAAATTAGGTGAAGATATTTGTGTCAAAGAATGACCTTAGTAGAGAAAGATTTTAATAATCAAGCATGGAAAATGGACCACTGAGTGGATACCAGTGACCTTTTCCCCAGCCACTCCTATCACTGCCCGATGGCCTCAAGAACAAAGTCACCATGGTGGCAGGAATGGAGGTTGTGCATGGGCTCACCAACATGGGCTTTCACTCCTTGACCAAGATCAGCCTGGCTACCTCCAGTTCTGAGTGCCCATTCTGCCCACAGTAGAGGCCTATGCTATATCGTCAATATGGAACCATTCCCCAAGATCAACTAGCTACCTGATAGCAGGCTGATTTCAGTGTACTGCTTCCATTATGGAAGGTGCTTTACTCTTACCAAAATGGACATTTACTCTGGATACAGATTTGCTTTCTCTGCATGCAATACAAAAACTATCATCTGTGCACTTATAGAATATCTTATCCACTATCATGGCATTCCACACAGCATTGCTTTGGTCAAGCAATTTACTTCACAACAGTTAAATGTGACAATGGGCTGATGCTCATTGAATTCACTAGCCCTGATGTGTTCTCTATCATCCTGAAGCGCTAGTCTGATGGAATGATGGAATGGCCTTATAGATTCAGTTACAGGGGCATCTCGGTGGCTCAGCAGCTTAAGTGTCCTACTCTTGATTTCAGCTCAGGTCATGATCTCGTGGTTCATGGGTTTGAGTCTCGCATCAGACTCCACCCTGACAGTATGGAGCCTGCTTGGGGTTCTCTTTCTCTCCCTCTGTCTCTGCTCCTCCCTCCTGCCTCAAAATAAATAAATAAACTTTAAAAAATATATTCCAGCTAGGTGGTGGTATGTTGCAAGACTGGGGCAAGGTTCTCCAGGAGGGTGTATATCCCCTGAAGTACTGTCCAATATATATGTCCATACCCAGAATCATAAATCCCCAAATCAAGGGATAGAAATGGGAGTAACTCCACTCATTATTATCCTGAGTAATCTACCAGCAAAATTATTGCTTCCTGTCCTCTCAGCTGTAAGCTCTGATGGTCTAGAGATCTTCGTTCCAAAGAGCAATATTTCAATCAGGAGACACAATAATAATTACATTGTAGTGAATGTTAACCATCTACTTTGGGCTCCTCATGCTTCTTCCTCAACAGGCAAGAAAGGGGTTACCCTATTGGCTGAGGTTATTAATCCTTATTATCAAGGATCCTTATTATCAAGGACATTGGGTTGATACCTGGAGGAAGGAAGGGATATCCTGAATACAGGAGATCCCTTAGAGTATCTCTTAGTACTTCAATGTTTTGTGATTAAATGAAAAACTACAACCTGTTTCAGGCAGGTGTGCTAATGGCCCAACACTTTAGACATGAAAGTTTAGGCCATCCCAGTGGCCAAAGAACTATGACCAACCGAGATGCTTGTTGAGGGCAAAGGGAATATGGAATGGATAGTGGAAAAAAGTAATTATAAATACTATCTATAATCATCAGACCAGTTTCAGGAAGAAGGAGTGTAATACTATGAGTATTCCTTATTTAATTTTGAATAAGTATGCGTATATGCTAGCCAAACATTTTTGTTTTTCTTCTCTTATCCCTCATCATCGAATATGAGATGCTACTATTAGTTACCTTTATATAACAGTGAGTTACAGGATATCAAGGGATAACAGCAAATATCACTCAAGAACTTTGTATCTTCTTCTGTGGAAAAAGAAAAGTATCTTTTCATTTTTAAGTAGAATAGTTGTATCCTGGTAGGTGGAAGTATGACTTTGTTATTGGCTTTATTTGGATTTTAAGTATGGGTTAAGGAAATGCATATAGATGTGGTGGTGTTTTTGTTGTGTCAACTTGACTAGGCTTCAGACCCCAGGTATTCAAATACAAATCTAGGTATTGGTGTTGAAGTACTTTGTAAATGTAATTAAAGTCTATAATTAATTGATTTTAAGGAAGGGAGATTATTCTAGATAATCTAGCTGGACCTGAGCCAATCAGTTGAAAGGCTTTAAAAACAGGGCTGAGGTTTCCTGAGAGAAGAAATTCTGCCTGCAGACAATAGCTTTGACTGTACCCAAGAATCCCAGTCTGCTCTTCTTAGTGGCCTGCCCAATGGGCTTTGGTATTGCCCAGACATGTCCTGTAAGCTAACTTACTGCAGTAACTTCCTCAGTATGTATCTTCTAATGGTTCTGTCTCTCTGGTTGACTCCTAAGTGATGTAAACAGGAAGCACATGTGTGCTGTGATCACAACTTAGTAGACTATATACCAAACAGGTATGAGAAAACTGTGGGACTAGACTAAATCTGAAGTGATGATGATAAAAAAGTCAAACAAAAATGAAAATATTTATTAACAATATATTCTTTATGCACGGTTTGATCAAATTTGTCTTCTTTCTGAGAACCGTCCTCTGAAAACTTCAGCTGTGGGAAATTAAGCAAATCCCAGCAAAGATGTGGCATGTTGCCTTATAAATTATTGAATCTGTCAGTTATTGAATTTGTTTTCTATAAACTCATTTCTAAGATGACTTCGCTTGCCTAGCATGAAGCCAAGCTCAGATTCATTTTTTATGTGGCAAATTTCAGGAAGCATTTTATTTGACCAATGATGGAGGGCAACCCAGTCCACTGCTTGGCTTTATCAGGATTTTATTAAATCTCCTCTGAGGCTCGTCAGATTTTCACTTTTAGAAATAAATAATGCTTTAGGCCTTGCTTAAATCATTTTCATTATTTTGGGGTGCTTTTTAAATGATTTATGTTATGATGCTTTAGTTGTTGACCTTATTTATGATGGCCATAATACAATTCTCTGTATTTCCTTTAAAATAATAATAATGATGCCAATATGTTGAGGGGTTACAATATGCAAGGTGCTCTGCTAAATTCACTATAGTGATTGCCTCATTTAACCCTCAAAAGTCCTTTGAGGTAGGTACTGTCATTATTCCCAATTCATAGATGAAAAAGTAGAAGCACAGAGAAGGGAAAAATAACCGGCCACAGGTCACATAACTAATAGACTCAGCTCTGTATAAGTAGAACTCATGTTCTTAACCACTGTGGGTTACTGTGATTAATTTAGAAGGAAAAGGAAATTAAGTATTTTTTAATTTCATAATTGGTTAATGTCCTAATGACTGACTTTTAAGATGAATACATTAAATGTATTATTCACTCCAAAAGCAAACAAAACTAGCTTGTTTTTGTTGGTATTCCCAGAAGTTTTTTCCTGAAAATTGATAATGCATAATAAAGCATTCTCATTCCTGATTCATAACATGACAGAATATATTCTGTTTTCAAACTTCTAAGAACAATAAAAAAATTTTCTTGACTTACCAATATTTTAATAGTAGAAGACAGGTATTCTAATTAATGACTGGCCTTTCCCTCTTTCTTTCCTTCTTCTCTTTCCTTCCTTCTTTGCTGCTATTATTTCACTTTTGAAGAGTACTTGTGGATGCTTCCCTTACCCAACTTTAGAAATGTATAGACCTTTCTTGAAGTCAAGATTAGTTATGCAGTCATTGCAAGCCTGAGTGAAACTTACAAACAAATAAACACTGTTCCCATCTTCCTGACCATGATGTCTCTCTGAGAAGCTCTTGTTCCCTCTTTTCCTTTTGAGAAAGAAATGGAATTCTTCACACATATTAATGCCTTTACTAGATTAGACCTACTGGAGGTTTATGCCGCAGCACCATGGCTCAATATTCTCTTGAAGATGTGTCTTCTCTCTTCTCTCTCCTTTTCTTTATCTCTACCTTTTGTTTCATCTCCGTACCTGTTTGTATGAAAGTGCGTCTTCCTCTCTGACTCCTCCCTTGGCTGACATCCATTCTTTCCCATTCAAGGGAGGAAATTTAGGAAAGAGGACTAGTAAAGGAACATAGAGTGATATTGAGCAAGACTAGAAGTGCTGAATTTCTCTAGGGAGATAATGAATCAAGCAGAAATAGTCTAGTATCGTTCTTCTTCCTCAGCCCAAGGATGCAAACCTGTTCTTCATAATGACTCTGGTGGGAGAAAAATAAAAGAGCAGAGAGAAGGGCTCAGTCATGTTTGGTATTGTACAACATGGAAGAGGATCAGTATAATTTGCTTTCTCAGTTTGGAATATAAGCTACAAATAGCAATTGTAGACAGCACTGCCCTAAATTGAGAGATATCCATGGGTTTCCAATGCAGTCTAGTTCTAACTCTGAATGATTCATGAGAGCGGGTACTCAGTTGCCAGGCTCCTCATCTATAATAAGCCTAACTCTTTCAAGGGACACTGATAAACCTTTGTATAGCTGTATTGACTGACTAAATGTTCTCCTTTAATAGGGTAGACAAAAGGGATTTAAATAGATGAAATACCCTCCAGTTAGAGATGGTCTTATAATAAATGTATCCTTATTAACTATCACAAAATGTAAAGCCTGAGGTGACCAAGTAAGATCGAAAGCCATGTGCCCTCACAAACAGCTGAGATGAGGAGCACTACCCTCAAAACACCATGAAATGTAGGACAGGGATTAAGAACACGTTTTCAGGAGTCAGACCACCCGGTTTCAAATCTGACTTTATGTCCCACCTGCTGTGCCACTGCAACCACTCAGAGAATTTCTTTTTACTTCTGTACCTCAGCAATAATACTTGCCTTATAGGTGTGCAAAAATTGAATGAGGTAATGTGTGTGAGATATTGACTCACTGCCCAGCACATAAAAACAGCTTAGTGGAGGTTAACATAATTAAGGGAAGAGAAAGATTTACAGTTGCTTTCAACACTGAAGGATATGCTTTTTTTCTCTCTTTTTTTAATTTTTAATTTTATTTTTAATTTTTTAAAATTTACATCCAAATTAGTTAGCCTATAGTGCAACAATGATTTCAGGAGTAGATTCCGTGGTGCCCCTTACCCATTTAGCCCATCCCCCCTCCCACAACCCCTCCAGCAACCCTCAGTTTGTTCTCCATATTTATGAGTCTCTTCTGTTTTGTCCCCCTCCCTGTTTTTATGTTATTTTTGTTTCCCTTCCCTTATGTTCATCTGTTTTTTTAATGAATTGAGGTGAATTTTTAAGAGAAAGACTTTAAGATAGACGTAGCATTTCATAGTTATCCTGAGGCTCTAACTTAGCGTTCTAGTTGCTTATTTACTTCTCTGTGTCACCTTCTCCAAATTCCATTAGCTGGGACAAGGACTCTGTTTTCTCCCTCTTGTATTCTCATCACGGCCACCATGTGCAGCATATAATATAGTGTTAGTGTAAAGAAAGACGGTGACTAGATATAGTATTATGTTGGTTTTAACTACTCACTTTTTCCCCCAAATATATGATTTTCCAACAGGAGATCATGATATTTTTACTTATTTCGTTTTCTTTTTTAAATTTATTTTTTAACTTTGTACTTGAAAACATTTTCAGATTCACAAGAAGTTGCAGCGATAGTACAGGAAGTGCCATGTACCCTTCACCCAGTCTTCCCCGGATAGTTGTTGCCAACATCAAACCCAGGAAACTGACATTAGTACCATGTGTATGTAACTATATGCTATTTAATCACATGTGACAGCTTGTGTAACCACCACCACAATCAAAATATATAACTATTGCATCACCCCAAAGATCTCCCTCATTTTACCATTTCATAGTCACTTCCATTTCCTTGTTTTTCTTTTCTCAGTCTCTGGAAGCCACTAGTTGGTTCTCCATCTCTACCGTTTTGTCATTTTGAGAGTGCTATCTAAATATAATTATGTAATATGTGATTGTTTTTAGGACTAGATTTTTTTTTCATTTACCATAATGCGCTTGAGAACTAAGTTGTTGTTGCACATATTAATAGTTTGTTCCTTTACAGTATTGAGTGATATTTTTTGTATGGATGCACCATAGCTACCATGGCTTATTTAGCCATTAACTCATTAAAGCCTATCTAGATTGTTTACAGTTTTCTGCCTATTAAAAATAAAGGAACTATGAACATTTGGGTATGCAGGAGTTTTTTTGTTTTATATATATATATATACATATACATATATATATATATATATATTACTTTTTTAAATGTTTATTTTTGAGAGACAGAGAGAGAGACAGAGTGTGAGCAGGGGAGGGGCAGAGAGAGAGGGAGACACAGAATATGAAGCAGGCTTCATGCTCTGAGTTGTCAGCACAGAGCCTGACACAGGACTCAAACTCACAAACCATGAGGTCATAACCTGAGCCGAAGTCAGATGCTTAACTGACTGAGCCACCCAGGCACTCCTATATATCTTTTAAATCTTTATTTATTATGAGAGAGAGAAGAGAGCACATGTGAGGGGAAGGGGGAGAGAGAGAAAGAGAGAGAGACAAAGAGAGCGAATCTTAAGCAGGACTCATGCTGTCAGTGCAAAGCCCGATGCAGGGCTTGATCTTGTGAATGGTGAGATCATGAACTGAGCCAAAATCAAGGGTTCAACACTTAACTGACTGAACCACTCAAGTACCCTGGGTATGTAGTTTTTTTATGTGGCTGTACATTTTAATTTCTTTGGGATAAATATCCAGGAGTGAAATTATTGGGTCATATGATAAGTACACATATAGTTTTATAAGAAACTGCTAAAACATTTTCCTGAGTGGCTGCACCATTTTATATTCCCATAGGCAATACATGAGAGATTCAGTTTCTTCACGTCCTTGCCAGCATTTGGTCACAGTTTATCGGCATTGACATTTTACCAGTATGAGTAAATTTAGAAAACTTACTTCCATTTACATCCTTATGCCCTCCACTATCTAAAAGTGTCTTAAAGGTTTCCTCTTTATACATTGAAAACTACATCAGACAGTATTATAACTTTTGTTTCAAATGACAAATAAAATTAAGAAAACTCCAGAAGAGAAGGAAAGTGTATTGTTTTTACACATATTTTTACTCTACTATTCTTTCTTTCTGATTTTCCAAGATTCCTGCTTTTTTCACTGTCTGCTAAAAGAACTTTATCTATTTTTTAGTATATGCCTGCTGACAACTATTTTAGTTGTCCTTCATCGGAAAATGTCTTGATTTATCCTTCATTCTTGAAGAGTAATTTTTGTTAGATACAGAATTCTAGGTTGACAGTTCCAGTGTTTCTGTACTTGGAAAGTATCATACCACTTCCTTGGCTTCTGATGAGAAATGTGCTGTAATTTCAATAATGTTTCCCTTATTGATAAGATATTGTTTCTCTTTTGCTGTTTTTAAGGGGTTTTTTTGTCTTTAGTTTTTAGAAGTTTGATTATGAATTGTGTTGGTATGGATTTCTTTGGATTTAGTCTGTTTCCTGGTTTGTTCAGCTCTTAAATCCTTTGTGAATTTTGCCAAAATTGGGAAATTTTTAGCCATTATTTCTTTGAATACTTTTTCAGTCCCATTTTCATTCTTTTCTCCATCTAAGATTCAAGGATATGAATGTTAGATCTTCTCTTATAGTCCTGAAGGCCCCTGAAGGTCTGTTTACTTTTTGTTTCAGTTTATTTTCTTTCTCTTTCTCTATCAAGTGATTTCTATTTCTGTACCTTCAGGTTATCTTCTATCTTTTTTCCTCTTGTCCTCTTCATTTTACTGTTGAACCCAGCAGCTAGTGTTTGGTTTGTTTTAGGGTGGTTTTTGGTTATTTTATTTTGAAGTTCTGAGATTTCCGTTTGATTCTCTCTATATCCTACATATCCTATATCTTATATCCTATAACTTTGTTGAGACTTTCTGTCTTTTCATTTGTTTCAAGCATAATTTTTTAAAGTTTTATTTATTTAAGTAATCTCTACACCCCACTTATGACCCTAAAATCAGGGGTCCCATGGTCTTCTGACTGAGCCAGGCAGGCAACCCAAGCCTCTTCACAATTTTTTAATAAAGCATTTTTACAATGGCTGATTAAAAATCCTTGCCTGTTAATGATAACCTCTCTTTTATCTTGGTGTTGGCATCTGTTGATGGACTTTTCTCCTTCAAATTGAGATAGCCCTGGCTCTGGGTATGATGGCTGATTTTCAAGAATCCATGAACATTTGAAATAGTATGTTATGAGGCTCTGCTTTTTCAGTAGACCTTTCCTGACACCACACCAGTGAGAAAATGGGGCACTTCGACCTAACTGCTAGATGGGGGAGGAACTTCAGGTTCCCCGCTTGACCCCCAGTGACACCTGGAAGGTGGGGAGGGGTAACCTGTTACTGTGGGCAGGGGCGGGATTCAGGTTCCCTACCAATGAGGAGAACAAAGCAAGAGAAATTTAACCAAAAATGAAGAATCTTAGAACATGTGGCCCACCGATGTACATCTGGGATATACAGGACATGACATTCCTAAAGGGTCTCGTGACTAATGTTTTACTACAGAATAAAGGGTAACCTTATCGTGACAATAGCCAACTTTCCACAGTCTTAGAGACCTTACTTTTAACATGCACAAATTCTTTGGAGACTTATACTATCCCTAACCCCTGCTGACTAAAAAGTATAGAATCAGTCACTCCTCACAATCCCAGTGCAGCTCTTTCAGCCCACGGTCCTGTCTCCATGCTATAACAGAACCACCCTTTTGCACTGAAAATGTCTCACTGACCCCACATCACCCGCTAGGCCTCTACTGATACCACCATGGAAGTAGGAGAGGCAGACTGCCTTGTTAGTCCTCCCTATGTGGCCTCCAGTGATGTTGTATCATCTGGCTGCATTATCACTGGACATTGGAGACCCTGACTAGTTACAAGGCTTCCTCTGACATTATCCCAGCGAGTACAGAGAAGGATGTCTCATTACTGTCATGTGGGAATGGAAGTCCAGATCTCCGCTAACACTGGGATCCAGGGAGCCCATTGCTGCCTGGTAGGAATGAAAGACCCCCTTGGTATTTTTTGACACCGACATAGCAAGAAGAGTGTTTTGTTCCATAGGGTGAGGGTAAAAGTCTATACTCCCAACTCAGCTTTTGCTGGTGTAGGTTGAATTAGGGCCACAAATTATTGTGTGGTCTTTGGTTGGAAGAATACAGTTTCAATTTTTTTTTTTTTTGTCTTTTCACTTTCTTGGTCTTTGGCTAGATAAACAAAGCTTTTTTTCTAGTGTTTTCTTTTGTTTTTGTTAGCATTGATGAGTAGCTGGCTTCTCCAGTTCAGGATGTATATGGCAAAAAAAAAAGGAAACTCTCCGCCATCCTGTTCCTCAGGTACTGTAGTTTCTAGCTTGTCTCTGCCTTTTCTCTCCATTTTTTTTTTAATTTTTTTTTCAACGTTTTATTTATTTTGGGGACAGAGAGAGACAGAGCATGAACGGGGGAGGGGCAGAGAGAGAGGGAGACACAGAATCGGAAACAGGCTCCAGGCTCCGAGCCATCAGCCCAGAGCCTGACGCGGGGCTCGAACTCACGGACCGCGAGATCGTGACCTGGCTGAAGTCGGACGCTTAACCGACTGCGCCACCCAGGCACCCCATCTCTCCATTTTTAATAGTATATATTGTTTTATATGTAAGTTCCAGGAATTTTAGGTGATGATAATGAGAGGTATAGGGGGAAATACATCTATTATATATTTCTGCCATAGTATTTAGTATATTTTTTTAAAGTACTTTTTGTCAACTGTCCCTATGGAGAAAAAGAAAAGTAGAGTTTGGGAGCAGAAGATGGAGAGAAAAGAAAAAACTCTGGCCCTGATAGTCTACAGCAACATAGAAATTAAGCAGCTTGGATCCCTGGTTATTAGAGCCTCCTGCAAGGCCTGGAAATATTCTTCGTGTCCAGCAACACAAACTTCCTTGGCTGCCCAAGAGCTAAACACAGAATGGATGAGGCCTGGAAGATAAGAGAGGAAGGAAATAGATTGGGAAAACCACTACTGGGCAAGAAGGTGAATCCTACTATGTCACATGGTATGGATTAAATAATGAGCTGTATTGGGGAAGATTATATGCCCAGGGCTCAGCCTCTCATTCCTTCCATCAACCCACAGAGAGGGGAATAGGACCCAAGCACTGCTGGAGACATGGTATGCCCTTGAGCAGAAGAATCCCATCCTCTTTGTTAGTCTTCCTTCCTATAAGGTAAATGTGCATGAGCAAAGAATTCAGCTCCAACTAGTCTGGGATTCATTGCCAGAGGAGTTGGCTTGAAAAGCCATCTGCCTAACAGTAGGAGAACATGGAGTTCATGGGAGGTTCAGTGTTTTCTCCAATTCTGTGGTAAGTTCAGTTCAGATGCAACCTTTCTAGCCAGGAGGAGGGGACTTCTCAGCCACAACCCACTCCTGGCTAGCACATTGTCCAGGTAACTCAGAATGAGATGTAAGCATCACTTCCAGACGCATCTGTTCATTGGATCACACGTACCCCACTGTGTATTTCATAGCTAGGTCTACTCCTCCCTAGATACAAAATCTTTTTGGTTTCAAATTATTATTAGCCACAAAAGATGGACTCAATAAGTCAATATATACGAATAATAACAGGGATCTATTAAAATAGATTTTCTTTAAACTGATAACAGTGAAAAGCAGTACAGTTTCTTTAAAAGTCAGCAGTTACACAGCCTTGTGACACAGCAGGGAATGAAATCCAGGTTTGAACTGCAATGTCACTTCCTTCTATTGCAATATGAGACAGCCTAAGCTGCCGTTTCTGTAAAAAAGATGATATCATTTTTTCTGAGTCTCAAGAAAATGCCACCATCTTTCCTTCCAATCATTATAGCAAACCAGATAAATCTGCATATTTATTTTTTAAAACATCTTTACCTTAATCATAAGTTAACTTCATTGTTCACTGCAACTGCTCCAAAATTAAATTCTTGCTAAAATTTGCATCATTTAACTGTGACAAAACAAGCAGCTAAACTAGTATTTTAGTCTTGTGTAAACAAAGTAACTAACAGACAAAAAGAACTTCACATTTCAGCTGATTGTCAGGGGGCTTTGCTGACAGATCAAAGGAAGAGATAAATGAAATTATAAATCAAAAGCTGTCAGCACTGACTTCAATGTAAATCAGTGCTGACTAGAATCAACATACACAATACTTAGTCATTTCACAAAAAAATATTTATCATCTGTCATATTTTGTTAGAAGGACTTAAAGAAGATTCAACATATGACTGCTGATTAATGGGTGGTGTGCAAGGACTGAAAGCATCCCAGGCTGAAGAAGTGTGTTAGTGATATAATCACACATAAGAAAATGACAAAGGAATATTCTATTCAACACCAAATCTCTCCCTTTTTCCAGCATAGATGTGCGGGCAATGTATTGAGAAATTGGCAATGAACGTGCAATATTTAGAAACATAAATGCAGCCCCGCTGAGAAATATCCTGGTCCAATTACTTGGGCTTCTTTCGGGATAAAATTAAGTTGCCAGGCAACGGACAAAGATCTAATTTCTCAGAAATAAGAGTGTATGTGAGGCGGTGTGTGTGAGGGAGGCAGACAGAATACACAAAGCGCCTTGGTTCTAAATGGTTAGATATGACAGATTTGTTGTGATGGTGAATATAATAATGAGAAGGTGTTAATAAAATTGATTTTTCAAAAATATGGATTCTTACAAAGCAAACAATCCCCCCTCTATGCACCCCCATCTTTTTTTTTTCAAACGGCAGTGATGCAGACATGAGAAAACCAACCTGTGGTAACTGATCAGGTCAGAGGCCAGGCTGTGACTTCTCTGTGTGTGCCACAGCATAGCATTAGGAGGCAAAAACTGAGAGAGGCATATTTCTTGATGCTCCTGCTGAGCAGGAAATATATGATGTGTCTAGAACTACAAAGGGTCGCAGCTTTTATTCACCATAGGATAGAAAAGCTAAGGCCAGTAAAGGAAGGCCTCAGCCTCCCATTGGAAAGGCAGCAGTGTAGAGATGAGCAAGGAGCATCATTCGCATTTTTTTGTATGTGTATGAAAAATCAAAGGATTTGCTTGTAAAGGTCGGTAAGGGATGACACATATTGTTTTCCAAATCTCTAGCAAGGTATTCAGCAAAGGTCCAAACTCATTCCTACACAAACACACACACACACACACACACACACACACACACTCTTCCTTTTTAAGTACATGATTGTCACCTGCTGCAATCTATGCAAATGTCTGTTCCAGATCTATCCTAATTGGATAAAAAAAGCAATAAATGTAATGGGACATAGTTAACCTCCCAAAGGCCTATTAGTCTGCTCAACTGTGACAGCTAGGAGGAAATTCAAGTAGTTTTAATAAATCACCCAAAGGCAGAGAGCAACTGCTAATAGAGAATCTCAGGGAAAAAAAAATCTGATGGGAAACATTCTGGCTTTATAGATTATGAATCTACAATTTCTTTAAACCTTACCCTAGCTTCCATCTGTCTCTGGTATCCCCCATCCAGTACTGTTTTTCTACAGAAGCGAGCTTGAATTGGTGCTCCCTAAATCTGAGTTTTTACTCTGTAGGGTTTCCATAATGTTTTCTTGGCCCACCATAGACCTTATGGAAAGTCTTATTGAAAAGGTCCAGTGCTTAGTATCACTTTCTCACATGGCCCATTGTATGCATATGTATGTACACACATGCTTCACATGCACAGGCTGAAAATTCAAAATGAGACCAGCACTATAGCATGGACTCTTGGTATTCACAGATTTAGCATCCTAGGTTTTGGTATTCACAAAACAAAATTTCAAAGACAATGAGAGCTTGTGATTTTCAATTTAGCTGAAGTAAAAAACACGTTTCTTTTCTTAAAACATGTTTTTAGTTTATTTATTCATTATTTGAGAAAGACATAAGTGGGGGAGGGGCAGAGAGATAGAATCCCAAGCAGGCTCCGCACTATCAGCAAAGATCCTGATGTGGGGCTTGAACCCACAAAATCATGAGATCATGACCTGAACCGAAACCAAGAGTTGGACACTGAACCAACTGAGCCACCCAGGTGCCTTAAAAAAGTTTCTCAGGTTGTTTTGAAGAGTATGTTTTATAGGTCATGGGTCAGCTCAGTTAATTGTCAAATATCCTATTCATATTGTGTGTATTTTAGATGAGAGGTTAAATGACTTATTCAGGGGCCACAAATGGTGAATAAATATGCTGAATCCAATGTAGATCTCTTGAACCATGCCTAGAAAATAACTGAAATTATGAATGTTCTCACATAATCACATCAGAGGTTGTTCCAAACCCTTTTTTTGAAGAATTTACCAGACTTATTTTGCACATCAGGAAACAAAGTTTTTACAAGTTGAAGGTTGAATTGCTTAGAGCACAGTAAAATGATACTTTTATGTGTTTCATAAATTTTGAAGCTATATGACTTGGAGAGCTATCGACAACTTTTGCAGTTAAATATTTTTACTGAACGGTGCAAGTTATCTGTTTTCCAAATAGAATCCACATCTCAAAACATTTTTTTAACTTGCTTCTTTTCTCTCTCAGTTCTCTCTCTATGACTCCATAGGGGCATGCTGGCAGGATTCTTCAAGGCTTCAGAAAACGTTTCTGACCACTTGCTGCCTGTGGGTCTTTGCAAACCACTAGCCCACGGACAATAGCAGATTGGAGGGACAATATGCCAATGGGTGAAAGAGCCCCTCGGCTGGCTGCTGGACAGGAGAGAACTGTAGCACACACCCTAAGAGGCTGGGGCAGACCCTTCCCAGTGGTCAGCAGAGGCACAACATTCATAGTCCTTGCCCCAGGAAAGAAACAGCCCTATTTTCCTTACCTATAAAGAAGCCAGCAGCCTGACCCACAACACTTAGGGGAAATACATCTATAGGTAAACAATAATAAGAAATAGAATTTGTATAAGGTACTTATTCACTTAAGACTGGAAAATCATGTTGGGGAAAAAAAACCCAAAAACTGGTAGCTGTCATTGAAACAGAAGTAATAGAAGAGATGAACAAAATCTTCAGACAAAAAGTAACAAGAGTCTTCAGGAAATAGAATTAGAGCTCCAAAAAGACTTTCTAGAATTAACAAATGTGGTTTCTGCTTTTTTAAAACTTACATTTAAACACAAAAAGAAAAAAAGAAAGATGTATGCTAACTAGCCATTTAGGGTTCTCAAAGATTAAGAGAGATATGTTACAAAAAAATTAAGTTTCACAGAGCTGGAATTTATGAGTAAGAGGCCATGAGCCACACAGAACAGACCCAGAAGATCTAATGTAACAAGAATGCCCAAAAGGACAGTGGAGTATAGATGGGAGATGAATTATTAGACAAAACTTAAAAAAAAAAAAGAAATCTACCCTGAATTGTAGAATATTCAGATCAAGAGTTCACCATGCTATAGGCAGTATTAATAAACACACACACATACACACACACTCACGTCTAGACAGATCATGGCAATGTTTCTGAAATGGAAGAAGAGAGAAAAATCTTACAACTTTCAGAGAGAAAATTACAGAAGAAAGACACACTTCTCAAATCATCTTTCATTAAGAGTTAAGTCTCGATGATGCCAGAAGGATCAGAATTTTGTAAAATGCATTCTAAAACAATTATTGAAGATGTAAAGCAAACCATCATGCTGTAAACCTTAAACTTATACAGTGATGTATGTCAATTATTTCTCAATAAGACTGAGAAAAAGAATTATTGAAAAAGAAAATATAATTTAAGAGATAGTCTCACAATAACATGAGACTAAAAATTCTTAATTGTTTTAACTAAGGATTTGAACCAAGCATGGAAGGAAGTAGGAAATAAAATATTTTCTAAAGGTTTCATGTTTGTGTGAAGTGTAGAAGAGACAGCAAGGAAAACCTTGTAGGAAGAGAGTATAGTTATTATTTAACACTCTTAAAATATTAGAAAAATACATGTTTAATTTTGATTGTTAAAGACTGGAATCAAACTCTATAATGAATAAGAATAAAGAGGAACAAAAAGAGAAATTTGCCAAGACAAGGCAAGAAAAGGAAAAGCAAAAGAAAAAAGAGAAAAAAACGGTGAAAAAACAGTAGCTTAAGTAAGATTTAAGAAATAAAACCCATGTTACGTTACCAAAGTAAATATTAAGAAATACTGAAAATAAGTAAAATGTTTAATCTAAGAAAATGGAAGGAAAAACAAAATAGCAAGGAACCAATCATAATAAATACTGTAAGTAGTGAGAAATAATTAAAATAGAAAACAAAATATTAAAAGAATAATAAAAGCAAAACCTAATTCTTTGGAGATGAATTAAATAGATAAAAAACCTGAATGAGGAAAGAAAAAATTTTAAGAAAGCAATATGAAGGAATATAACTGTAGACAAGGCAGCAATGAAAAGAATCACAATATACCACGTGACTTCATAGAAACATATTGAAGTAGCCAGAGCAATGGTGCCAGTGGTGCCTAATACTAATGCAGGGGTGAGAATGTTCTCTCTCTGCGTCATCCCACATGGTAGCCACTAGCTACATGTAGCTGTAGAGCACGTAAAATGTGGCTGGTAAGATTAGAGAACTAGCATTCCCCCTAAGGTCAAGAACAAGACAGGGATGTCCACTCTCGCCACTGTTATTCAACATAATATTGGAAGTCTTAGCCTCGGCAATCAGACAACACAAAGAAATAAAAGGCATCCAAATCAGCCAGGAGGAGGTCAAACTTTCACTCTTCACAGATGACATGATACTCTATATGGAAAACCCAAAAGATTCCACCAAAAAACTGCTAGAATTGATTCATGAATTCAGCAAAGTTGCAGGATATAAAATCAACACTCAGAAATCAGTTGCATTCCTATACACCAACAATGAAGCAACAGAAAGAGAAATCAAGGAATCAATCCCATTTACAGTTGCATAAAAAACCATAAAATACCTAGGAATAAATCTAACCAGAAAGCTGAAAATGTATACACTGAAAAGTATAGAAAGCTTATGAAAGAAATTAAAGAATACCCCAAAAATGGAAAAAGATTCCATGCTCCTGGATAGGAAGAACAAATATTGTTAAAATGTCAATACTACCCAAAGCAATCTACATATTCAATGCAATCCCTATCCATATAACACCAGCATTCTTCACAGAGCTGGAACAAATAATCTTAAAATGTGTATGGAACCAGAAAAGACCCCAAATAGCCAAAGAAATCTTGAAAAAGAAAACCAAAGCAGGAGGCATCACAATCCCAGACTTCAAGCTGTACTACAAAGCTGTAATCATCAAGACAGTATGGTACTGGCACAAGAACAGACACTCAGATCAATGGAACAAAATAGAGAACCCAGAAATGGACCCACAAATATATGGCCAACTAATCTTTGACACAGCAGGAAAGAATATCCAATGGAATAAAGACAGTCTCTTCAGCAAGTGATGCTGGGAAAACTGGACAGCAACAGGCAGAAGAATGAACCTGGACCACTTTCTTACACCATACACAAAAATAAACTCAAAAGGGATGAAAGACCTCAATGTAAGACAGGAAGCCATCAAAATCCTCAAGGAGAAAGCAGGCAAAAACTTCTGTGATCTTGGCCACAGCAACTTCTTATTCTACACGTCTCCAGAGGCAAGGGAAACAAAAGCAAAAATGAACTCCTGGGACCTCATCAAAATAAAAAGCTTCTGCACAGTGAAGGAAACAATCAGCAAAACTAAAAGGCAACCGACAGAGTGGGAGAAGATATTTGCAAATGACATATCAGATAAAGGGTTAGTATCAAAAATCCATAAAGAACTTATCAAACTCAACACCCAAAAAACAAATAATCCAGTGAAGAAATGGGCAAAAGACATGAATAGACACTTCTTCAAAGAAGACATCCAGAGGGCCAACTGACACATGAAAAAATGCTCAATATCACTCATCATCAGGGAAATACAAATCAAAACCACAATGAGATACCACCTGTCAGAATGGCTGACATTAACAACTCAGGCAACAACAGATGTTGGCGAGGATGTGGAGAAAGAGGATCTTGTCTACGGCCATACCACCCTGAACGCGCCCGATCTCGTCTGATCTCGGAAGCTAAGCAGGGTCGGGCCTGGTTAGTACTTGGATGGGAGAAAGAGGATCTTTTTTGCATTATTGGTGGGAATGCACACTGGTGTAGCCACTCTGGAAAACAGTATGGAAGTTCCTCAAAAAACTAAAATAGAACTACCCTATGACCCAGCAATTAATTGCACTATTAGGTATTTATCCAAGGGATACAGGTATGCTATTTCGAAGGGACACATACACCCCCGTGTTTATAGCAGCACTATCAACAATAACCAAAGTGTGGAAAGAACCCAAATGTCCATCGAGGGATGAACGGATAAAGAAGGTGTGGTATATATATACAATGGAGTATTACTCCGCAATCAAAAAGAATAAAATCTTGCCATTTGCAACTACGTGGATGGAACTGGAGGGTATTATGCTAAGTGAAATTAGTGAGTCAGAGAAAGACAAAAATCATATGACTTCACTCGTATGAGGACTTTAAGAGACAAAACAGATGAACATAAGGGAAGGGAAACAAAAATAACATAAAAACAGGGAGGGGAACAAAACAGAAGAGACTCATAAATATGGAGAATAAACTGAGAGTTACTGGAGGGGGGATGGGCTAAGTGGGTAAGGGGCACGAAGGAATCTACTGTGGAAATCATTGTTGCACTATATGGTAACTTGGATGTAAATTTTAAAAAATATAAAATTAAATTAAAAAAAGATTGGGGAACTAATTTTTTTCAATTTCATTCAATTTAAATGGCTACCTATGGTTAGTGTCTACTGTATAAGGTATGGGGCAGCACAGAGGAAACAAGGAGACCCCCCAAATTTGACATAAGAAGGAGAAAATTTGAGTAAACCACTAATCATACAAAAGATCAGTCAAATACCTACTAATTTAAAAAGCAACAAACCTAGACATAACAGATGGCTTCTACCTGATGTTTAAAGATGATCACCATAGTATTTAAAATATTACAGATTATTTAAAAATAAATAGAAGTTTCTCTAATTCGTTTTATAAAGTTGGGAAAATTTTGATACCACAACTTGACTAAGATACTGCAAAAACAACACTGTAGGCCAATTTCACTAATGAATACTAGTGCATGACTCCAAATATCAACAAATCAAATCCAGTAGCATGTTAGAAGATTAACAACTGAGTTTTCTACTAAAATTATTGGTGTGGTTCAAGAGCAGAAAATCTGTCAACGTCACTCACTGCACCAATAAATTAAAGAAGAAAAAATATATGATTATAGGAATAGATGCTGAAAGCATATGATAAAATGCAAACTCATTCCTAATAAAAACTTTAAAAAATAAATTACTTAAACATGTTAAAGGTTACCCAAAATCAATAGCAAACACTATGCATGGTGAAATACTGTAACCAATTCCAGTGGATCATGAAAAAAGAGAAATAGTGTATCTTTATTGCTAATTAAAATTATTTTAGACATCCTAATGCTCCAACACAATAAATAGAACTAATTACTATCAATTTGAAAGGGCAAGCTAAATTGGCTTTCTCTGCAAATGAATAAATGACTTAAATGTTTTTTTACACTGAAATATTATAGGGGTGCCTGAGTGGCTCAGTTAGTTAGGCATACAACTCTTGATTTGGGCTCAGGTCATGATCTCACAGTTTGTGAGTTTGAACCCCACATCAGGCTGTGTGCTGGGTGTGGAACCTGCTTGGGATTCTGTCTCTGTCTCACTCTCTCTCAAAATAAGTAAGTAAACTTAAAAAAAAAACTGAAATATTACAGTAAAATCCAGAAAATTTTGTATATAAATTTAACATGTAAGACATCTTTTCCAGAAGTCAAGGACTCCAGAATCCTCAAAATAATCAAAGAACAAACCTGGACGCAAAAACAGAATAACTGAAGTAATTCAAAAAACTATTTGCCAGAGGAATTAAAATGGAAAATGAGCAAATAAAAAGGTGTTTAATCACACAAGTGGTCAGAAAGGTGCAGATTATAACTAGAGGGAGATATCATTTTTTAAGACATTAAATTGGACTACAACTTAAAAGAATAATAACATCTAGGGTTGGTAGAATATTAATTGCTGCAATCTTTGGGATTTAATATGGCAAAATTTATTAAAAGTATATGACTAATGCCTGGAAAGCCACGTTGGGATTTATCCCTTAGAACTAAGTGTGTGTATATACAGGAGCTGCATTGCAGCATTAACTTCAGTAGTATAAACCTACTACTATATGTTAACCAGTGGAAGAACTATAGAACATTATGTGACCATTTGAAAGAATGTGTTGGAGCTATGTCTGTTGTCCTGGTGTATTTTTCTATGTGAAAATCAATTTGTAAAGTATATAATATGATTCAGTTTTTACATAAAGTAAATCCTATGTATGTGCTTAAATGCTTCTGGGACGAGGAAAAAAAGTGTGAAAAGACATACCTATTAGACCGTGTATTTGTTGCTATTTGGTATTTTCCCATTTTATTGTTTTTTAATTTTTTTAAACTTTGTTTATTGTGAGAGAGACAGAGACAATGCAAGTGAGGCAGGAGCAGAGAGAGAGGAAGAATGCAGGCTCCTCACTGTCACAGCTGAGCCAGATGTGGGGCTCGAACCCACAAACCGTGAGATCATGACCTGAGCAGAAACCAAGAGTTGGACACTTAACTGACTGAGCCACGCAGGTGCCCCAATATTTTCCCATTTTAAACCTTCTTTTACATTATATTTTTTGTTTTTGAAAAGTAAAATATTCTTGGTGTAGCAAATGAAATACTAAACTACACAAAGAAAAGCTAATTATTGCCCCTGCTTCATGTCTCTATTCCCTTTCTCCAATGCCACCCCTTGTGATAACAAATGTTAACAGCCCAGGATGTATTCTTTCTCATCTTTATTCTTGCTTAAACAAATATGAATATATACAAGCATATGTTCATACATAATGGTTTGCTTATTTCTACTAGATTAGTATCATGCTGCACATATGACTTGGTGACTTGATATTTTTATCAAGTAATCTATCAGGGATATTTCTGATATACAAGTGTGAGTTTGTGTGTGTGTGTGTGAGATTGTATTTCTTTTTTCTCCCTCTGTTTTGGTTCATATACTATTTTAGTTGAGTGGATATAACACTAATGTTCTAATAAATATTGGGAGGTTTTATCTTTTTTGATATTGGTTTGGCTTGATTTTGTGTTTCTGTTTTTGTTTTTGTGTTTTTGTTTTCCAGTCTTCTCTCCCCGTCTTTCATAGACCACGCTATTAAAACTCAATACGTCAGATGAGTAGAAATTGAAGAATTGTTATTTTTTAGTAAATCTGGGCATTTTTTTCTCTTTAAAATGATCAGTTATCTAGATAATCTAGTAAGGACAAAACTGAAGGGAAAATGAATTTATTTATGCTGTATACTATTATGTTCCAATTTTTATTCCTTGTATTTCACTTATATCCTTATTATATGGTACTCCTTATATATGAAGAGTAATTTAATAATAAGAATGTGTATGAAAAATCCATCTCAAGTATTGTAACAGTTTAATTCAGAAGTTGGGGAGAAGAGGGTGCTCAATAAAATGCCTTACTAACCCCAAAAAAGAGTCATTTGGCAAGAATAACATATAGTACCAGTTTTCAGATGTATATAGTCCATTTCTGAAGAGATAGATTAATTCATTGAATTAAATATCTACCTGTAAAGACAACTGTGAGAAAATAACCCATGGGGTAAACTGTTTCCACCATAAACGAAAGATGGTTTGAAGCACAAAGCACCAGCCCCGATGTCATATCTTTAGCTTTACATGTCTACTGCTTGCAAACTTTGAATACTTTGAAACTAATATAATTCTACTCTCTTTGGAAAGGCTCTTCACTGGCTGTAGAGTACCGTGGTGCGGTGGGAAGCACACAGGCTCAGCCCCAGATTTTCTGGATTTGCATTGTAGATCCACCTCTCATTCTCTGTGTGATCTCAGTGCTCCATTCCTTATCTGTACAACAGATGCAGAGAAAGCATTTGCCTCATAGGGTAATGGGGAGGATTCAGTAAATGAATATATGCGAAGTACTCAGAAGAGTTCTTGGCACTTACTTAGTGTTATGTAGGTGTTCGCATTATTTTTGTTGCCGTCAGTGTTGTTGAAACATGATTGGCTGTCATGCAGTGGGCTTACTATCCTGAGTGAGAAGCAGAGTCCACCCAGCACTCTTCCTAGGAAACTCCTTGCCAACTCATATCAGGATATTCACAAACTGAACTCTCCCAGTTAAAGCATCAGTCTAAGGCCAATGTGAACACCGAGAGATTCTGAGAAGGGAAAGAGTATAACATTAAAACATGGAGTCAGGTGAAATTTTTAAAATTTGAAGTCTAAGATATTTAGAAAGCTGTCAGACTCGTACAAGCTGCAGTGTGTCTGCCCCCAGAAATTATTTCGCCCACCTTGTTCCTCATCCTAATTTCCTGTTTCCTGTCTACCATGCATTAAAATTTTAACTAAGTCAATTTTTTTTCTAAAATAAAAGTTAGTATCATCTTCGCCAGAGACAAAAATAACAAAAATGTGGATAGAATATAGGAGCTTAAGTTGAGATATCTTTGTCATATCTATTTTGGAATTGCTCCACTGTTTGTCATATGATTTCTATTTGTTTATTATTGTGGTCTGTTGGATTTACATTTCAGATAGCTATAGTAGTTGTATGGATATCCCGGTAAGTGAAATACAGATAAAGAACCTCTTATTCCTGCCAACCAACACTGCCATCCAGCCTCCCTCTCTCTGAACTTGAAACGGTCTCTTGTATCCCAACTCTTTTAGTCACTAGGTCTCAGTCTTCAAATTGTCTCTTTCATTGTGTCTTCTCCGTGCCCATCACCAGCACTCTCCTTTTTACTGATGGTACCTCATAGCAGGATCGCTATCACAGCCTCCTAGTGGATTTCCTGATGCATCAATTTCCTGTACAATACATCCTGTATCAACATAAACAAGGGACTTCCTTCTCAACGTAATTTGCTTCTCTTTTAAATTCTGAAATGATCAACGACTGGAACCATGATATGTTCATGTCTGTACTTCCAGGTTTTTAATTTTCAAAAATTTATTATTGAAGTTCAATTGATATACAATGTTATATTAGAACATGTGCCCAATACACAGCAATTGTGGGGTAGAGGGATTTTGAATTTAAATTCTGCTTCCAGGGTTAAGAGTGCTACCATCCAGTTAAATGCTTTTACTTTAAACATATTAGTTTACAAGCTCTTTGGGGTATTATGAGCTTGTTTAGGAATCAGAGGCTTTCTTTGTTTTTGTCTATTCAACCTTCTCAAATGTCTACTGCCTGTGCCAGGAGGAAAATCTAAATCTCTGTATGGTCATGCGTGAGTACTTGAAAACCTGTTTCCCCAACTGTTAGCAACAAAAAGATTCCCCGTAGAAAAAAGTATCATAAAGATAACCTGATCTTAATTTTGGAAATAATGATTTTGATTAGCAATTTATGTAAAAGGAAAAATATTACAAGTGAGTCATTTCTTTGGTAGAACAACAGGTGGCAGCAGAGGGAGATAATCTTGGCAGTCCCATTTTTTACAATTATTAAAACTGAAGATTGTTTTTTGTAAACCATTTTGAATCCTGTCTAAAAATGAATGTAATTGCCAAAAATCAGTGTGTGCTTTTGTTTAGTAATTGTAATACATTCAGCTTTTGAAAATAATGATGTTCCTGGGATAAATACACAGAGATGAACTCTCTTAGAACACTCTCTTGAAAAGTTACTTTTTGGTAGATCTGAAAAGAAGAAAAATAAACCAACTAAGTAGATACTTGGTTTCCAAAAAGATAACTACTGGACCTTTCTCTTACATTAATCAAATTTTCTCTTCGTATTATTCAATTTATCATGGCAACATTTCAGTTTTTAAATCACATTTAATCTATCATGTGATTTGGTATAATTTTTTTTAATCCAGAACTGAAATATTTTGGCAAGAAATAGTAAATTTGAGGGGGGCCTGGGTGGCTCAGTTGGTTAAGTGTCTGACTCTTGATTTCTGCTCGAGTCATGATTTCGCGATTTGTGAGTCTGAACCCCCTCATTGGGCTCCATGCTGACAGTGCAGAGCCTACTTGGGACTCTCTCTCTTTCCCTC